>NC_044041.1:38591172-38901662 GCF_901765095.1 Microcaecilia unicolor | reverse complement strand
CTAAGCTCCCAACAGATTGGCCTTAGTGAGAAATTCTTGGCAACTGAAAAATCACTCCAATGTTTATAAATATTTATTTATGATGAGTCTGATTCATGCAAATACATTATAATCAAATTAATGGGGATAATCTTATAAAGGACTTTTTGTGTGTGTACAGAGTATGCAAAAGTGCTTTTATAAAATTACTCCAGTTACTCACATAAAAGTATGTGTGGTGCCAAGACGGCAAACACTTTCACAGAACCTGTGTGTAGGTGTGTTCTCAGTGGAGTTTGGATGGTATGAGTAGAGATATAATTTAAATATACTTTTTACACATACTTACACCCACTCCTGAGCAAGCATAAATATCTGCAGCTTCAATCTAGGCACATTTCCTGCTGCTTTGATCCCAGTATTTTTCTTGTGTGTCTTTATAAAACAGGCCCCTACCTGGCCTTCACATATAGGTGGTCTATTATATAATTCCTCTCCACGTTGTTAACCTAGTACCTGTTTCAGTTGGATACTCGTGTTCTTTTCATCTGCTGCCTGTATAACCATCAGGACTCCTTCAATAGTTTCATAGTCATATGGATCCAGCTGTTTTATGCACATACATAAAAAAAAAACAACAAATCTAAAATTAGTACTTGCATTTAGCTCTTGTCTGCCATAAAACTGATCTAGTTTAGTCTTGCATAGCATTCAAACTTTAGATTTGTTAGTTAAGGTGTTCCTAAGTTATAAAAGGAGAAATCTGGAGTATTGGGTTGTTCCAAGGCTGACAGCCCTATCAGTTTAATTTGGTTTGTGCTCTTATCTACACACTCAGTTACTGCACCATGGAATGCAGTTCTCTCTCACTCCAACTGCCATTCTCTCTTCCTCTAACTCCCAGCAAGACTCCTAATTCCGTCATCCCCTCAAAATCTTCTCTTGCATGCAATACCCTCACCTCTGATTCTTCCTCCCTCCCAGGCATATACCCCTACCTCATTCTTCAGCCCCCCCACCTCTTATTCTTTCTCTTCATTCTCCTCTCTCCAGTTTTTTATTTAAAAGTTTGTTTATTGAAATAAATCAAAATACAAAACAGAGCAAGACATCAAGCATTAACGGCAAACACATCTATACAGCAGACAAAACAGTAGTCATACCATCACTCTCCGGTACAATACTACATGAAAGCTGAACAGTGCAAAAGATGATCAGACCCCTCCTCCCTCAAAAGAAAAGCTTACAATAACTGCAGCTGAATCAGAACAAAGAACAAACCAAAATCAGCAAGTCGGAAATATTGCCTTGACTAGAGCACCAGAGAGTAAATGGCTCCCAAATTTTGATAAAGTTTGTAACTTGATTTCAGCACAAAGCAGTCAATTTAGACATACGGCAGGCATAATCCACTCTCCAGTTTTTAAAATTTACTTAATTTCTCATATACCGCTTGCAAGCCCAAGAACTATCAAAGCATAGTGGACTACTTCTTCTGCCAGACTAGACCTGACTGTTCATGTGAACATGCAGGCTCAGTACAGCCCTACTGTTCAAATGAACAATGGGATATAGGCCGGCAGATGAGAAAGTGGTCTGATGTGCTGCGGTTCATTTCCCGCTCTCCTCTTGCCACACAGTATCTGTGGGAGACAGGAAGAGATGGTCCTCCAAGAATAAAATATATATCCTAATTATTGACTTATATTGTATTTGAGGAGTAATTGAGCACCTACTAAAGAAAGACTTTAAGATGTGAACCGAGCATGGAAAGATCAAGAGCTCCCGGAAGATGGATGACCAGAGGCTTTCGGCTTCTCTTTCGACAACTGCTGAGGCTTAGTTTCCCCTAGTTCTTTCCCCAAGTTACTGAGATCTTCTCCAAATAGCCACTTGCCTCAAAAGGGCAGTTAACTAGATATGACTTTGATGCTGCTTCTGCTGTGTAGAACGACAGTTATCCAGATTAATTTCTCAGCAGAGAACAGTCTGGATAACGAAAAATCTGGATGATTGGACATTCCTTTTTGAAAAGAGCACACACTTTTGAGACACATGTTGAGAGTTATTTTTTGTTTTCAATAATTAATGGGACAAAATATCAAGCTATTTGTGATGTTATACATGTTTTTACTGTATATCAGGCATAATGTGATAACTATTATGATAAAAAAAAAAATAAAGAATACTAGCAGTCTGGATAATCGGCATCCTATTGTACTTGCTTACTTTTGAGCTGTGTGTAGTTTAGTTTATTATTTATAATCCACTTATATCTAGGAGAAGAACAAAGCAACATACAATTCTATTTAAAACAGATAAAACCACAGTATCCAACCATCCATCATAACAAATCAAATTAAAACAAAATTCCAAAAACACACACTCCTCAACACATCATATGACAAACTGCTGAATAAATATCTGAGACAATAATTATTTACTTACTACTGCAAACCCCATTCCTATACCCCATTTTTATGAATACATCACATGCAAATGACCCTGAATTGATGGCAAAAATTAAGAAAGTAGTAAGCCTATGGCGAAATGGTGAATTTTCCAGCATATGAATTAAAAGAATATTTCATGAAGTGTATTTCTCTAGTTTGGCCAGCAGGTGGTGCAAGCTTATGTTTAAAGCTGTTACAGAGAAATGACTGTTCCTTCTTTAGTTTAACACAGAGAAGAAGTTAACCTGCAGTGATGTTGTCAGCTACTTTTAAAATGTGCTGTTCTGGGTTGTGATTGGCCCAGGAGCTCAAATTCAGCCAAGATGTACTGGCTTGTTCTCCAGTCTTAGCCAGGGAGAAGAGAGAGAAAGATCTGTTTGCTGAGGCCTTGTGAACAGGTATATTTGATAACCTGTGCGCAGCTATATACCTGAACTCCCAGGAACTATTTAGATAGTAGACAAATGTTTAGATAGTGTTATAATTGATCCATATATCTTTTCTGTTTGTTGTTCTAATTTTTCATGACAATAAACACTTTTAGTTTATTGCCTCTGCTTGTCTGGACTGACTAAGAATCCTGGTGGTTTGTGTTTTGGATCTGTGAGTGTTTTCTGGAACACCTTGAGAGCGGGAGATCGCCAAGAGGCAGTTGGGACCCATTCGGTGGAAGGAGAGTGCTAGTGTAGAGCACAAGTGGCAGGTGCAACAGCTTGGCTAGGCATTTCATGACAAAACATTTATAAACAAATGTTTCAGGAATTTCTTAGGTGTTCTCAGGGAGTGGGTGGGTGGGTAGAGCAAAGGTGAAGTTATGATACATGTGCATATTTTCTGAAATACATACGTAGACACATAGAGGATACGTCCAAATTTATACCTTCTTTGATTAAAATATAAATTTTTGTGTCAGTATTTATGTACTTTTGAGCTAGATCTTGGAGCCTATTTTAAAAAGGCACATAAGTTGATATGCTGTTTTTATAAAATAGGAGCCTTTGGGGTCCATTTATTAAGGTGTGTTAATGATTAGTGTGCGCTAAATGATAAGATGCCCATATGAATATAATGGGCGCCTTATCATTTGGTGCATGCTAATTATTAGCGTGCACTAAATCCATTAGTGCAGCTTAGTAAAAGGAGCCCTTTACGTTTGTAAAATAAAACGCTACATAATTAGAGTACTATATAACTACATATGGAGGCTCATTTTCAAAGCACATAGCTTTACAAAACTACATAGGTTACTACAGGGCTCATTTTTGAAAGAGAAAAACATCCAAAATGTGTCATAAAATACCGTTTGGATGGATTTCTTCTCAAAACGTCCAAATCAGTATTTTCTAAACCTGTTTTGCAGATGTCTATCTATGCATTTCATTTGCAGTGTGTCCAAATCACAAGGGAGCGTGTTGGGTGTGTTTCAAAGGCGGGATTAGGGCATGCCTAACACTTGGACATTTTACAACCATAACAGAATAAAACCAAATCGTCTAGGGTGAAAAAGTCAACGTTTTGGTCTAGACCTGTTTTTCTAACAAATAAGACACAAAAAGGTGCCATAAATGACCAGATGACCACTGGAGGGATTCAGGGATGACCCCCCCCTTTACTCCCCCAGTGGTCACTGACCCCCTCCCATTACAAAAATGTTTAATCAGTTTATTACTTCTGAATCCTTGCTGGCATTGCTTAATTTAGTGCAAATCATCGTGCTCCCTAAGCCAGGATGAGATCTTTACCTGAATCCTATCGGCCTATATCATTATTGAATTACAAGGTAAAGTTGCTTGCAAAGATAATGGCAGGGCAGGATATGAGAGGGCAGGTCATGAGTTCTTTTTGTCTGGGACGTTAAAACACTGTTTTATTGTAAAACCAACGCTCTGTTGCTGTTATGTTGTTTTATTTCTTAATAAAAAATAGTTTACACATAAATAAGAGCAGAGAAAATGCTAAATGAGTGAGTACAAGTAGAACTCACCCCGACCCCCCAAAGAAGAGTTATTTAAAAACTAAAAATCAAAAGTAATCCATTGCAGGACACTGTCCCCCTATCCTAAACACCTGCTGGAAAACATGTTTGCAATTGGTTTTATAGAAAGCTCATCTGTGGATATAATCTGCATTTTTATATTATTCTCCACTTCAGGAATGTTTTTTTTTCCTCTCTCTTTTTTTTTTTTTAAACTTTGAATAAATTAGAGTATTTTTGCTGTTTTATAACCATGTAATACTAATTGGATGACAGAGTTTAAATTATAGCATAGTTATAGAAAGTATTTTGAATTGGTAGCTATAATATAGTACTTAGCATTAAAGTAGTCTAGGAACCACACTTGGTAAGAAAGACTAGAATCTGCACATGATAGCCACCACATTCTGAAAAGTAAATTACTATACAGTACTAAAGGAAAGGGCAAAGGGTCATGGACTTGATATACTGCCTTTCTGTGGTACAACCAAAGTGGTTTACATTTATTCTATGCAGATACTTTCTCTGTCCCTAGTGGACTCACAATCTACGTTTTGCATACTTCTGAGCCAAGAAACATGGAGTCGGAGCCAAGCATTCTGGACTTGCTAAAAATGCGAGTCTTAAATTGCCAGTGTCAATGGGACACTCTTTATGGAGCTGAAACAGCTGACACAGACTGAACACTGTGTTTCTATGATCATGACAGACATTGGTGCTCATTTTCAAAGCACATAGACTTCCAAAGTTCCATAGTAACATAGTATTGTAAGTCCATGTGCTTTGAAAATAAACCTCATTGTATCTACCAAAGCTCAGGCTGTGTACGAACTGGAATTACATTAAAGTGGTATTAAACAAGAGAATTCAGCTGACAAATATAAGAAACATATCAATTTAGATAATAAAATAAAATCATTACAAAGTAATAAAGTGAGCATACAAATGTATAAGGACTTGATAGGCTTAGAGTGTTAACAGTTCTGCCCTGCATGTTTCTACCTTGTTCAGAATTCCACCGAGTTCAATGACCAACTCTTGTGTGCTTTGCAGTAAAGGAATGATTTCCACCGCTCTGGCTAGGAGTCTGGAGTCAGGCAATTGTGCAGCAGCAGAATCGCCTTCACCATGCTTCATCTTAGCTCCTTGGAGCAGAAGGGTCTCAATATATTGCTGGAGAGCTGTATCACTGTTCAGTGCAAAAGTGCTAAAACGAACAAAAGGAATTTTGTGAAGCCTGGATACCCTATCTGATCGTCTATTATTTACTTGGGTCAATATTCAAAAACACCAGCATTATCAAGCCAAATGCATGAATTTTGGTCAGCCAAATTAAATACTTAAAAGCCCGACATGGTCATGATTCATCCTCTCAAGAGCTGCGTCAGAGGCTAATAAAAACTGTTAAATACATTAAAAATGTTAGTATAAATCACAAAAATCACTTTCTCATGGATAAATAACCAAATCATTAAGCCACAGACTTTAGCCAAAAAAACACATATGTAAGAGACATTGTTAAAATCATAATGCCAACTATTAAAAACATACATATGATTAGAAGGAAAAGAAATTAAATTTGATGTACACAAAAGGTATAGTCCCAATGTGGTTATTTAATTATTTATTCATCTGTGTGTGTATATACAAGTGAATTTTATGATTTATACTACCATATTTTTAATGTATTTATTATTAGCTCCTAATGCAGCCCTTGAGAGGGCGAAACATGGCTATGTCGGACTTTTAAACTATTTGTGGGGCCCCTTTACGAAGCGGTGGTAAGCCCAATGCAGGCTTACTGCTCGCTCTTACGGGACAACCGCCAGTCCAATGCGGCTGCCAGTGGTAGTCCCGCCTTCAGAGCGCACCACTTTCAGGGGAAAAAGAAAACCCCCGGAAATGGCTTGTGGAGGTAATCGGGCATCGCTGCGTGCTGCCCAGTTACTGCTGGATTAACATGGGAGCTCTTATCGCCACCTCAATGGGTGGTGGTAAGGGTTCCCCGCTGTATAGCCATGTGGTAAGAGTTCTCTTAATGCTTGGCCATTTGTGTATGGGGGCTTTTTACCTGCTGCAGTAAAATAGGCCATGGCGCACAGAAAGAATGGCCCCTGACGCTAGCGCAGGGCCCTTATTCCCGCAGTTTGGTAAAAGAACCCCTGAATGTTTTATGCTTTTACATGATGAATAAATTTGGACTTTTATTTTCATTGATCTGCCTATCTTCGATCTTGTGGATCGCCAGCCTGTTTCCTCAGCCAAATCAATTGCCTGACTGTGATTTATCTGTTTAGTTAAAGCAGAAGATAAGGGACATTCGAGGAGCAGGGCCAAATTTATCCAGACAGCATAATTATAATTATACTGTAATCTGCTTTAGAACTTTGGCTGTAAATGGAATATCACTTCTGATAAATAAGCAATTTGGGGGGAACAACATGAACAGCAGTCCTAACAGATAACTTTACCCACTGAAGTTAGGACTGCATATTCAGAAGGCTTACTTACATGGATAGGCCCACTGAAAATCAGACAAAGATAAGCAGATAAATCTTATGTTTGTATTTACGTGGCAGTTGAACTTTTGAATATTTCCCTCAGTGATTTTGTACTTAACATACGCATAGTAACATAGTAAATGACAGCAGACAAAGAACTGAACAGTCCATCCAGTCTGTCCAACAGTCATATTCATTATCAATTCAAGATTAACAAAAATAAAATGTATGTAATTAAAAGAAAAATGTGGTTTTACCTACTAATTGTCTTTCCTTGAATCATAAGTACATAATATTGCCATATTGGGACAGATCGAAGGTCCATCAAGCCCAGCATCCTGTTTCCAACAATGGCTAATCCAGGTCACAAGTACCTGGCAAGATCCCAAAACAGTACAATATATTTTATGCTGCTTATCCTAGAAATAAGCAGTGGATTTCCCAAAGTCAATTTAATAATGGCTTATGGACTTTTCTTTTAGGAAGCTATCCAAACCTTTTTTAAACCATGCTAACCGCTATTACTATATTCTGTAGCAACACATTCCAGAGCTTAATGACACATCGAGTGAAGAAATATTTTCTCCGATTCGTTTTAAATTTATTAATTTGTAGCTTCATTGCATGCCCCCTAGTTCTAGTATTTTTGGAAAGAGAAAACAAGCGAGTCACGTCTACCCATTCCATTCCACTCATTATTTTATAGACCTCTTATCATATCTTCACCTCGGCTGTCTCTTCTCCAAGCTGAAGAGCCCTAGCTGCTTTAGCCTTTCCTCATAGGAAGTCATACTGACATAGTAAATGACGGCAGATAAAGACCTGTACAGTGCATCCAGTCTGCCCAACAAGATAAACTCATTTTACATGGTATGCGATACTTTATATGTAAACCCGAGTTTGATTTGTCTTTGCCATTCTCAGGGCACAGACCATAGAAGTCTGCCCAGCATTCTTCTTGCACTAAAAGTTCTGAAGCTAACGTCAAAGCCCCTTAAAATTTACACTCAGTCATGATCAGGGCGTAGAAGTCTGTCCAGTACTGGTTTAGCTTCCCAATTACTGGTCTTGCCACCCAGTTTCCGCGAAGATTCCGTGGATCCATTCTTTCTAAACAAGATTCCTTTGTGTTTATCCCATATATGTTTCAAATTCCATTACCGTTTTCATCTCCACCACCTCCCAAGGGAGAAAAAAATACTTCCTGATATTACTCCTGAGTCTGCCCCCTTCAACCTCAATTCATGTCCTCTAGTTCTATCGCCTTCCCGTCTCCGGAAAAGGTTCGTTTGCAGATTAATACCTTTCAAATATTTGAACGTCTGTATTATGTTACCCCTGTTTCTCCTTTCCTCCAAGGTATACATGTTCAGGTTGGCAAGTCTCTCCTCGTACGGTATGCAACGCAAATCCTATACCATTTTTTAAGCTTTTCTTTGACCCGCTTCCAGTCTTTTTACATCTTTAGCAAGATATGGCTTCCAAAACTGAGCACAATACTCCAAGTGGGGTCTCACCAATGACTTGTAGAGGGGCATCAACACCTCCTTTCTTCTGCTGGTTATACTCCTCTCTATGCAGCCTAGCATCCTTCTGGCCACGGCTGTTGACTTGTCACATTGCTTCTTCACCTTTAGATCCTTGGACACCAACACCCCAAGGTCTCTCTCCTGAGACAAGCTTACTAATCTTTCCCCTCCTATTCGGTATCTCTGTTTTGGGTTTTTGCATCCCAAGTTCAACACTCTGCACTTCTCGGCATTAAATTTTAACTCAAAATAAAAATCGATTAAGATACCTTGACACAAAATATAATAATTCAAAGTAATATCCAATTTAATAAAACAACATATCCAACCTCACACTATTACACATCATTCATTCCCAATCACACTCCTACATCTGTGGTACAGTGGTAAAGCGTTACATCAATAAATTTGAGATCCTAAATGAAACGCAAGCAACCTGCAGGTTGATCAATCATTAAGTTCTTAAACAAAAAACCACAATTCAAAGGCAGAGTCGCTGTAGCCGAGGCTGTAACGGCCAGGTCCACCTGATCTCAACTGTCTCGCTGAAAGACTGAGTTGGTAAGAATCATAAGTTTATGGTCCAATCAATCAAAAAAGTAAAGTTACTTGACATCCAACAGCAGCCAAATCTTCAGTACAGCACAAACACAAATCAACTTAGATGTTTCCACGATGCCGTTAGACACACTCATGAAGGAGCTGTCAAACACTCCTCTGCTTCTCAATGTGTATTTCTTGAACAAAGCCTCTTTTGCACTTATATTTTCAGTTACTTGTTTGGAGAACCATATACACTTTCTGTTTCTCTTATTTTTGTTTACTTACCTTGCATAAAGATCACTTACCATATTTATAGCTGCCTTTAGTTTTGACCACTAATTTTCCACATCTGCTATGCCTTCCCACGCTAAGAGCTCCTTCAGGTATTCCCCATTTTATCAAAATCAGTACATCTGAAATCCAGTACTTTGAGTTTTGTGCATCCGCACTCCGCCTTTGCCCTTATATCAAACCATATGGTGTGATGATCACTATTACATAGGTGGGCATCCACCTGGATATTGGAAACACTTCATCCATTCGTGAGCACTAGATCCAGCATCGACCCTTCCCTCGTGGATTTGGTTACCATTTGTATGAGCAAGGCACTTTGACAGGCGTCCACAATCTCCTACTTCTTTCCGATTCTGAAGACGGCACGTTCCACTCCACATCAGACAAGTTGAAATCTCCCAACAGTAGCACCTCCCCTTTCATACCAATCTTTTGAATATCATCTATCAGATCCTTGTCTAAGTTCTCCGTTTGTGCTGGAGGTCTGCAGATAACCCCCATGTGGATACAGGTTCCTTCTTCTCTTTCCAGTTTGATCCATAAAGCTTCTTCCTTTCCCCAGGTTCAGCCGCTCTGATATTGTCTCTCATATACAGCGCCACTCCTCCACCTCTTCGGCCCTCTCTATCCTTCCTAAAAAGATTATGGCCCGGTATGGTCACATCCCATTCATGGGAATTGTTGAACCACACCTCTGTAATAGCAACAATATCCAAGTTTTCATCAAACATCAGGGCTTGCAAGTCTTGAAAATTATTACTTAGACTACAAGCATTTTATGCTCATTGCATTCCATGTGCTTAGTGAATTTAGGTGCTTTTCTATATTTAGTTGACCTTTCCCTCTGCCATCATGTTTATTCTGGGGGTGACGTTCTGAATTCCCTTGTTTCCTTTTGTCACCCCTACTCTCTAGTTTAAATGTCTACAAACATACTGTCGGAATTTGTCCCCAATGATTGTTTTTCCCGTCACAGAAAGATATAGCCCATCATTACAGTACAGCCTGTTATTTTTCCACGTATTACCCCATGCTCCTATGTATCTAAAACCTTCTTCTTTACACCAAGACTCAAGCCACTTATTGAATTCCACTGTTTTGTGTAGTCTTTCCTCTCCCTTCCCCCATGTAGGAATTACTTTAGAAAAACCCACAGTCCAAACCAAAGATTTCAGTCCCTCCCCAAGCTTCTGGAACACTCTCTGTGCTGTAAACTTGCTATTGTTGGCCAGGTCAATTGTTCCCTGGTGAATTACAACAGCAGTATTTGAAGCCTTGCTCTCTTCTCTGATCACTTTCAGTATTTGGTCAGTACATCTGGTAGCTGAAGATCCTGGAAGGCATTTCACTAGGTTGGAACCCTTGAATTGTGTTCCTAAGTTAATGCCTCCAAGAAGTATGAATTTTCTGCTTTTCATCAATGTTTGGGGAATGTTTCTTGGGTTGTGCTACTTTCATTGCCTCTGGTTCCACCACAGTACTTCTTTTTTCAGCATCATAATGATGCAACGCAGAAAAGAATTTGACAGGGGCAAAGGTTGGGAGGGTGAGTGCTTCTATGTCACAGATCCTAGTCTACCAGAGCATACTGTGACCCATCTATTCCTCTGTTGTTTCATTCTCTGTGGTAGTGGTGGTGGTAAATTGGCTGGGAATGAGCTGTTTGGCTACTAGCCAATGAAAGAAGCATCCAAGATTACTCAATCTTGGATGCTTCTTTCACTGGCTAGTAGCCAAACAGCTCATGGAATACCTCAATTTCTCCATACTTCACGACTCAAAATCGGGATTCTGGCCACAACACAGCACAAAAACAGTACTACTAATATGATTAGTCAACTTCAAAAGAGAAATCAGCAAAGGCAAACAAATTCCTACTCCTCCAATCTGACATCAAGCGCCTTTGACACAGTTGATCACCAGATCCTGATAAAACTAATGGACAAAATCAGCATCAGTGGAGAAGTATTAGAATGGTTCAAGGGATTTCTAACATCCAGATCATACCAAGTTAACATATTCTCCCAAATGAACAGCAAAATGCAGAGTCCAACAAGGATCACCAATATCACCCTTACTTTTTGACATTTTGGTCCCATTAGCCAACATATTTGCAAGATATGGATTCAACTCATTCATCGACGCAGATAATGTATCACTCTACATACCATTCGACAAAGACACAACAGAAATAGCAACCAAAATAACCCAAGGAGTTATCCTAGAATCCTGGGCAACTACATTGAAACTAAAACTAAATAAAGAAAAAATACAACTCTTAATTTTAACATCCACCTATTGCAAGAACACCTTCCCCAGAATCACCCTGAATGAATATACCCCCCGATAGCAGACAGCCAGAAAGTACTAGGGATTACAATAGACAGAAACGTGTTATTCGAACAACATCAAATGTCAAAACAAAAATGTTCCAAACAATGTGGAAACTAAGGCGCATAAGAGGCTACTTCCCAAGAACAGTCTTCCGTATGCTATTGCAAACACAAACCTTAGCACACCTAGATTACTGTAATGGGATATACAGTGGGGGAAATAAGTATTTGATCCCTTGCTGATTTTGTAAGTTTGCCCACTGACAAAGACATGAGCAGCCCATAATTGAAGGGTAGGTTATTGGTAACAGTGAGAGATAGCACATCACAAATTAAATCCGGAAAATCACATTGTGGAAAGTATATGAATTTATTTGCATTCTGCAGAGGGAAATAAGTATTTGATCCCCCACCAACCAGTAAGAGATCTGGCCCCTACAGACCAGGTAGATGCTCCAAATCAACTCGTTACCTGCATGACAGACAGCTGTCGGCAATGGTCACCTGTATGAAAGACACCTGTCCACAGACTCAGTGAATCAGTCAGACTCTAACCGCTACAAAATGGCCAAGAGCAAGGAGCTGTCTAAGGATGTCAGGGACAAGATCATACACCTGCACAAGGCTGGAATGGGCTACAAAACCATCAGTAAGACGCTGGGCGAGAAGGAGACAACTGTTGGTGCCATAGTAAGAAAATGGAAGAAGTACAAAATGACTGTCAATCGACAAAGATCTGGGGCTCCACGCAAAATCTCACCTCGTGGGGTATCCTTGATCATGAGGAAGGTTAGAAATCAGCCTACAACTACAAGGGGGGAACTTGTCAATGATCTCAAGGCAGCTGGGACCACTGTCACCACGAAAACCATTGGTAACACATTACGACATAACAGATTGCAATCCTGCAGTGCCC
Organism: Microcaecilia unicolor; assembly: GCF_901765095.1. NCBI lineage: Eukaryota > Metazoa > Chordata > Amphibia > Gymnophiona > Siphonopidae > Microcaecilia > Microcaecilia unicolor. The sequence continues at coordinate 38,889,139 of NC_044041.1, read as the reverse complement.
GCAAGGTCCCCCTGCTCCGGAAGGCACATGTGACGGCCCATCTGAAGTTTGCCAGTGAACACCTGGATGATGCCGAGAGTGATTGGGAGAAGGTGCTGTGGTCAGATGAGACAAAAATTGAGCTCTTTGGCATGAACTCAACTCGCCGTGTTTGGAGGAAGAGAAATGCTGCCTATGACCCAAAGAACACCGTCCCCACTGTCAAGCATGGAGGTGGAAATGTTATGTTTTGGGGGTGTTTCTCTGCTAAGGGCACAGGACTACTTCACCGCATCAATGGGAGAATGGATGGGGCCATGTACCGTACAATTCTGAGTGACAACCTCCTTCCCTCCGCCAGGGCCTTAAAAATGGGTCGTGGCTGGGTCTTCCAGCACGACAATGACCCAAAACATACAGCCAAGGCAACAAAGGAGTGGCTCAGGAAGAAGCACATTAGGGTCATGGAGTGGCCTAGCCAGTCACCAGACCTTAATCCCATTGAAAACTTATGGAGGGAGCTGAAGCTGCGAGTTGCCAAGCGACAGCCCAGAACTCTTAATGATTTAGAGATGATCTGCAAAGAGGAGTGGACCAAAATTCCTCCTGACATGTGTGCAAACCTCATCATCAACTACAGAAGACGTCTGACCGCTGTGCTTGCCAACAAGGGTTTTGCCACCAAGTATTAGGTCTTGTTTGCCAGAGGGATTAAATACTTATTTCCCTCTGCAGAATGCAAATAAATTCATATACTTTCCACAATGTGATTTTCCGGATTTAATTTGTGATGTGCTATCTCTCACTGTTACCAATAACCTACCCTTCAATTATGGGCTGCTCATGTCTTTGTCAGTGGGCAAACTTACAAAATCAGCAAGGGATCAAATACTTATTTCCCCCACTGTATGCAGGATGCAAAGATCAAATCCTAAGAAAATTACAAATTACAAATGGCATAAAACACCACAGCAAGGCTGATTCATGGAAAATCACTTTATGACAGAGCCACACCACTACTCAATGCCTTACACTGCCTCCCAGTCAAAGCAAGAATATCCTTCAAACTATGTACAATATTCAGTCTAGCGCCAAGTTACATGGCAGACCTAATAACCTCACCGATACTAAACATAAGCATGGAATTGAGAAATTACCTCACACTACACTTCCCCAATTGCAAGGGACTAAGATACATGTCAACTTACTCACCATGCTTCACATATCTATGCACTAAGAACTGGAACTACTGGAAGATCAAGTAGTGATTCATGTTTCTTAAGGTTTTTGGTAGATCTTCCAAAAACAACTTAAAAGCATTTTTCATCAAGAAGTTCTTCTATGAAGAAGCAGGGACAACAAACTAGACTCTAAAATGTACACATACCTTCGTTCATGCTACTAACACAGATAATTCCTTCAAAAGTAACCATATTATTTTGTTTGTTCCCCAAGTCCATTTTAATAATGGTCTATGGACTTTTCCTTTAGGAAGCCATCCAAACCTTTTTTAAACCCCGCTAACTGCTTTTACCACATTCTCTGGCAACGAATTCCAGAGTTTAATTACACGTTGACTGAAGAAATTTCTCAGATTTGTTTTAAATTTAATACTTTGTAGCTTCACTGTGTGCCCCCTAATCCTTGTATTTTTGGAAAGAGTAAACAAGCAATTCACATAAGTATTGCCACGCTAGGGCAGACCAGAGGTCCATCAAGCCCAGCATCCTGTTTCCAACAGTGGCCAAAACAGGTTACAAATACCTGGCAAGATCCCCAAAAAGCTCAATACAATTTATGCTGCTTATAAGCAGTGGATTTTCCCTAAGTCCATTTTAATAACATCTACCCGTTCCACGACACTCATTATTTTCTAGACCTCTATCATATCTACCCTCAGCCGCTGAAGAGCCCTAGCCACTTTAGCCTTTCCTCATGCAGAAGTCATCCCAACCTCCAACAGGGCTCAGAAGCTGTGTTACCAGGCCAGTGCAGAACTGTACAGTTATGACTGCCACTGTCTAATGGAGACAGAGAATACTAAGAGGCTAGGTTCATAGCTGCATGGTGCTTCTAATATGCTGGTGCCCACAACTCTTTATTCTCTGTCTCCATCTGCTGGTTAAGGAGCATGGCATAAATGTTATTTACTGGGCTGATAAATGAAAAAGAAATAGGTTTTACATGTATCTACTCTGTTTTGATTTAAGTAGCTTTCTATGCTCTTGCGTATACCATGCTCTGATTTTTTAGATTTTTGTATTCAACCTTGAATGATAGAAAAGTGTATTACAAAATGTATTTAAAAGCACTTATGATTCCAGCATACAGATAGAAGAGGCTGGGGAAGCAATAAATACAGAGGGTGAAAGTCAGTGACCAGGAAGTGGGTGAAAGGAAATAGGAGGCTAAGGAAAGAATCAGATACAGGTGGGAATGAGAAGACTAGGGAGGGAAGTGAAGGAAGAAGAAAGCTGGTATGAGGTGAAAAAAAGGAGACTGAGGATTGTGGGGCTGAGAAGGAGGAACTCAATTTAGCTACAAGTAGATACAAAGATAGATGAAAGAAATAAATAGAGAAAAATATGAAACAGAAGGGTCAGTGTTAGATACAAGGGAGGAAGGGAAGATGAAAGGGAAGTAAGAAAATGGAAATGAGATCCTAGAAAAGAACTTGGAAAAATATCAACAAAAGGATTGGTAAAGAGAGGCCAGGGCCAACATAATTGGAAAAACAAAATGGTCACACAACGGTACAAAAGATTTTTAATATTTAGAGAATGAGAAGTGTAAGCTTTGAAAATGTAGATTTTTTTTTGTATTATGTTCTGTTTAGGAGAAGGAGAAATTAAATCTTACCTGCTAGTTTTGGCCACATATAAAGTTGGGCAGGATTAGGGGTGGTCTAGGGATAGGACTAAAAGAATACAGATAGAGGCAATATTCAACTGTAATTTGTATAACTTAAATAATCAAGTCTGAACACAGAAATAGCAGGCGTAACTTTATTCAGTTAAGTTATCCAAACAAAGTTAGGTTGGCATTACTGTGTGCTCAGACTTAAATGCGTATCTTTGCTGATAACTTATCCATATAAATTTTTGTGTATTACCTATATAATTTTGTGCAGTCACCATACTGCTCAGTATTGTATGCTAGATATACCGATATAAATAAGGACAAAATATAGGAGATAAAATCCCTTAAAAGGTTTAGGTATTACCTGCAAAAGTTCAATATAAGCTCTGTATTCACATTTGGATTCTGTACAAGAGTACTGATGAGTTCCTTTTTCCTTCCTGAAGGTTGCCTAAATACAGACTGGAAAGAAATCTAAAAAAACAAAAACAAAAAACACACAAATTTACCAACACAGATTTCGGAATAGATTTTGCATTCAACCACTACTCTTTATGTATTCAGAATATTTAAATGGTGAGACCGTATTTCAAAGCCATTTACCCAGATAAACTGTCCTTCTGTATTTAATTGAATTTAATTTATAACTGCTCATACTAATTATCATCAAATTAAACATATGAACTAAACATAATCAGACACAACACATATCGCTTCAAAACAATACAAAATTAAACAAAAGACTAGGGTGAAAGGCTGCAACCACTATGAGGAACTGAGTTCAATTCCCACTTCAGGCACAGGCAGCTCCTTGTGACTCTGGGCAAGTCACTTAACCCTCCATTGTCCCATGTAAGCCGCACTGAGCCTGCCATGAGTGGGAAAGCGCAGGGTACAAATGTAACAAAAAATATCAGATGAGACTGTGGCCAGAGCAGGAATGAATGGGCATCTCTCCTGTCTCGATGGATCTCCACTAGATCACCAAGGATTTAGGTAGACTAGGCAGCCCTACCAGGAGTGTAGGGTGGAGCAGCAGGGAGGGAGGGGTCTGTTTGCCAAACCAGTCGTTTGGCATACAAAACCCATCCTGTTTTAGTTTGCTAACAACAGGAAATAACAGAAGAAATGTTGACATTTTCTCTGTCATTGCTAATGACTACCCATCCCTATTCACTTCTAGCTAATGCTGTACTGGAAGTTTGGTTCCATCGAAGAAGGGATCAGGATCTTCTATCTTTAATCTTGGATTCTCAAGAAAAAACTCTCCAGACCAAGCCAGGAAAGAAAGGGAGAAAAAAAATAAAAAGAGAGGAACATCATACACCAGAGTCCTAGAAGGAGCAATCATCTGTTCTGTTAAGTGAGAGCAGCTGATACGTTTTGAGACAGAATTGAATGGAAAGTCTGCTGAAGCTTCTAAAATAACAGCTGGAAAGGCTGTAATTAACATAGAATATATAGCTGACAGGACTGAAAGAACATATAAGACCTACAGATGAGGTTTTTTGCATCACTAGAATGGAAGAATTGTGGAGATGGTTGACACTTCTAAGAGGTGAAGAACTGAACTGTGTTAACGATGTTATAAATTTTGACTAGTGTGGTCTTGGTAACTAAGTGCATTCTTTGGCTACAAGAGCATTCCCTTGACGTAGATTATGATTCATAATTTTTATTAATTTTTATATACTTATTACAGAAGTTATCATACTGCAAAAGTGTAATACAGCCATTAAATAAAACAAATCATCTAAATAAAGACAAATATTGGCTTCCTTAGACCTCAATAGTGGGGAGGCAGGAAATAGTGTACAAAATCAAAACATATTAGTGAAACTTTTATGGTACCGTCAGTCCCATTTATAATTCTAATTCTATCGTTGTTTAGTGTCTAGAAAAGTCTGAAGCTGATCAGGCATATAATATATGTATTTAGCTTGATTCAACCTGATGACACATTTACATGGGTAAGCCAGGAGGAAAGAGCCTCCCATTTCCAATACTTTAGACCTCATAGATAGAAACTTTTTACGTTTTTCTTGTGTGGATTTAGTCACATCCGGATAAAGCCAAATCTTTTGACCTGCAAATTCTCGATTAGTAGATTTAAAGTAAAGACGCATAACTGCATTTAAATCCTGTTGAAATACAAAGGAAATTATCAATGTCCCTCTTTCTGGTGATTCCTCAATTGTTTGCTCCAAAATGGCTGTGACATTTTGTAGATTATAAAGAACTAAAAGGGTATACTAGACAGAATCAATTTCACAGATCAAAATATATCTGATGAGAGAAGGATAATCTTCCTTAACTGGTAAGCGCAAACACTGAGTTAACAAATGACTTTGTTACAAACAAAAGGCATGCTTGCTATGTTCTGCTAGGGAACTTTTAAAGAAGTCAAAATGAAAAAGACTTGAATCAGTATGACTGATTTCCCAAAGGAATAGAGTAAAAATCCAAAGCAGATGTTCCACCAGTTGCTCCTAAAGATGATCCATGATGCTCACAGTCCCAGAATTTGACCAACAGCCTCTAAATAGAAGAAATCCCCAGCACTTGGGGGCCCAGAGATTCTCAAATCAGAATATATAAAACTCACAAGTTGAGGAGGTGAGAACAAGTTTTAAGGAAGTAACTATGAAAGGAGCCCAAACCCCAGGGTCTAAAATTATGGACTTCTACTAAAGTTGTCCTTGGTGTCCAGGACAGAAAGGTGAGAATAATTTGATATAATGCCAGCTTTGGAAGGGCCTTTTCCCAACATTGTGAAGTAACATCTGAGGGATATGGTAAACAACTATTACACTCTAGCAGAGGCTGACATCCCTTGATTGTCATGTTGGATATTATCTAGAATCCAATTGCCCCAGCTGGTTGAGTGCAATTCACTCCAAGTTTCCAAAATATATGTTAATAAGGAAGACAACATGCTGAAGGCAATGAAAGAAGTTCAGAATGAAAAGTGGAGCATTCTGGCCTGACCCCAGTTTAGAATTGCAAATCTAAGAAGTTCTGATGAGGAGGCCAAAAAGGAATGTGAAAGCATGCCTTTTTGAGACCGAAGGCAGTGAGGATCTTGTCTGGGTGAACTGAAGCTATCACATATTACAGCTTCCCTTCGAAGTGTTTTACCTCCAAGGCCCAAATCACTACTTGAAATGCAGGAGAGGTAGGAATGAGCCTTATTTCTTTGGAACGACAATAGTATGTGACACATTGTATTTCCATATGTATCAAAAATACATAAGCAAAACACGTCAGGCTTTTTCTCTCACTCTATCTGACTTCTCAGCCATGTCAGGGAGATGGTCCCCCTGGCTCCAATCACAGAAAGGTGTAACAACAGAACTGCTACAATGGAGAAGGGAGAGCCTAGGGAACGAAGGTATCTACAAGAAAACACGAGAACCCTATGCAGTAGCCTTGAATGGAGCTATTTACCACTAAATAGAAGGAAGACATTGCAGATTTTCAATTACTCAATTGCTACCATTTCAGAAAGATCTAAAAGGTTAGAAAACAGTAAGAAAATGAAGAGCAAAAGGCAAAGCTGCTGAGACTAGCTGCCACCTGAGAACTTAAGCATTAAAGATATCTATCAAAAGAGATACTGTCAAACACTTTGACTCTTATGACCACCAAGAAGTATTAGAAAAAGAGTAAAACTATATTTAGGACAACTGAGAAAGAGAGATTCATCGAGGACTTGGGATAAAATCTGTTTCGAACCAAGACCTGGACTTCCCCAAGTCTAAACATAAATCTCAGCAGGCTTTAATCCAAATCAATTTGCAACAAGTACTAAAGAAACAGAGCTATGACGATGTTGCCACAGACTAGCTGAAGACTAACTTGCAGCACTAACTGACACTGTCCAACCCTTGAAGAACCAGAAGAGAAGAACCAGAAGAGACTAAAGGGCAAAGGTCTAAATACACTGCTCTGGAATGCCTGATACAAGGCATCTAATAAACCTTGGTGAAGTACTTGGTAGTTCTCTAGACGCAAGACTGCATGTAGAAATTAATGAAATACGTAGACAGGTTGCCCTGCTAGACTATAAACAAATGGAGAAGAAATGATAAGCTCTGCTAGAAAGACATGAACACTGAACTGCCTCTCATTTTCTTTAGTTCAGAAAAAATAGAAAATTTAGATCACCTTCTATCATATTTAACTCTACTGTGGGAGTATGTAAGAGCACCAAAGCTAGAAATCCACAAGGTGAGTTGGGAAGCATATGAAGATCTTCGAAAATCCATTAATTTTGAAAGCCGCTGCAGAAAGGATCTCCTTATTGTAGTGCAAAGCACTAAAAAATTCTTCAAATCTTTAGTTCTAGAAAAGACAAACTCTTGAAGGCATGGTCTTACTGGTACACCCAATTAAGTAACCAAAGGTCTCTAATGACTTAGACCATGCTACACAAAACTCGAAGAACTCTGAAAGCCTGGCGTTGCTGACTCTTCTAAAAAACAGAGTTTGGCGCCTTTGCGTAAGCAGAGAAGCTGGACATTGTTCCTGTGCATATTTTAGTCACAAGCCACAGGCCTGAATAGGCAACAAACTGAACAAGCATTAGAACTCAGACAACTGGAGTATTCAGAACTCAGAGTGGCACCACCCAGCCTTCCTGGACAAAGGTGCTTGAAAGTCAGCGAAGAAGATCGTGGGTGGTGCAACACTGTCAGAGCCTCTCTGGAGAATGTGCCCTGAGAATTACTTCACATGTGTGGTCTACCCTGCTATGCAAGCACAGTGCTCTGGCCCATATGCCTAGACTAACAGTGTTCTCAGGGGAAATTAACCTCTGGCTTGGGCTCCCAGTCCCTTTGGGACTGGCTGATTAGATCTTGATCCCCCACACCCGCTGTGCAGATACATGTACACCTCTTAAATGGATAGTGCTGCTGAATATACCATATACTGAATGCCTGGGCCGGTGCTTAACTTCACAGGGTTCCCATCTGGGCTGAATGTCTGGCTCTAAATGGCTTACTGAGGCAATGGGAGATAAGGTGACAGTTCACAAAGTGTCATTGGGAGAAGCAGGATCTGAACCTTGGATTCCCACTGCATTGCACTAACCAGTAGGCCATTCTTTCTTCTTTGCTTGAAAGTTACTGACAACAAACAATGAGCTAAGCTGTTGACTTTTTTTTCTCACCTCTCAATTCTAGAAATCCAACATTTGTATTATATTCTTAATCCTAATCAAAACTCACTACTGTCTATTCCATCTCAAACCATTGTGCTAGCCAACATTGTTTAAGCAGTCAGCTGTTTCGACCCTTAATAAAGGATCAGGATAGAGCCTAGGGACTTTTTCTCACTGTTCTCCTTCACCTATCTCTAAGCATCATGTCCTCTGTGCTTAGATAAGAGGAAATGACACAATTCCTAATGTAACATAGTAGATGACGGCAGAAAAAGACCTGCACGATCCATCCAGTCTGCCCAAGAAGATAAATTCATATGTGCTACTTTTTTATTTGTACTGTCCTCTTCAGGGCACAGACCGTATAAGTCTGGCCAGCCCTATCCCCGCCTCCCAACCACCAACCCCGCCTCCCACCACCAGCTCTGGCTCAGACTGTATAAGTCTGCCCAGTACTATCCTCGCCTCCCAACTACCAGTCCCGCCTCCCACCACCAGCTCTGGCACAGACCGTGTAAGTCTGCCCAGCACTATCCCTGCCTCCCACCACCGGCTCTGGCACAGACCGTATATAAGTCTGCCCAGCACTAGCCCCGCCTCCCAACCACCAGCTCTGGAGTTTACTAAATGCCCCTCTTCAGCTTGCTAACAGGTGTCTCTACTAGAGTCCAATAGCTACCTTCATTTACCTGAAAATGTTGGTTTTGCAGCAGCTTAGGCTAGCCTGAAGAATAGGGATTTGAAAAAGCAACCTATTGGGGATTTTAATCAGGAATTCAGTCCATATACTGCTATTGCTGAACCTTCAGCTAGCTCAAGAAATTGATAAATTGCATGCTAAAAGAACTGAAAAATAATACTTACACCAAACTCACTGAGTTGTATGCCCCATTCTGTATCAGTGATTACATCTCGAAACTTTTGTTTTTCTTCTGCATCACTGTACAGATTGGCCAACTGGGCTCCAACCTTAGCAACCGCCTAAAACAAATGTGTAGTAGATCAAAAACTTAATTCTCTAACAAGTTAGGTACTGATCAGTAAACTCAGAAAATCTCTCTCTCGTCTTTTAAAAGCCAAAGAATGAATATCAAACATTTTAAGGTTATGTTTCTAGCCTTTTCTCAAGATGTATGCTGATCAGAGAGGTTCCACATTTGTTTTTTTAGAAATCATCTCCTTCAAGGTTAATATAAGGCCCAATTACAGTACATGTTACATACTGATAACTTTGAACCCAAATACTGTAAAAGACTTACAGGACTGAACTCATAAGCCTTAAAAAAATGTCAACAGGTTATGGGTAAATTTTATCCATTCACTGCACTGAACCTCACCTCACTCATATCCAAACATACAAATAAAATTATACATATACGTAGAAGGGGTGAGGTGAGGTCCATGGGCTGTCCTAAAAAGTAAAATAGCAGGATAACTCAAATGAATAAGTGGCAGCATACTTAAATGTATGGCGCTTCTGAATACATACATAAAGCAACACAACTCAATATCAGGCCTCTTATATCTAAATGCAAAAAACAAAAATTAGACCAAATAGACAGAAAATACGATCGCTAAAAATGAGACAGTTTCCAATATTTTATAGGTTAAGACTCAAACAAAAGAATTAGAAGTTTAGATAAGCATGATTGGTTCTATGCTTCAAACAATCCACAGAGATCTTTAACAGAGCATAATAGGAATGTAAAATATTAAAGGGGGAGGGGCAATGACTAATGATTAACACAGGTTAACACTGTTTATCACATGTTATTTGAGGCAGATACGTGTGAGAATGGCATTAGCATGCACTAAGTTAGTAAAAGATCCTTAAGTAAAAGGTTAAGGAGTAACTAATGTCTTGTTTTGTTTAGATAGTACTTTGTAAATTTCTTTACTTTTTTAAAAATATAATTTGATTAATATGACACTTTTACTTCAAAATTTGTTTTGGAATATTTCTGAAAAATTGCAATAAATAAAGGTAAACAGGCAAAACTACACTGATATTTCAGGTTTGACCTTTTGCATGAGCAGGCCCAAGGAATGTGTAGGCATGCCTGAGGAGGGTTGCTTTGCATTTCCAGACTCATCACTGCACCTTCCTGTTAATTTTAAATGGTTAAGATTTTAAAGGATTTTACATCCCTAGAATAGCAGAAAAACATTTGTGAACCTGTCTCCCATGATACTGAAGACGTAACTCAGTCTCTGTGCATTACCCTCTTCTATACCATGTATACTTTAGAAGATTATCTATCTGCTAAACTGCAGAAAATAGTGGCTCCAAACCTACCAGAATTTTTCTATAATTCTGCCAGGCATTGCTTATGATATCCCAAAGCTTCTCAAACACTTTTTTCTTTGGTAATAGGGTGCAATACCCCAGTGCCAGACCATGATCCACCACACGACAATTGAACATCTGCATAAAATAATACAAACATATTTAGCACCAATGTCTTTGGATAACTCTGTATAACAATTAAAAATGTAGGAACATTTTGCCTTTGGTTTGAATCAACACTGCCTTCTAACTGCATAAAAAGGTGCTGTATTGCAAACATGAAGACAACCCTAACTGCAGTGGTCTTGCTTAGATGCAGTTCAAATTTAACTGAGTGAACAGAGATAGACTCAGAAGTAACCTGAGGAAACATTTCTTCATGGAAAGGGTAGTGAATTCGTGGAATGGCCTCCCGGTGGAAGTGGAGACAAAAACAGTATCTGAATTCAAGAGAACATGGGACAAGTACATAGGATCTCTAAGGGAGTGATAGGGAGAGTAGATGGCAGGGATGGGCAGAATGGATAGGCCATATGGTCTTTGCCTACATTTTTCTATGAGTCAATAACGTGTTCAACAGACCTTCTGTTCAATCTTCTTGTATTTCTTTTTATTCCAGAGTTTCTTCTACTCCTTTCAGTTCCTGGTGAATCGAAGCTGGAATTGGGACTGATATCATGAGCTTTCATTTACAACTACCCAGGGATTTCCCTCCTAATTTATATCCACTCTCAATTCACTTGTTTTAGTCATTGAAGCCAGTCCTCAGCAGGAACCGTAATTTGATAAAGGGTTTTCTGCATATGTGATCAATTTTATGCAGAAAAGGCCTTTTATAATATGTCACTGTTTATGCAGGAATATGGGGCACAGTCTGGGTGGGGGCCACGGTGGAGTTGTGATGTAAATGTGAAGTTTATAAGACATGCATATATGAATGTACTCTACGCATGTAAGTTATAGCAAATTCAGAGCAGGTGTAAATATGTGCGCTGGCTATTTGCATGATACTGATTCTGGGATGCCGATTCTATAAAGGCACCTAAGTGCCTATGTTGCATTTATAAAATAGGATTAAAAAGGTTCCTTTTAGGACTTCTCATGTAGGCACCATGCTATAAAATTACCCCCAAGTAAGGGGGTATTCACTCCTAATCCTCAATGACCTCAAATGGATCAGGTTTTCAGGATATCCATGAGACAGATTTCCATGCATACTACCTCCCTTGTACGCAAATTTCTCTTCTGCATATTTCATAAAGGACACATTGAAAACCTGACCCATCTGCAGCTCTCAAGGACTGGGAGGGAATACCACTGCCTAAAGTGTCCCCACCAGAACTCTCACTCTTTCTTCCCCTTCCCCCAGTGATCACGGAAGCCACATTTGCAGAATCCCCCCCCCCCCCCATTCCCAGCTTGTCCTCAACCACCACAATCAGGGTCACTTTTACAGCATGCCTTAGTGATCCATGTATAATTAGAAAGAGTAACAAAGAGCTGACTGACCCTGTTGTTGCATCCCTTTATTTAAAATTTATTTTCAGTTTATAATTCCATGACAACTGTATACTGTTAAACATTACTGTATGCTACTGTGCAAGCGTATAAAGTAAACAATATTTTCAATACAACCATTACAGCTTTGCAACACAATATAATATAGTTTCTTATATTATGTAGCAATTCCAAATATAAATGGTTCAGTTCGGAGTACATATCTAAGAAGCTAGAACATCTTTAGAAATTAGAAAGTGAGGGAACAATAAGACATCACACAGTTTCCTTAGTGTTGCTAAAGGATTAGTCGATACTTGTGGGTTATGCCCATCTACTAGCAGGTGGAGATAGACAGCAAATTAGAACTTTACCACATAAGGCTGCTGTATACTAGGTTCCATTCAGTATCTCTTATCTCCAGCAGGCAGCAGAACTTCACTGTGCAGCTCTGTCTCAGTTTCCTGTTGTGGGCTCCTGTTTCCTTTCTGAGGTTCAGTTGAGCTTCTGGGGCAAAAAGCTTTACATATTGGCCTTTTGGATGTAAACCTGGTAGTGCCAGGTCTCTCCCCCCATGCCCTCTTCTCTTTCCTGGCCTTTTCTTGGAGCATCAGTTGAACTTATGGGGCAAAGGCTTTCTCTTTTAGCCTTTTGGGTGTATACTTGGTAGTGCCAGGTCCCTCCCCTCCCCCTCACGGCTTCTTCTGCCTCTTAAAAAAAAAAGTCTGAGCTTGTGGTTTCTCTTTTTAGAGACTTTATTTGGGGTGTATTCTCTCCCAAGGAATTTTACTGCACTGCTTTGTGCCTGGGAACAAGAAATCACCTGTTTTTTTTTTTTAAACTGTGGTGAGTTATTCAGATTTTACTTATGGGTGCAGAATTGGTTAAATACTAGTCCCTGTGTGGGAGCCAGCGGACAGCATCAGGGCAGTGCACCATGTATGTTAGGTCCTCTGAAAGTGCTTATTTTGTGTTCCCATATTCTTATATACCTTTCATTTACAGTGCTTGAGTCCTCTCAGTTTTTTTTGACAGAGGACAGTTACTTTAACAAACAAAACAAAATTCAAACCCACCCTGAATGTTTCCCTCACTTCATATGTGGAAATTTCTTTTTGTTACCAGAACTCTCTATATATTGGCAGTACAGGTAATCCTTTTTTCAGCATCTTTACAAAGGAGTTCAGTATAGTTAAGCTTAATGCTATTGGCTCCATGTTTCTGTGAGAAGTTTTACATCTTGAGTTTTGTCTGAGGTATAATAGTGCACTGTTCCCATGTCTCTCATGGTAACCATGAAAGAGTGGGAACATCGGTGCTGTCATAGTGGGATCTCTTCTAGGTGCAGTGTTACATACTAGTTTATTCTGGAAGGTGGCTGGCTTCCAACCTGAAGGTCACAGGTTCAAGGCTGATTTGTGCATAATATTAGAGGCTATGGAACTCAGCTCTATTTCAATTGGGGCATATTTTACTTCACTCTCCCATGTTGCTTGCCTTGAGATGGCTGGGACAGCTAACACTATGATATAGTACTAAAGGTTAGCTGTGTTGGTTTTCCACAGAACCTCTGCTCTCTGGTATTGCACACTGACACTGGTCAAAACTATTGCATACCAGCTCCAGCTACAACTATCTAAACAGCTCCACTAGCTGTATGCCGTAGTGTTTCTAAATGCTTATATTGCACTTTTGTGCCTTTTAATTGCATTGGACAACTAGTGATATTACAGAACTACTTCAATATAGAGGAATAGCCTAATGGTTAAAGTAGCCAGTTGAGAGCAAGCACAAAGATCCAGAGATCTCCTTGTAATTTTTTTTTTTTAATCTTAAGAGAATTAAATAAGATGTAACTTGTGTATCATATCTGAATGGGATATTTATTCTTATGAACCACTTTGAAGATTTTCTTAAAAGTGGTATAAATGATGCAGAATACAATAGTATAAACCAGCCATGTTCTGGCTCTCAGCCACACCAGTCAGTTCTTGACAATTTCAGCTAGAAGATGGCTCTGGCTTGGGCATAGTCTGGATAGCTGATGTGGCTTCTAAGTCACATTTAGCAAGCTATCTTTTAGAGGTAAACTTCTGTTTGGAGATCATCTAGAGAAGTTGGTTAAAGACCTAGGGGACTCCAAGTCTCAGAGATTGCCAGAGGACAAGCCTAAAGATTTTTCAAAAATCCTCTCAGTCTCATCTTAGGTTTTGTGAGGCCAAGTGCTACAGACCAGGCAAACCTAACTTTCAGTAATACCACTCCCAACAAAGACAAGCCTTCTTTCGTGCTGACAGAAAGAACTTGGCTTCAAACTCTTGGTCTACCAATGCTTCCCATGCCTCCCAATGATAACATAGTAACATAGTAGATGACGGCAGAAAAAGACCTGCATGGTCCATCCAGTCTGCCCAACAAGATAAACTCATATGTGCTACTTTTTGTGTATACCCTACCTTGATTCGTACCTGTCCTCTTCAGGGCACAGACCGTATAAGTCTGCCCAGCACTATCCCCGTCTCCCAACCACCAGTCCCGCCTCCCACCACCGGCTCTGGCACAGACCGTATAAGTCTGCCCAGCACTATCCCCGCCTCCCAACCACCAGTTTCGCCTCCCACCACCAGCTCTGGAGTCTCAGTTCACACCTTGTGATTTATCATAGTTGGACGCCTCTCCATGTTCCATGAGGAGTGGACCAAAATCATTTCAAACCCATGCGTCTTGGAAATAATAAAGCAGAGTTACAAACTGGAGTTCTCCCATTCCATTGCAGATTTTTTTCTTGGATCTCCATGCAAAGCTCCAGCCAAACGTCAAGCAGTTCAAGACACCTTGCAAACGCTTCTTCATTTAAGTACAGTTGAGCCTGTCCCCAGATGCGACAGGGGCACAGGAAGCTATTCCATTTACTTTGTAGTTCCAAAGAAGGGGGATTCCTTCCACCTGAGTTTAGACTTCAAAAGAGTCAGTGTGTTAAAGGTTCAACATTTCACAATGGGAATATTACAGTCTGTAATAGTTTCAGTCCAGCAGGGAGTTTCTAATATCCTTAGATCTCAAGGAAACATACTTTCATTTTCCTATTTGACCTGCCTACAGAAGATTTCTGTGATTTGCAATCCTTGGAGAACACTGTCAATTTATGGCCATGCCATGCAGCATTTCCACATCACCAAATACATTTTCCCAAGGTCATGGTAGTAGTGGCAGCCTTCCTTTGCAAGGACAGAATTAGGTTCATCCATACCTCGACGACTGGTTTATTTGCAACTCTTATCATCAAGAGTACGAATGTTCCATCCAAGGTAGCTGCTCTTCTTCAGTTCTTAGAATTGGTAATCTATTTCACCAAGAGTCAGTTGTTTCCAACAAAAATCTTAGACTACCTGGGAGTGATATTTGTCACAGGCTTAGGGAAGACATTTCTCCCTGTTGCTTATCAGCAAAAGATTCACATCAAAGCCAGGATCTACTTTCCCTTCTATGTTCCAGGGTCTGGGACTGTGTACAAGCTCTGGATATAATGGCCTCTACCTTGGAAATTCTTCCATGGGTCAGATTCCATATGAAACCATTCCAGTGGTTCCTTCTCAGCTGTTCCTTCTCCATCTTTCTTGGACCCTCCAAGCCAAACTCAGTCTCAACTGGTGGATTCAGAACAGCCTTCCTCTGACAACTCAGAATTAATTTGTAGTCTTAACAGATGCCAGATTATTGGGCTGTGGAGCTCTTTGTCTGCTTCAGTCAGTCCAAGGCCAACAGTCTCCAACTGAAGCCTCTTGGTACATCAACCATATACAGATCAGAGCCATTCAAAAAGCCTTGCTTTCTTTTTCTCATCATCTTTGAGTGAAGCCAGTGAAGATTCTCTCAGACAACATGACAGTGGTTTCCTATATCATCAGGCATGGGGAGCCAAGAATGTTAATTTAGCCACAGAAGCAGAAATTCTTTTCTTCTGGACAAAGGTCCACATTTCTCTAATTTCAGCAGCTCCTATTGCAGGAATATTCAAGTGGATTTTCTCAGCAAACTTTCTCTGGATTTGGGGAAGTGGCAGCTAATGACAAAAACATTCCATCTGATTATGTCATGTTGGGGAGTCCCAGGGATAGATTTAATGGCATCCAGGAAGAATGCTCAAATCCGCAGATTCTTCAGTCATTCGAAGGACCCCAATGTGGAGGGTCTGGATGCTCTTCTACAACAGTGGCAAACAACAGACCACCTATATGTTTTTCCTCCATGGCCAATATTAAGCAGAAAACCTTTTTGCATTGCTCGTCATTCAAGGAAAATGATCCTTGTAGCTCTGGATTGGCCAAGATATCTTTGGTACGCAGATCTGATGCCTCTGATGTCTCTACCCAATTACAGAGGCCTTCCAATTCAGGATCCAATCTCATGGATGATCCTGCCCCATTGTCTTGCAGCATGGCTTTTGAAAGGTCATGCCTAAGAAAGTAAAAAAAGTCATTGCTACTCTTCTGCAAGCCCGAAAAATGATCTACGTCTACTACATATGCTCAGGTATGGAGAACCTTTGAATCTTGGTGTTCAGAAAGAAACCTCATCTCATCTAAAGTGTCACTGCCACAAATTCTAACCAAGGGCTTAAGAAAGGTCTTTCCCTCAATTTCCTCAAAATTCAAGTAGTGGCTTTGGCTTGTTTTTGTGGACGTATCCAACAGTCTTCTTTGGCAACATATTCAGGTGTCAATCACCTCAGGCCTCCAACTAGACAGATCTATCCTGAATGGAATCTTGTTCTTAAGGTACTTAAAAAAACAAACAAACCTTTTCGAACCCCTTCACAAAGCTACTCTTAAGGATCTTACCTTGAAAACAGTTTTCTTAGTGGCTATGTCTTCGGCCAGAAGGTCCTCAGAGCAGTGTTGCTCTGGTTTGATATGAGTATGTAGTGCTCCTTTACCTCATCATTTCGTGAACTCAGAGGTTTCCTACTTTCAGTTCTAAATATTTTCAGTCATTTGTATGTCTCTTCTCGTGCTTGCAGAACAGGTTGTACCATTCAACCTCCCTACGGCCAGCTATTTTTAGGACACTGCAGTAGAGTTCAGGCTCCACTTGTTCAAGTCTCAAAACTTTTTTCATATCTGCAGCCCAAACTACTGTGCCTTTCTTTCTTTAGCGGCTGTATAGATTCGCCTAAGTGGCTTACTACTACTATTTAGCATTTTTATAGCGCTACAAGGCGTACGCAGTGCTGCACAAACATAGAAGAAAGACAGTCCCTGCTCAAAGAGCTTACAAACTAATAGACAAAAATAAAGTAAGCAAATCAAATCAATTAATCAAATTAATCGATCAATTAATTAATTAATCAGGGCAACTCGGGGATATTTCAGTTTTTTCAAGTGGATTATATCTCAATCAGGGATCTTTTTTTTTTTTTGCTCTCCTTAAAAGATAAAAAATACAAGGGTAGTTCTTTTACCTTCATCTTGTCTGGACTTTTTGGTGGGAGTTGTAGCCCATACCCCACCTAGACTGTACTATCAGCAGGACGGTTTTCTTATGAGTTCTAATTTTTTTTGACTCAGACTGCTTCTCTCCTCTATTTGACAACTATTTTGGGGGTTCTACTCCAGCCTTCGTGTGAGAACCTGGACGTTTTTCAGATGGTTGCTCCCTATATCAAGGTTTTGTGTTCATGTTGTTCCTATTCTAGTACAGCTAGTGTGATTTGTCTAGTGTTTCTTCTTTTATGTCTGAGACTACCACTTCATGGGACCTTCTGGGCTGCCTGCTCCTTTGTGGCCAGCATTTTCCTCCTTTTTGGTGCACAAGGGTTGGGAGACGTTTATTCCCTTGTGACTCAGTTCTCTGTACCATGTGGAAGCATTCTTCTTCTGTGGTTTCGTTCCTCCATTTGTCCATTGGGCCTTTACTTATTTCACCAGTCGGGGATCTAGTCTTGGTCCAAATTGTAGTTGTGCAGTCACCTCCTTTGTTGTGTTCAGATGTTGTGATAATTTCTTTTGTTTTCTGGTCCCACCCTGTCATGAGCACTGCTTTGCTACATCCCATTCATCTGGACTGGTCTCGTATGGACAACAAAGAAAGAAAAATTACGTCTTCTGATAATTTTCTTTCCTTTAGTCCTACCTGACGAGTCCAGAAGCCCACCATCTTTTGTTCTTGGAATTTTGGGTCTACCTGTGGTGTTTATTTCTTTTATTTTTCACAATTTGTTCCTTTTATTTTTAGATACATTTCTTTTTCCTATCCTCAGTCTCACACCACTGTAGGTCAGTCAAGCATAAGCCTCCTTTGTTGACGGCATTATTGGCAAAATGAGGCATATAGTCTCGAAGTTCCATACTGACTGGTAATATGGTCAGGAGCACCACTGCTTGGCTAGTCAAAATACTGAACATTCCAGGCTGCACGCTACCCTTAAGGGGTGAGTCACAGGAGCTATTTTCTTTTCTGATTCCATCAGCTGATTGATGGACACAACTCATTTGTCTGGTTGGACTAAAGGAAAGAAAATCATCAAGTAAGACATAATTTTTCCTCAGCAGATTATCCTATTTAAAGCTATTCAATATGGTTCATGAAGAGTTAAGTCTTGTTTGCAAAATGGCTTGTGATTATATAATACTCTGATAGAGGTAGAGCATTCCATTCTCGAGTGGCTTGCTATGAGAATCAGACTAAAATTTACTTTATACCTTATATACTTCAGGGAGGGAAAATGCAATAGCAATAGCAATGCCTTATGAGAATTTCAGGTCCTACCAATGGGCGGCACATGTATTAACTGAACCATATTGGATGGTGCTTCACCATACAATATCTTATGCACTAATATACATAGTTTAAAGATCACTTGAGCCTTTATTGGCAACTAGTGAAGACATTACAATAAAGGTGCCATCCTATCATGTTTTTGAGCTCTGCTTAGCTATCTGGCTGCCGTATTTTGCCATTTGCAGCCTTTTTATCACCCTGTCTGTACATCCCACATGAATAAAATTACAATAGTCTTGAGTTAAAACACAGTCTTGAGCAACTGTTTTAAACTGTTCAAATTCAAAGTAATTTCTATTGTGATGCGATTATCTCAATTTCAGAAACACTTTCTTAATCATCATATTTACTAGAGCCTCTAATGATAAAGCTAAATCAAATATTACCCCCAGAATTCTAAAGGAGATTCTAATGGATAAGCAAGCTCATTTATCTTTAAACTTTGATAAGGTATCATATCATTTAGGGGACTTATCCAAAGAACTTTTGTCTGATTAATTCCAATCCACTTACCTAAATACTGAATAAATTCCATTTCATCAGAAGATTAAATTTATATAGATATATATATAGTTAACTTTTTTTTTTCAAACTAAGAAAACAGGTTTCTTCTAGACACAAATTTCTGACACATGAGGAATGATATTTTGGTTCGGAGGACAGTTATCATAAAGCACATCAAAAAACGAATACTTTATTTTGAAGAATACATACCTTATCTACTAATGCCATAGCAGTATTTTTAACCAGTGAAACAGTTTTTTCTCCCAAAGAAAAAATAAAGGATTTACTGTTGGTCACTGTTTTTTCCTCATATATCTATAATGAAAATATAAAAGTTGTATAAAACGGCAAATAATTGTCCAATTAAAGTAGCACATGTATTTTCAAGATCATATGGGGAAACTTTGACACTGTCCACACTGGTGCAAAGTCTTCATATACTTTTAAATGTGGGGAAGTACATACCAATCTTTACTTTGAAAATCACTGTGTGCAGTTTATTTATTTCATTAAGCACTTAGCTCACACCTTTTTTCAAGGCAAGTTACATTCAGATATTTACCATTTATGTTGTACAGGTTTTTATTTTTTGGAAAACAATGCATTAAAATGTGAAAATGCATTAATGTGCACAAATTTATTGAACCCAAACAAAAATACACCTTCAGGGGCACCATGCATGTTTTTAGCCAGATTAAGAGAACAATTCTCAGACAACCAATTTCCTCGTGTAAAATCATTATTTTCCTAAGTAATTGGCTTTGGAAATTGCTATCATAGTGTATCCTAAGCAGTGATCTATGTAGCCATAGATACATGCAAAGATTCTTATTTTTAATATTATCATTATTTTGTAAGTCCTAGCTTATGTAAAACTAAACTTCAAATATAGTTGCTCAACAATACTGAGCCAGAGTAAGTAAAATGTTCTCCAGAGGAAATACCATGTCCAAAGTTTCATCTTTCTTTTCCTTAAAGTACAAGAGAAACATTGGACCCAATTTAATTATTTTGCTTGCACACTCCTGAGAAAGTGAATGTAAAAAAATATCACTTGGACTTATCCTTTTTAGCCCTGAACTTTGCGTGGAGGCATTCTGCTGATTTTAGGTGTACCTTTGCACTCAGACACACATCCATGGTGTTTGAAATTACATGAAGAAGACAAGTCCCAAAGGATCTGACTATATGCTTTAAAGCCAGTTCATATTGATTGCATTCTTGCAGGTTTTGCAGCAGTACACCAACAGGAGTTTTGGCAGGCTTTAATAGGTTCTCTCCTATCAAATAAGAACGATTTACCACATATTAATGGTTAAAATTTGAACACAACAAATCAAAATATATTTTGAACTTTTAAGACATGAAATAATCTTAGCAATCACTGAGGGAACTGACTAAATGAGGTAGGAAACAAGAAAGCTCGAGGTTTGGGCAACTGCTTTACAGCTACCTTTCAGTGTAAAAAAAAAAGTGATGAGCCATGTATTTCGGGTGCAGAAATCCAAGGAATGGGCACATGAAGAAGAAGAAGGGTGATACTAAAGTGTGCTTACAAGAAGAGAGATATTTCAGACTGATTTTTTTTTCTGATTATTTTATAGTTGCAAAACAGAGTTCAGTGGAATGCTAGGAAGCATGGAGAGAGGCATAACCAATATAAAAAAAGAGAGGTAATAATGCATTTATACATTTGAGTTATTAGACTATTTCTAGTGTAGTCCCTCTTTTTTTTCTCTTGAAGGATATTCATTATGAGGGTAATTTTATAAAGGTTTTCCATAAGTAAAGGCTATATTAGACATGTAAAAGGCCTTCTATAATAATACCCCACACTATATGTATATATAAGTATTTGCAGTGACAAGACAGTGTTATACATGTGCCATGGAGAAATTAGGTCTCACGTACTAATTTTCTTTCCTTTACTCCCAACAGATCAATCCAGAACTTCAGGTTATGCCCATTTACTAACAGGTGGAAATATAGAGTACAGAACTGAGCTCGGCCTTAAAGGGCACTATATAGCTGCTCCAAACCCATGTTTTGACAACAAAGCAGTGGAATATATTGGACTTACCAAATAAACATCTCCTTCCTCCTTTAGAAAACTATGAATAACTTGAAAAACTTCAAAGTTCTAACATCAGCTGAAACAGAGTTTTGTATATATTAACAGAAAAGTCTTAAGAGCTGAAGTAAATACAAAAAGAGAACAGATGAGTGGATTTCTGGACTGATCTGTTTGGACTAAAGAAAAGAAAATTACCAGGAAGATTTAATTTCTCCTTCCTTAGCGTCGTCAACAGATCAATACAGAACTTGCGGGATGTATCAAAGCAATTCTCAAGTTTGGAAGGGAAAAGCTACCCCTGCTAAGATCAGAGAAGCCCCAAAGGTCTTCATCAAACAACAGCCTACCCTTGAAAGGCAGCTTAGTGAATCTAGACTTGGAAGCTGCATCTGCAGCCCAATTCCTGAGCCATAAAAAATGTCTTGCACACACCGCCTTGAACGTTGGAAAATCGAGGGAAGGCAGAATCTTGGGTTGACTCACTTGCCTGCTGAATCCAAATGGAGATAAGTTCTGTCAATGTAACAGTCACACACAATGAAGCTATCTCAAAAGACAGTTTCAAAGAGGCTTGTATCCTTTGTTCCTAAAGATCTTTAAGAGTCATGCCACCTTCGATGGGAATAATTGTTTTCTTTGTTATAGCTGTTACCAGTGTCTACCTCAGTCACTTTGCATATACTGCCTCTTTTGTATACAAATCTCACATGCAGATTCATTGTGGATATCCTGAAAACCTGACTGACTGGGTGTGCCCTGAGGACAGGGTTGAGCATCACTAATCTACCCTGCACAGTTTAAGCTTATCCAGTTCTTCTAGAAGAAGTGGATAAAGCTTGGAAATAGAATGAGCCACTTTAAGACTGGCCTCTGGGGTATTCCATTGTGCAGAGATCAATTCTTACATAGCTTCAGGAACTAAGAACCTTAGGAGGATTCTTAGTTCCTGACATAATAGGATCCAACATGGGAAAGGGTCCTTTTTTTCCAGAAAGGAACTATTGAGAACCTCTAATGTTTTGATGATTAAGCAAAAAAGCTCATCTTTGTGAAAAACATACTCCGCTGCCAAAAGATGCTAAGAAAAACACAATGGACCTAACTAATTATCGCCCAGTAGCATCTATTCCGCTCATAACCAAACTCATGGAGGGCATAGTGACGAAACAACTCACTGAATACCTAAACAAACACTCAATTCTGCATGAGTCTCAATCAGGATTCCGGGCAAATCACAGCACCGAAACTGTACTAGTGTCTGCAATTAACTCATTCAAACAAGCAATTGCAACGTGTAACAACATACTCCTCCTACAATTCGATATGTCCAGCGCCTTCGACTTGGTTAATCATGGAATACTACTACACATACTAGAATACTTCGGCGTAGGAGGTACAGTTCTCAAATGTTTCAAAGGATTCCTGACCATAAGAGCATACCAAGTAACAATGAACGCGGATATATCTCCCCCATGGATACCTGAATGTGGAGTTCCCCAAGGATCCCCCCTCTCACCAACTCTCTTCAACCTAATGATGATACCTTTAGCCAAACCTTTAGCCAATCAAAACCTCAACCCCTACATATATGCAGATGATGTCACGATTTACATCCCGTTCAAACATGATCTAAGCGAAATCACCAACGAGATTAACCAAAGCCTCCAAATCATGCACTCCTGGGCGGTGTAAAGTGGATCCTCTTTTCTCCTGGGGTTGCAGCTCTTCTTATACAAAAACCAGAGAAAAAAAACACACTCTTGTATGGCTCCCCTTTTCTCAAAAGAAAAAACAAATATAAGGAAGCTTTTTATTGAATAGGAGGAACGTCCCTCTTTCTCCCAATTGCTTCTCCAAAACACAAACACTGCTACACCGTGCAGGCTTCCACCGCTGCTTTCTCTCCCGGTCCCCTGGAAAGTAGCAGGAAAAAGAAAAACAAAACACCCAGCGCACTTCAGCCCTGGTTTCCAAACACAGTTCAATTTTTAGCTAAGCTTCAAAAACACAGCTCAGTCCAGCTAGGCTTTCAAACACAGTTCAAGTTTAGCCAGGCCTTCAAAACACAGTTCAGTTCTAGCCAAGCTTTCAAAAACACAGCTCAGTTTAGCCAGGCTTTCAAAACACAGTTCAGTTCTAGCCAAGCTTTCAAAAACACAGCTGTTTAGCCAGGCTTTCAAAACACAGTTCAGTTCTAGCCAAGCTTTCAAAAACACCGCTCAGTTTAGCCAGGCTTTCAAAACACAGTTCAGTAATGGCTTTGCGCGGGCTCAAAGCCTAGGGTCCCACCCTCTTGGTCAGTCATACTCCTACCTGACCTCCTCCCGCTTGACCCGGCTTGGCCCCGCTACTTCCTTGGCTTTCGCTGAGCCAGAGCTGAAAAGTCCATCGGCTCCTCCAGGGTGTTCTCCGGTTCAGTCAACTCCATAGGGCAAGGTTCACTCTCTGCCTCTCTCTCCTCAGGAGCCCAATCCATATTCTCCTCGCCCCGCCCTTCTCCCAGCTGCTCACCCTTTCTTTCATTAAAGCTCTTTGGTGGCTCTTCTTTCTCCACCCACCTGTTCCACCACCTCTTCCACCAGGTTGGAGAATCAGCCTTATTCCTTCCCCTGCGGCCCTCCTCTGGAGACTCCTGGGAATGCACATAGTTTCCCTTATCCCCGGTCTCCCTTGGGGCATGCTGGGAGTTGTAGTTCTTTATTTCTAGTTTTTTCCTGGGGAATGCCTGCCTATAACGGGGGTATTCTGGCCTATCCCAGGGTTCCTTTGGGGCCTGTCCCACATACTCTTTACAGCGGATGCATTCCAATTAAAACTCAACGCAGAAAAAACACAATGTCTTATACTCACCTCACCACACAACACAAACAAATACTCCACCATAACCACACCATACTGTTCTCTACCCATCTCACAAAATCTGAAAATTCTTGGAGTTACCATTGATCGAAACCTCACACTCAATGCCCACGTGACGAACACAACGAAAAAGATGTTCCACTCCATGTGGAAACTCAAAAGAGTAAAACCTTTCTTCCCGAGACACATCTTCCGTACCCTGGTACAGTCAATGGTAATAAGTCATCTGGACTACTGTAATGCACTGTACGCTGGCTGCAAAGAACAGACCATCAAAAAACTCCAAACAGCCCAGAATACCGCCACCAGACTCATATTCGGAAAAACTAAATATGAAAGTGCAAAACCCCTAAGAGAGAAGCTTCACTGGCTCCCACTCAAGGAATGCATTGTGTTCAAGATCTGCACGATTGTTCACAAAATCATTCACGCAGACGCCCCAATCTACATGCTAAACCTTGTGGACCTGCCTCCCAGAAACGCCATAAGATCAGCTCGCAAATTTCTCAATCTGCACTTTCTCAGCTGTAAAGGACTAAGATACACGCTGACACATGCCACCACCTTCTCTTACATGAGCACGCAGTTGTGGAATGCATTACCTACAGCCCTGAAAACTATTGACGAATTAACTAACTTTCACAAATCTTTGAAGACATATCTCTTCAACAAGGCCTACAAAGAGAACCCATAACCTATAAAACTACCTACCAGCGCACCCAGCTTTTAAAGTCCACCTTTTATACTATCCTGCCTAACACCCTCCTTTCACTACCCTTCTCAATCTTTGTACATTACGAATTGTATCTGACATCCTGGAATGACTATGTCATAACACAACTCTGTAAGCCACATTGAGCCTGCAAATAGGTGGGAAAATGTGGGATACAAATGCAATAAATAAATAAATAAAAACCTAGCTGCTATAGGATCATCACTTTCGCCACCTGGGAGTACCCCCTTTTCCAAGGATTCTCTGAGCTCCAAAATTCTAGAAAGTAGAAAATGGGCTGCATCAGCCTCTGGATCTGAGAGCAAGGATTCAATTTACCAATTTTTAGGGTGCTCTAATCTCCTTCTCTTGGAAGACAATTATTTCTGAAGCTCTTCAGAAGACCAAAGAACATACTGAGTAGATTGAACCCTCTTTAGCAATATGCTTGATGAAGTAATAATATAAAATTGGGAGAAAAAATAGCAGGACGTGCTAGTGCCTCAGGAGACTCAAAAAATCTGAACACAGAGCGCTAGGGTGCCGAATCTGCCAAGAGCTGAGAGGCATGAAGTATAGAAAGCATATTCTGGGAGGGGTGTGCAGAAATCCAAGATAATTGCTACTCACGTGCATTACCGTGAAGCACTGATGAAGTTTCTTTCTGAGTCCCTGCACCACAGCCCACAAACTAGCAATTGAAATACATGCTTTGCGAACAGCTCTCAGTTTGAGATGATCGATTGACTGTAACACTCTGCTGTGCTGGAAGACCTCCTGCCCTGATCTATGTGATGAAAGCATTGCGCCCCACAGCTTGAGAGACTGCCATCTGTGGATACCATTATCCACTCCAGGAATGCTAAAAAAATTCTTTGTTTAAATTTGCACAACTGGAACCACCAGTTCATGCTAAGTTTTGCTTGGGAAGTCCAAGGAAAGTGACAGCTGTACTGCTAAGAGAAGGGTAGCCAACAGTTCAGCAAAGAGTGCGGTTTCCTATGTGCTCTCACCCAGGGAATTACATCCAAGATTGCTGCCATAGACCTTAAAATTTGCATAACGTCCCATGCCCAAGGACTCTGAAACAGCGTCAAATTGCTCTTGGCAAAGTTGACCACCCATTCCAATGACACAGAAAATTTAGTACTCTGGAGGTGGCCTAGCTGCTTCTCTTGATGAGAAGAGGCCCTGTCAACTAGATGTCTAGGAAGGGATGAACTCCGATTCTTTTGCGTCAAAGGAGGCAGTTTCTATAAAAATGAGCATGACCATGACAAGGTCTCAGGGGCAGTAGATAAACTAAAGGGTATCACCTGAAACTGATAATGAGCCCATAGGATTGAAAAACACAAGATGAGAAGGCCAAACTGGAATGTGAAAAACAGGCCTCTGAAACTAAAAGCCTTTACTCCAATTCAACTGGAGATCAAGGATACTAGACTATAAGTGATCAACAGTAGAACAATCCAGGAGCTAAGCAAGGAACCATTTTCTACCTGCTTGAGAAAAGGAAATACTTGGTTTGGAACAGCTGCAAAGTGGTCTTGTCAGCAGAGATCAGGTCTGTACTCTCCATCTCTACCTGCTAGTAGATGGGCATAACCTGCAAATTCTAGACTGATCTATTGAAGATGCTAAGGAACTGTAGGTGATACCAGGGGCATACTTTAGATGGAGCAGGGGCAGAGATGTGATGTACCCATATATTTTACAGACTATACAAATACACAACCACATTTAAACCTTCTGTGAAGCAGGTGTAAATGTGTGCATCAAAATTTACACATTACAGGGGCTGATTCTAGGAGCCTCTTTTATAAAAGGCACATAAATACCTTTGTTACCTTTACAAAATACAAACCAAGCATCCAAAAGGAAGTGATATTGTAAACAATATCCTTCAAATAGCACTTCCAATAAATATTACAAATATTTCCATAGCATTAATTTATTTTCTTTAATCAATGGAGAGAAATATCCTTCAAGCTCTGGAGTAATCATATATGAGACAAAAAGGCTAGCTCCCAATATATAGAGACTTCCTCTGTTACCTTCCATAATTATAATCATCTACCAAGAAAGTCCTTATGTCCATCATTAAATATATCACTTAAAAAACAATTTTTATAACAATTAGTGCAAAGAAACTTTATTATATCAGCACTTATCTAATTATGCCAGTTGTATTTCAGAAGCAACCAATGTGATCACATTTCGAGCCAGTAATAGCTCTGCATCAATGTTTCAAAAAGCACTCATTCATTCCACTTACACCACTATGCTGTTACTGGCTCAAAACGTGATCTTGTTAGTTGGTTCTAAAATATAACATAAGCAGCTGGCATGATCAGATAAGGGCTGATATGATAAAGATTCTTTGCACTCATTGTAAAAATTGTTTTAAAAAGATATTTATATTTATTTATTTGGATTACTTACCGCCGCCTTTTTGAAGGAATTCACTCAAGATGGTGTACAGCAAAAGTAAGTCAAACATAAGCAATAGACAATTATAGCAGTAAACATATTTAAATTGCACTACAAAGTATAGCATAGTATACTACTTACAATGTCAACACAATAAGCAATAAAATAATTTAATAGATAGCAAAGGTTGTAAGCAAAGATGAAACATAGACAGATAGGATAGAATAACAGGAGTAAGCTTTAGTGATGTACAAAAGGAGTTTCTGGGTAGATGATTATAATTTTGAAAGGCAATAGAGGAAGTCTCAGTATAACTGGAGCTAGCCTTTTGCCTTATATATGATTACCGCAGAACTCAAAAGACACTTCTCTCTACGAATTAAAGAACATTTTTTAAGTGATATGGAAATATTTGTGATATTTACTGGAAGTGCTTTTTGAAGAATAGCCTGTAATAAATAGGCTTACAATAGGCGTATTTATGGATTTCTCATATAGGCATTCTTTTGTAAAATTGACCTCACTTAAGTATCACCTCGGATGGCTTTTACTGCAGATTCTGCACCATTTTAGTAACTACATGGCTTTACAGTTAGCCTGCAAAATTCCTTCTGGAAACAAATATTTCTCATTGTCAAGTACTTCAAAGTGGGATAGGCTGGTAGCTGCAAAACGTTCTGTAAATCTTGATGGTCAAATTGGTCAACTGATGAAAACATGCTGTCAGATCAGTTTTGAAGTTGCTATTGATCATTTGATCATTTAATTTCAGCTACATTTGGTGATCATAATGTTATACTCTGATTTTAAATCAGTTGTTTACTGATGTGGACTGAAGAAGAAATAAAAATGGATCATGTATACAAAAAGAAAGTCTGGTTTATGTGCTGGATTATACTTGTTTAGTCAACCAGTGTTGGTGGGATTACAGTATGCCATGGAGGACTTGAGCTCAAATTTTTCTTTTTTTATTTTAAGAAAATGTTAAAATAAAAAGGGTTAAAATTTGCTTTTACCAATAGTTCTTAAGATGCTATGATACAGTTGCAATAATCCTTATATTTCTATTACCTTTCACATATGAACAGTATGCCAGATTTACACAATCCAAAGGATACATAATTTTACCTGCAAGAGACACAGAACATACAATCTTAAACAATTTTATAGACAAGGACAACACAAATCCTGCTCAGAATCTGGCTATTTCCTTACAGATGGGAGTTTAGTAATGGTGAACCAAAACTGAATTTAAAACCTGCCAGGGTTTGACCCCTGGACTCAGCTTCCTTGCCCAGGCTAGCCAGAGATGCTGCGGAAATAGCACTCACAGTCCCTGCTGGAGGAGGGAGTTCCAAGCCTTTTGCTCAATGGTTGCCACTTACAGTTGTGAACTAAATGTGCACATGTCCCACAGGCAGTCTGTAGCCCCTGGCCAAATGTCACTGGAAAGGCTGGGTTATAATAGATTATAGAAGTTAAAGAAACACCTTGGGAAGCTTCTAAGACAGACTCATGGCACTGTAGCCAGCAGTGGTGGCCCTACCATAAGGCCAACTGAGGTGGGGGCCTCAGGTGACACTCTCCATGGAGCATTTCCCCCCCCCTTCCCTCCTCAACCCTTTTCCCCGCATTTACCTTCTTTTTTTCTTTTCCAAAAGGTGGCAGCAATTCCCATAGGCTGCCCTGCCGAAGGCACCGGCCTCGTCTCCCTACTGAGGCCTGCCTCTTAATGAAACTTCCCGTTTCCTCAGAGGTGGGAGGCAGTAGAGGGAAGAGGCTGGTGTCGGTGGCAGGACAGCCTATGGGAATTGCTGCTGCTTTTTGAAAAAGAAAAATGAAGGTAAATGCAGGGAAGAGGACTGAGGAGGGAAGGGGGGAGATGCTAGACCGTGGCGGCATCTCATCTCTGTCTCTGGTGGAGAATTGCCTTGGGCCACCCTTGGCACCCAAGCTGATGCTAGTTCTGATTAAGCTGCAAGTCCAAAGAAGCAGGAAAAATATGATAATTAAAAAAAAATTCACTATTTTAAAACAAATGCTTCTAAAACCACAGCACTCAATGTCCGACTACACTTTGCCAATGTAACTAAAATAACCAAGATGCTTAACAAGATCTTATCTCTTCTCAACGATCACAGCAGTAATTTTTAAAGCCATGTTTCACCAAGCTGTGTTAAACTTTTGCAGTTACCATGCGTTTATTTCAAAACGTCTACATTAACTAATAGAGGCATGCCCAGCATCTTCCCATATACTCAGCACAGAAACAATACATTTATCATGCAGATGCAGTTAATGTTACCTAATGAGGTGGCATTAAATATCCTGGGTTATCTGCTGCATTAACAGTCAACATGCGGTACCTTACTGCACTTTAAGGGATCAATTCAATAAAGGGCACTCAAACTTAGGCACCTAAAATTTGAGTGCTCAGCTAGTATTCTGTAACGGCACGCTTGCGCACCAAATCTGTTATAGAATATCAACATAAGTATACAGTAACATGCCAACCTTTAGGTGCAACCATTTATGTCATGTCTATGGCTGATGTAAATCGTTGCGCCTAAATGAGAGTATTCTATAAATTACACAAGAAATAGTGGGAACGCCCATGGTCTTCCCATGCCCCTCCCATAGGAATGCCCCCTTTGCAGTTACATGCAAGAACACTGAAGAACCCAATCGGAGAAAATTTTTCTTCACCCAACGCATAATTAAACTGTGGAATTTGTTGCCGGAGAATGTGGTGAAGACGGTTAGCTTGGCAGAGTTTAAGGTAAAATTATGTATAATCATACCTGATAATTTTCTTTCCATTAATCATAGCTGATCAATCCATAGACTGGTGGGTTGTGTCCATCTACCAGCAGGTGGAGATAGAGAGCAAACTTTTGCCTCCCTATATGTGGTCATGTGCTGCCGGAAACTCCTCCGTATGTCGATATCAAAGCTCCATCCGCAGGACTCAGCACTTAGAGAATTACACCCACGAAGGGACACTCTGCCCAGCTCACCACCGCCGAAACGGGGGAGGGGAATTAACCCAGCTCATCCCCACACAAGTGGGGGAGGGGAATCCGTCCAGCTCATCCCCGCGGAGCGGGGGAGGGACACCACACCCGCCGATGCGGGGGGATCTGGCTTATCCTGCAACCGCAACCGCGGGAGGAGCTGACTGACCCTAACACCGCCGAAGCGGGAGGGGTACAAAGCTGCCCTACAGCCGCACGAAGTGGGAGGGAGTGCCGGCAGAATTTTAAGTCTCAATCCAGCCCCGTAAAACGGAGGGGAGAGGAATGCAGCAGCTCACTGTAACACAAACTCGTCTTAACTCTTGAAGAATCCAAGTGAAAAAACTTGAACACGAAGTCTTTCTGAAGTAACTGAAGACTGAACTTGAACCTGAAATGCAACCAGAATAAAAACAGTACAGATATCTGGGAGGGGCTATGGATTGATCAGCTATGATTAATGGAAAGAAAATTATCAGGTATGATTATACATAATTTTACCTTCCATATCATCAAGCTGATCAATCCATAGACTGGTGGGATGTACCGAAGCAGTACTCACCCAGGGCGGGACATAGAAATCCCTGACCGCAACACTGAAGCTCCAAACCGGGCCTCCGCCCGAGCAGCCACAGTCAAGCGGTAATGCTTGGAGAATGTATGGGCCGAAGCCCAAGTTGCCGCCTTGCATATCTCTTCCAAGGAGACGGAACTGGCCTCTGCCATCGAGGCCGCCTGAGCTCTTGTGGAGTGAGCCTTCAGCTGGATAGGCGGCACCTTCCCCGCGGCCACATAAGCCGCTGCAATGGCTTCCTTGACCCATCTTGCCACTGTAGGCTTAGCCGCCTGCAGACCCCTACGAGGACCTGCATACAGGACAAACAGATGATCCGATTTCCGGAAATCATTGGTCACTTCCAAGTATCTGATGATGACTCGTCTCACATCCAGATATTTAAGAGCAGAGTACTCCTCTGGGTAGTCCTCCCTACGAAAGGAAGGGAGACAGAGCTGCTGATTCACATGGAAGCGAGAAACAATCTTGGGCAGAAAGGAAGGCACTGTGCGAATAGTCACTCCTGCCTCAGTGAACTGCAGAAAAGGCTCTCGACATGAGAGCGCCTGGAGCTCGGAAACTCTTCTGGCTGAAGTGATAGCCACCAAAAAGACTGCTTTCAACGTCAGGTCTTTCAGAGATGCCCTTGACAAGGGTTCAAACGGCGGCTTCTGCAAGGCTCTTAGCACCAGGTTGAGATTCCACGCAGGCACCACTGAGTGCAGAGGAGGGCGCAGGTGATTAACTCCCTTAAGAAAGCGCACCACATCTGGCTGCGAAGCCAGGGAAGCACCCTTCAGGCGGCCCCTGAAGCAAGCCAGAGCCGCTACCTGGACTTTAAGGGAACTGAGCGACAGGCCTTTGTCCAGACCTTCTTGCAGGAACGCCAACACTGAAGAAATTGGAGCAGTGAAAGGAGAAAGTGAGCCTGCTTCACACCACGCTGCAAAGATACGCCAAACCCTGGCGTAAGCAGTAGAAGTAGAGCGCTTCCTCGCTCTCAGCATAGTGGCGATGACCTTGTCTGAGAAGCCCTTCTTCCTCAGACGCTGCCGCTCAATAGCCAGGCCGTAAGACCAAAGGGGGAGGGATCCTCCATCACCACGGGACCCTGATGTAACAGGCCCTGCTCCACTGGCAGCCGCAGAGGATCGTCGACTGAGAGCCTGATCAAGTCCGCATAACAGGGACGTCTGGGTCAATCCGGACCCACCAGGATTACCCTGCCGGGATGCTTTGCCACCCGGTCTAGCACCCTGCCCAACATGGGCCAGGGCGGGAACACATAGAGAAGCTCTTGTGTCGGCCACTGTTGGAGAAGAGCATCTACTCCCAGGGATCGAGGGTCCCGTCCTCTGCTGAAAAAGCGCGGCACTTGGCAATTGGCCGATGACGCCATCAGATCTAGGCTCGGCTGGCCCCAGCGCTTCGTGATGTCCAAGAACGCCTGAGCAGATAGCTGCCACTCTCCGGGCTCCAAGGTATGGCGACTGAGAAAGTCCGCCTTGACATTCATGACTCCGGCAATGTGGGCCGCTGACAGCTGTTCCAGGTTCGCTTCTGCCCACTGGCATAGACTCATAGCCTCCTTGGCTAGAGGGGCGCTCTTGGTACCTCCCTGGCGGTTGACATAGGCCACAGCCGTGGCATTGTCCGACAGGACCCGTACAGGCTTCAACACCAGTACCGGGATGAACTCCAAAAGCGCCAACCGAATGGCTCTGAGTTCCAGGAGGTTGATAGACCACTTTGCCTCTGCAGGAGACCAGAGCCCCTGCGCTGTCCTTCCCAAACAGTGGGCTCCCCAGCCCGACAAAGAGGCGTCCGTCGTGACGACAATCCACTCTGGGGTCACCAGAGGCATTCCCGCAGACAACTTGTCTGTCTGCATCCACCAGCTCAGCGCCTTGCGCACTGCTGGATCCAAGGGAAGGCGCACAGCATAATCCTCCGACATCGGAGTCCAGCGCTGCAGCAGAGAGTGTTGTAGTGGTCTCATATGAGCCCTGGCCCAGGGCACTACTTCCATCGTGGCCGTCATAGAGCCCAACAGCTGCACATAGTCCCAAGCCCGAAGAGGAGAGGCTACTAGGAACTGGTCCACCTGAGCCTGAAGTTTGACAATCCGATTGTCTGGCAGGAACACTCTGCCCACTTGGGTGTCGAATCGAACTCCCAGATACTCCAGGGACTGAGTCGGGCGCAGCTGGCTCTTCTCCCAGTTGATGATCCATCCCAGGGAGCTCAAAAGAGCAACTACCCGGTCCACAGCTTTGCCGCACTCTGCATAAGAGGGGGCTCGGATCAACCAGTCGTCCAGATAAGGATGGACTTGTACTCCTTCCTTTCGCAGGAAGGCCGCTATGACCACCATTACTTTGGAAAAGGTCCGCGGAGCAGTAGCCAACCCGAAAGGGAGGGCTCTGAACTGGAAGTGTCGGCCCAGGACTGCAAAACGCAGAAAGCGTTGATGAGGAGGCCAGATGGGAATATGCAAGTATGCTTCCTTGATGTCCAAGGATGCCAGGTACTCCCCTGCCTTCACTGCCGCTATAACAGAGCGGAGAGTCTCCATGCGAAAGTGCCGCACTTTCAAGGCCCGATTGACCCCTTTGAGGTCGAGGATAGGCCGGACAGAACCTCCTTTCTTTGGTACCACAAAGTAAATGGAGTAACGCCCCTTGCCAAGCTGACTTTCTGGCACCGGAACGACCGCACCCAGGCGGATCAGATTGTCCAAAGTCTGCTGCACTGCCACAGCTTTGACCGGAGACTTGCAGGGAGAGAGTACAAACCCGTCTCTTAAGGGTCGGCAGAACTCTAGCTTGTAGCCGTCTCTGATGACTTCCAGCACCCAAGCGTCTGAAGTTATTGTGGTCCACTCGCCCAGAAACGAGGACAGCCGTCCTCCAATCTGCACTGGGGCGTGGACCAAGACCCCGTCATTGGGTACGAGACCCTGGGGGAGGACCGGAGGGAGCACCTCCGGGACGGCGGTCTCTGCGAAAGGAATGCTGCTTGGGGGAGAAATTCCTCTTAAAGGAAGAGGGGGCAGAAGAACCCGACCTGCCCGGGCGGTACCGACGGGCTTCCTGAAACCGTCCTCTGGAGGTACCGGGACGAGCACTAGCCCGAGCCCTGACCTCTGGTAACTTCTTGCCCTTAGACGTGCCGAGATCGGTCACGATTTTGTCCAGCTCGACCCCAAAGAGCAGCTTGCCTTTAAAAGGCAATCTAGCCAGGCGGGATTTAGAGGCGTGGTCAGCAGACCAATGTTTCAGCCAAAGCCACCGCCGCGCAGAGACTGTCTGAGCCATGCCTTTAGCTGAGGCTCTCAAGACATCATACAGCAAGTCTGCCAAATAGGCTAAGCCCGATTCCAGGGCCGGCCAATCAGCCCTCAAGGAATGATCCGAGGGGGAAGCCCGCTGCACCATAGTCAGGCACGCCCTGGCCACATAGGAGCCGCAAACTGAGGCCTGCAAACTTAAAGCAGCCGCCTCAAAGGACGACCTTAAGGCCGCCTCCAATCTTCTGTCTTGGGCGTCCTTTAGGGCCGTGCCACCTTCCACCGGCAACGCCGTTTTCTTAGTCACCGCAGTGATTAAAGAATCCACGGTAGGCCACAGATAGGCCTCACGCTCACTCACAGCCAAAGGATAGAGGCGGGACATAGCCCTAGCCACTTTAAGGCTCGCTTCTGGGGCATCCCATTGAGCCGAAATTAAGGTGTGCATGGCATCATGCATGTGGAAGGTTCTAGGCGGGCGCTTCGTCCCCAGCATAATGGCAGAGCCAACAGGGGCTGAGGGAGAGACGTCCTCCAGAGAGGAAATCTTCAAAGTGTCCATGGCCTGTAACAACAGGTTGGGCAAATCCTCTGGGCTAAAAAGCCGCGCTGCAGAGGGGTCATCCGCTCCAACCGAGCGGGGATCCGTCTCCTCCAAGGAATCCGCAAAGGACCGTTGGGAGACCTCAGACACGCTGCCCTCATCTACATCGGAGGAGACAAATTCCTCCAAGGCCTGGGAATCAACCCGAGGGCGTTTGCCTCTGGGAACCTCAACCTCTTTACCAGACGAGGGAGCAGGGGCAGCGTTGTGCATGAGGAAGGCCTGATGCAGCAGCAAAACAAACTCGGGGGAGAAACCCCCCAGACTGTGCACTTCCGCAGCCTGGGCAACAGCCCTAGACGCACTCTCAACCGGCGCTCGAAATAGCGGGGGAGAGACATGCTGCGCATCCAAAATGGCGTCCGGCGCGAAACTCCGCGAAGGAGCCGCGCGGGAAGAACGGCTCTTAACATTAGCCGGTTTTGTGCCGTCGCCCAAATTAAGGGCGTTCATGGCATTAATGTCTCCAACCTCAAGGGCGGCCCCCGAAGAAGCCGTCCGAGCCGCGTGGCCGGCCAAGATGGCGGAGGCGAGGAGCGGGGGATGGGCGTTTATGGCGGGAAAAACCGCCACGCCGGAGGAAGGACCGGGACATTCATCGGTCACTAAACTGTCACCCATCAAGGGCGAATCAGGCTGTAAAACCCCCGCATCCCCTCTAGAAGCGCTCCAGCGATCCGGGGAGCGACCCTTTGCGCCCTCGCCCTCCGACGCCATATGCCACGAGGAGAAGAATCGGGGAACCCCCTGCCCGCTAGAAAAAGGTAAAATTACCTGCTTGCCGCTCCGAGCTGTAACGAACTGGTGTCCCAGTGAGTAGCTGCAATGAACGTTTAAATAAACGTCAAAATAAACGCCTTTAAAGACGTTTAAAATTTTTTTTTTTTTTTTTTTTTTAAACGGAGCCAGCGGGAGGGGGGAGAAAAGGAGGGACCTGGCTCCACCAGGTTTGCACTTGCTCAAAAGAGCCCTCAACCCCAGGCCTCAACAAAACCTAAGGATTAGGCTTGGAGGCCTAGCCAGAGCTGCTGCTGTGTGTGACCACCACCTGCTGAGATAGAGAACATACTGAGGAGTTTCCGGCAGCACATGACCACATATAGGGAGGCAAAAGTTTGCTCTCTATCTCCACCTGCTGGTAGATGGACACAACCCACCAGTCTATGGATTGATCAGCTTGATGATATGGAAAAAGGGGTTAGACGATTTCCTAAAGGACAAGTCCATAAACCACTACTAAATGGACTTGGGAAAAATCCACAATTCCAGGAATAACATGTATAGAATGTTTGTACGTTTGGGAAGCTTGCCAGGTGCCCTTGGCCTGGATTGGCCACTGTCGTGGACAAGATGCTGTGCTCGATGGACCCTTGGACTTTTCCCAGTGTGGCATTACTTATAGAATAGTACTTAAGTGCATATACATGCCTAACTGCTGATTTACCCCCGTTTTGGTGCTCAACTACTGTTATCTTTTGTTTTTTTGCCTAGCTTATGGCACATTATATAGAATTACCTCCTATTTCTCATTTGTCAGTTAATGTGGGACTGAGTGCTTGCCAAGTGCCAGTCACTGTGTTAACCGAAGCAGGAATTTTGGGAACTACCATTTGGGCGCAAGGGAATAAGCATCACAGTATAGGCACCACCCTTTGGGGCACCTTTACACATTGGAATCGGACTTCTAGGCACCCAAACAGGAGTTGCCTAAAGGTTTCCCGTCCGCCTCCCGCACTCACTGGGATCTGAACTAAGGGCCGTTTGGGTTGGCAGAGGCAAGGTGCTGTGAGCTGGGCAGTCCTTGGAGCATAGTTGCCCCAGGAGGTGCCTGTGAGAGAAGATGGAACAGGCAGCATCCTTCCTCACAGGAAATGCCTGGGACAGCTATGATCTCCCTTACAGCAGCAGTCCTGTGAGGGAGGATGCTGCCTATTCCGCCTTTCACAGGCATCTACTGGGGCAGCTATATGCTCCCTTATACTCCAAAGACTGCAGGCCGTCCAGGCCTGTAGCACCACGCCTCTGCTGGCCTGGACGGCACCCGGCTCAGATCCTGATGAGTGTGGGGAAGGACTCTTAGAAAGTGCCCATATGGGTGCTCAAAAATTAGGCACCAATAGGGCAGTGCCCAAATGTCATTTGTGCAAAAATGGCAGCGTCCA
This sequence comes from Microcaecilia unicolor, assembly GCF_901765095.1. Lineage (NCBI taxonomy): Eukaryota > Metazoa > Chordata > Amphibia > Gymnophiona > Siphonopidae > Microcaecilia > Microcaecilia unicolor. The sequence goes on along the minus strand of NC_044041.1, from coordinate 38,852,369 downwards.
AACAGCAGTGCTCAAATACCTGTGCCCAAAATCTCGATCCTGTATTAACTGTTAGTGCAGGCAAATGCTAATGGTGCATGCTAATTCCAATTTCAACTCCCTAATGTACATTAGTAAAACGGACTCTGAATATAAACATATTTCTGGGAGAGAAATTATGAAAATGCAAATAGATTATAAAAGTTTACCACTTGCACTTGGCACTAGGGCAAAAATCATGTCATAGGCAACTGGTAATACAACCAGTGGATCAAGAACTATTCCGTCTTCACTAAAAAAGTTCTCGTACGTCCACTCTTCGTAATCATCTCTGTCTGCTCCAGGAGATGAATTCTAAAAGCAGAAACATGAAATAATAAACAGTTATTTTTAGCAAAACATTTGCAAACTACCACAGGAAAAAGGCAGCTGCAGGTATAAGCTGTGTTCCTATCAAATATTTCAAAGATGTTTTTAGAAAGATACTGTCCTTTCTTTCATCGAAATGTCCCATTTTAATATCATGCTAAATTTTGTTTTATATGCTTATACTTTTGATCAGAATCATATATACTAATATGCTATGTTCTGATTTTGAGTTTTTGTACACAGTTCTTGCAATTAATGGAAGTCTAGGATAGACTTTTCCTGTATAGGAACTCCAGTTGGGTCTAGTCCAGAATCACTATGGGGTTTCAATTTTTGTCTTTACCACCCACATTCCACCCTTTCAAATGTAAGATCTATACTGAGATATGGACATGCACAACAATTAAACTTGGAGGGATGAATAATAGAAACAAACTTTTTCTATTCCATTCAGAGTCTCCAAGATGTTTTTCCCAAGGAGGCTGGATGAACAGGAGATGAAGTGAACCTATCTAGTCCATTATGTGAGCGGAAGTCAGCAGATGGAGCCTGATGCTGTTTTAGCTCACCTCCCAAAAATAGCAAAACACTGCTGAAAACAATAGCCAAAGATTATTAGAAATTAGGAACTGTCTATACGTGGTCCATCTGTAAAAAGTCAAAAGCAGTTCCTGTTGGATAGGCAGTGCCTTAAAAGGTGGAGGAAAAAAGTTTCTTTTTGTTCTTTATTTGACAACATTTTAATTTATTTGAAAGTGTCCCATATGTAGATATAAATATCATGAAATCAAAACTGAATATCACTAAAACAGCTTCATAAATTATTGTAGCTGGTGGAAATAGGACTAACAAAGGCTGCATTTTGTGCTCATTTTTCTACACTGTTCTGTATAATACAATAATACATGGCCAAATTTCAGTGAGGATATCCTGTTACTGAGGGGTTCATTTTAACTGTTATTGTAATCTGCTTTGGGAAGCCTGGTGTTATAAAGATTGGAAGTAAAATTAAACTCTCCTTTCAATGGGGCACATGGAATCACATCTTCACCTCACCTCTTTTATTCAAATGGATTATTCTGTTTTGAGCATGTTTCAGGGACAAGTGGTTTTCATAAGTCAAAATAACAAAAATAAATATTTTCTTTCATGCAGATCTCTCAATTTGTTTAAATATAACTAAATGGGCTCTAAGCCCCTAATGCTGTCCATTGGTTTTCTTATATTTTGTCCTTGTGATGACTTATACTGTGCCAAAACTGGAAATACAGTGAGACAGAATAATAGAATTCAGTAACATCCAAAACTTATTAACATTACTAGTAAAAAAGCCCCGTTTCTGATGCAAATGAAACGGGGGCTAGCAATGTTTTTTTCTGTGTGCATGTGGGAGTGTGTGTGTCCCTGCCCTCTGGCCTCTCTCCCCTCCCCCCTCTGAGTCCTTCACTGTTACAGAGCCAGCGATTTGATTTCGTGCTCTGCTGTTTTCCTTCACTGACTGTGTTACAGAGAGGGCGGGGCAGACACTCATAGGGAAACCGGATATCTCGCCCCCTTCACACTTCCGGCTGGAGGCTTCATAGAACGTTGGTTTTGCCTTTTATATAGAGAGATAATTGTATTCGCATTTGAGAAATAACAGAAAATGCTGTTGAAGACTGACTTGAAGAAGAAATAAATATATTATCACAGAACTGGAAAATGTTGGCACATTTAGACTGACTTCTGCATGAAGGTAGCTCTGCCCTAGTTATTTAATATCTTTCTTTTAAATAGCAGTAATAAACAATATTAAGTTCATTTTTACAATATACTACTGCATTCCACAAAACAAAAGGAGCAAGTTACCACAAACCATCTTTCTCTTTTGATCTAGGCACAGGAAAAAAAAAGATTTTAAATGCTCCAAGGTTTCAACCTTATTCATGTTTAATGTGGGATATAAACGTAATAAATAAGTAAATAAATAAATAGATAGATGAATGTTTTAGTGGCCCTTTACTCAGGAGAAAAAAATGTCTGCCCGAATACAACACATGCTAGGGAGTCCCTATAACCAGGCCCTCCAAATGACACACTGATTGCGATTTATAACAAATTACTGCTCTACCTATTAAGGTTATTCCATTATACTTCCTCTGTGTACATTCGTATGCTGCACAAGCTGGCATGTTTGCAAGTATAAGTGAGATCAAATAAAAATGCTACCAGCAATAAAGAACGACAATGTGGATGCAGCAGCTCATAGGTTTGTTTGATTTGTTATGAGTATACTTGAATGACGGCTATGTGGGAGAGAGGAAACAGAGACAAAACAAAGTGGCTTTAACTTTTTAATGTCATCCCGTCTCCTGTTTTTCTTCAACTTCATTGGTTTTTCCTCATTATGCCCAAACACTTACTATTAACAAGTACAATGTTACAGTGACATCTTGTGTCTGGCATCAACTTTCCACTCTCTATTTTATGTGTAGTCTGAGCCAGTCCCAGTTCAAGGGTTTGCAACAAGAATCAATTTCTTTCACAGCCCTATCACAGTGCTGCTGAGACACTGAGCTGGCCCAGCTGTCTCAATTTCAGCTTGATGTACCCTAGGTGCATGATTTAAACTTTTGAAAAGGGAATTTTTATAACTAAAGTAACCAAAGATGTCATTACTTTTGCTAAGAATCCATAGTCCTCTATTTGGCAGTGTCTATAATACTCCACTGCTGAGTGTGTGTATTTGCATAGCTCTTGGGCATCCAACAAAAGATCTGTTAAAACACAAACAAACAAACAAAAAAAAAAACAACAGAAAATGTAGATTAATATAGATAAATTAATTTCAATAAATGCATATGTATCAGCAATTTTATGTTTATAGGTTCTGAAAATTAACCTCTCTTATGAATCCCAAACAAATGTTTCTGGTACAAGAAGTTTTGTATGATACTAAGGACAAGTTAGTGTTTGAAATATTATATAGAACAGGAATATTAAAAGAGAATACTTGTCCTCGTTTACTAAGGCACACTAGCGGCTGCCGCGCAGCAATGCCAACACAGCCCATTCAAAGTGAATGGGCTATGTCAGCATTAGCACATGGCATTTTAAGGGATAGGAATATTAAAAGAGAATATTTGCCCCCCTGTTTACTAAGCTGCACTAGTGGCTGTCATGCGGAAATGCCAACACAACCAATTCAAAGTGAATGGGCTGTGTTGGCATTAGCGCACGGCAGCCGGTAGCGTGGATTAGTAAACTGAGGGGGGGGGGGGGGTGATTTATAATATTTTAATAGTTATAAGAAAAGTTATTCAATCACGTTTTTCTTTAACTCTTATAGTTAAAATGTTGTTCCAACAACATAAATTTTTTTTTTACAAGGACTAGAAGAATGGAAAGTGATTACATCAGTTATAAAAAGTAGCTTTTGAGGGGTACAAGGAAAGAACTCCAAGGGCCCTGTTTACTAAGTTGTGCCAGCGTATTTAGCGTGTGCTGTGTAGATGCCCATAGGAATATTATGGGCATCTACATGGTTAGCATGTGGTAAAAATGCTAGCGTGCCTCTAGTGCACGTTAGTAAACAGGGCCCCTAAATGTTGAAAATAAGTCTTAAGCAAGATTTGAAAAAATGTATTCCTGTTCAGACAATATGAAAAATCCCTCTGAAATTTCACGACACCCTGGGCTTCTTTTACAAAGTCGATTTAGCGATTCCCACGTGGTAAATGAGATGAAGCTCACAGAAATTGAATGGGCTTCTTCTCATTTGCTGCACCAAGAATCAGTAGCATGGCTTTGTAAAAGAGGCCCCCTATGATGTATAAAAATCAGTAGCTAAATCTGGATTTAAATTACTTGCCCTTTTAAACCCATGTTCAAGGTGTGCTACATTTCACAACAAAGGTAAGACCCTCTCCCTACAGGGCTCTCACTTTAAGGGGCTCTTTTCCTAAGCTGTGTCAGGTGCTAATGTGCACCTAATGCAGCTTTAAATGGCGTACTGCGAGACGAGCTCAGGCATTCTGTAGAAACTATCAAATGCGTGCGCGCTTTGTGCTAATTATTTTTAAGAGGTGTGTCAGGGGGCAGAGAGTGGGCATTTCTGCACTAATCACTTAGGGGGTCATTAACAAAGGTGCAGTAGCATTTTTAGCACATGCTAAATGCTAGAGATGCCCATAGGAATATATAGGCGTCTCTAGCATTTAGTGCACGCCTATTTTTAGTGTGCACTAAAAATGCTAGCATGCCTTTGTAAAAGGCCCACTTAGTGCAGCAAATTACTGTGCGCTAACTGGTAGCACATGGATAGTTGTGAGCCCTTACAACCTACAAAATGGGTGGCATAAAAATGCACATGCTTTTTCAAATGGCCGCAGACTAATGGCAAAATTAGCATATGCCAATTCAAACATAAAGGGAAACCTCAATATATTGTAAGCAAACCCAAAAAGAGGAGGGTAGATTAAATAAAAGAGGGAGAAGCCTCAAGAAGCTCCCTTCCATAAACAAAGGTATAATAGGAGCTAGGACTGCTTCACCACTGACAAAAAACCTCCTTTTTGGCAAATAGCCCGTTTTAACTAGACTTTAAATATTTATTTAAATATTCACTTAGCTTGGGCTGTGAAGTCACTCTTCTTCACTCAGATTGTTCAATGACCGTGGTTAACGTTGGCCATCGTTTCGCCAGGTCTGCGTCAGAACCATCAGTCAATATCAGAATCCGTTCAAACTACCGAACGGAAGTGAGCTTCTTGAGGCCTTTTCCTCCTTTATTTAATCTATCCCCCTCTTTTTGGGTTTGGTTACAATATATTGAGGTTTCCCTTTATGTTTGATTTGGTACTGTCCTAAGGTGAAATCCCATCCTCTAATTGAGAACATTAGCATACGGCCATTAATACAAAAATGTCATTTGTATGGCTGCAAGAAAAATGGCCTTAGCAAGCAGGAAAGACTCACTTAAGTAGAATGGCCCCTAAGTAGGTAACTAAAACAACAGGATGTAAAGTGACTTGTGAAGTACCCTCACTGGTAGAAGCTGGATTTGAACCTTGGCCTTCCTGGTTCTCAGTCCATTAGTCTAAATCAATAGGCCACTTGTCTATTCCATTCAGTCTATGTGATCATCATTGAATGTTTGCCAATGTCCATATATTTAATTGCATAAGAATCAGAGAATATAAAAATTAGTGTTTCAGGTTATATACACTGACCAGATTAACACACTTATTTTAGATGTAGAGCTTTGTTCCTCCCCCCCCCCCACCCCCCAAGATGACTGGTGCTGGTAAGCAGTATATTGATATGTTTATGTTTGTTTTTTAGTTTACATTTCTGACCAAGGTTTTATCTTGTTCCAATGTTTCAATAGTTGACAGTGCTGAGAAATCTGTTATGTGCATTTTTTTTAGAACTAAGGAAGTGAGGCATTTCTACATCTCTTTAGTTGGTATGGTATTAGTTCTCTTTCATGTGTTGACAATCTAAAGTATATATCCTCTGTCAGACCATGGTTTTTTTTAACCATTTTTATATATTTTTTAAAATTAATATGTAGTGCTGAGAGTGCTGTCACACCTTGAGAGACCAAGGTGTTTTTTTTTACCTCTTTACGTGATGTGTAGAGTTCTTGTTCATATTTTTCTATTACCCTTTCTCTGTATTGTCACTTTTTATTTCTTTTTATCTTGCTTACCACACATGGGCTTTCTAAATAGCATCTGCATGGGATTTTAAACATGTTATATCACACAGACTTGTTCCGTTAATTGTTTGTAGCTATTTATGGAATTTTATTCAAACTGAATTTTTTTTATCTATTATTATTATTACATTTGTACCCCGCGCTTTCCCACATAATGCAAGCTCAATGCGGCTTACATAGTAATTTGAAATACAAAGTTAATAGAATTTTAATAAAACAAGGCTTAGTAGTTTATGATAAGTTGAGCTAGACAATATATGACAGTATATAGATGCACTACTTATCTAGGCACATACCCACAACTGAACCCCTCATATTTAAAGTCTAGTTAAAACGGGCTGTTATTAATATTTATGTATTTTAGCAGTATACCCCTGAAGCAGCCCTTAACAGGGCAACATGTGGACTACATCGGGTTTGTTTGAATAAAGTTACTCCTTGAACTATGAATCTGGATCTGCTTTTTCTTGTGCTGCTGAAGATCTGAAGTGCCTCTCAATTACTTTGTGCCCAATTAAGTTCCATATATAGGTAAAATTTGGAGAGTAGGGGAGGGCAGTATCTGCCCCTAAGAGGCTGGTCCAAGGGCTGATCACGACAGCAGCAGTCTGTTGTTAGTGTGCATGGGCTAGAGTCTGAACCACTGTGTACACTGCTTCCCGGCCCTGCCTTTTCTTTGACTCCACATGGGAGATGGGGCCTGTCAGTAGAGCACATGTGGTTAATTCTCTGGCCTATATTGCCTTAACAGCAGTTTCTTGTGGCAAATTGGGTCTCAGACTGACCCCTACTGAAAAGAAAAATTAACTGTACATTAAACTCAATACAAGTTCTGCCACCTATTTATTTACCCCAACTGATTTTGTACCACCCATCTTGTTTCCGTCTATATGTCTACACTTGGCTGCTCGGTTACATAGTAAGACATCTCATTGTATTGCAGGAACAGCAATAGCATATTGAGACAAAGAGCATATTGAGCATAGGGAAGCCACTGCTTGCCCTGGGTTTGGTAGCATGGAATGATGCCACATTTTGGGTTTCTGCCAGGTACTTGTGATCTGGATTGGCCACTGGGGAATACTGGGCTAGATGGACCATTGTCTGATCCAGTATGGCTATTCTTATGTTCTTATCATATCTATATTATTTGAATATTCTTACATGCTATTATGGTATTGTTTGTATTGTACTGACATTTATTATATTTGTTATATTATTGTTCTACAGTGATGTTAAATGTGTATATTTCTGATATCGTTTCATGTTAGTCCTATTACTAGGTTTCAATTCACCATTTCTAAGTTTACCTTATTGCGCGTATTTATGCTTATATTTGCTTATTTTACTATTGTTATGCTGTTAACAAAGTTGTAAGGTGAAATTAGGCCTTACCTGCTAATTTTCTTTCCTCTAGACCCTCCAGACCGGTCAAGACGCTTGGGTTATGCTCGCCTACCAGCAGAGGGAGACTGAGAACACAAAACTTGAAACTATGTACTTATAACCTGTGCCTAGCCATCTATAGCCAGTATACACTTAGCAAAGCAGAGAATAAAAACACAACTCTGAAACTAAAAATCCCTGTACCTGGAAAACCCAAGGACAAGTACCAACAGTGTGCTGAACACAGACGAGACGTCACAGCGCCCCGCTCTGTAATGTCTTAGAGTCAAAGAATTCTCTCTGACCACACAAAACCTTAAAGGAATAGTCCTAGCAGAACACGGCTCAAAATACTGCTATCCATATACACGGCTCAAAATACTGAGGAATACTTCTGCGAAAAGAACGGGCGGGCTCTTGACCGGTCTGGAGGGTCTAGAGGAAAGAAAATTAGCAGGTAAGGCCTAATTTCACCTTCCTCATCAACCCTCCAGACCGGTCAAGACGCTTGGGACGTACCAAAGCAGTATCCCAACTAAGGGCGGGACCCTTGAAAAGCAGAAGACAACACAGCCGCTCCAAACCGGGCATCTTCTTTCGCCTGCACATCAAGTCTGTAATGCTTCACAAAGGAATGGATGGAGGACCACACCGCTGCCCTACAAATATCCTGCGGCGGAATAAAACTAGCTTCCGCCCAAGAAGCGGCTACTCCCCGAGTAGAATGTGCCTTAAGTAAAGAGGGTACTGCCCGACGCCTCAACAAATAAGCCGAAGCAATAGTCTCCTTCAACCATCTCGCCAGAGTAGCCTTGGAGGCAGCTTCACCTTTCTTGGGACCTCCAAACAAAACAAACAACCTGTCTGACGATCGAAAATCTTGGGTTCTGCTCAAATATGACCGCAAAACGCGTCGCACATCCAACTTAGCCAAACGACGCTGCAAGGGATCCCCGGCACGATCACCCAACACTGGCAACGAAATCACCTGATTGACATGAAAAGAAGACACCACCTTAGGCACAAAGGAAGGAACCGTGCGTAAAGTCACTTTCTCTTTGGCAAAGGACAGAAAAGGCTCTCTGCAAGATAAAGCCTGAAGCTCCGAAATCCTACGCGCTGAAGAAATAGCCACCAAAAAGACTGTCTTCAAAGTAAGGTCCTTACACGTAATGGAAGGCAAGGGTTCAAACGGCGGCCCCACCAGAGCCTCCAAAACCAAATTTAAATCCCAAGACGGAACCACCGGGCGGCGAGGCGGCCGAAGCAACTTCACTGCCTTCAAAAACCGCCCCACGTCCGGAGAAGCCGCCAAGGATACTCCCCGAACCTTACCTCTAAAACAAGACAAGGCTGACACCTGCACCTTCAGAGAGGAGAGCGAAAGGCCTCTATCCAAACCATCCTGAAGAAAATCCAACACTTCCACTGCCGAAACACGCAACGGGGCATAGCCCCGCTCCTGACACCAATTCTCGAAAATGCGCCACACCCGCACATATGCCAAGGAAGTAGACCTCTTACGAGACCGCAACATCGTATCAATCACCCTGGCCGAGAAACCTTTGCGTCTTAAACGGTGCCTTTCAAGAGCCAAGCCGTAAGCAAGAATGGAGAGGGGTCGGCCATCTCGATCGGCCCCTGAACCAATCTCACCCGAGGCCCCAGGGGAATCGGATCCTGCACCAGCAACCGCATCAGATCTCCGTACCACGGACGCCGGGGCCAATTGGGCGCTATCAGAACTACTAATCCCGAGTGACGACCGATCCGCTGAACCACGCGGCCCACCAGCGGCCACGGCGGAAACACGTAGAGCAACTGCTGAGTCGGCCACGGAAGGACCAGCGCGTCGATGCCCTCGGCCCGAGCATCTCTTCGACGACTGAAGAACCGAGAGACTTGTGCATTGGCGGACGACGCCATTAGATCCAACACCGGTCGACCCCACTGTAACACTATCCGCTCGAACACGGAGGGATGGAGAGCCCACTCTCCGGGATCCAACGTGTGCCTGCTCAGATAATCCGCGCTCACGTTGTCCACCCCTGCCACGTGCCCCGCCGAGAGACTCTGCAGATGAGCTTCTGCCCACACCAGCAACTCTGCTGCCTCTACCGCTAAACCGGGACTTTTCGTTCCTCCCTGTCGATTCACATACGCCACGGCTGTGGCATTGTCGGAAAGCACCCTGACTGCCTTGCCGTCTATCAGACTCTGAAAGGACCGAAGAGCCAACCGAATTGCACGCGTCTCCAGACGATTGATGGACCAACACGCCTCCTCCACTGTCCAAAGTCCCTGGGCCACCTGTCCCAGACAATGCGCCCCCCAGCCCATCAAACTCGCATCCGTAGTCATCACCACCCAATGTGGAGTGGCCAGCGGCATGCCTTTCGCTAGGTTTGGAGAATGGAGCCACCAGCTGAGACTGCGACGAACCACCTCCGACAGAGAGAGACTCTCCTCCAGATCCTGCGACTGAGGGGACCAACGAGGCAACAACGCACCCTGCAGCTGCCTCATATGCGCCCTGGCCCAGGGAACTACCTCTATTGATGCGGCCATCAGACCCAACACCTGAAGGTACTCCCGCGCCGACGGTGCCCTCTGGGCTCGGAAATGACGGATCTGAGCTTGCAGCTTGGACATGCGAGAGGGAGTCAAGAACACCCGGCCTCTCTTCGTGTCGAAACGGACTCCCAGATACTCGAGAGACTGCGACGGCACTAGGTGACTCTTGGCCAGATTGACAACCCAGCCCAGAGATTGCAAAAAGGACACCACCCGACCGGTGACCTCCTTGCTCTCCGACCTTGACTTGGCCCGAATCAACCAGTCGTCTAGATACGGGTGCACCAAAATGCCCTGCAACCGCAGAGCTGCTGCCACCACGACCATCATCTTGGAGAAGGTTCGAGGAGCAGTGGCCAGACCGAAGGGAAGCGCGCAAAACTGAAAATGTCTCCCTAGCACCACAAAGCGAAGAAAACGCTGATGCGCCTCCAGGATGGGGATGTGCAAGTACGCTTCTGTCAGATCTAGGGAAGTCAGAAATTCCCCTTCCTGAACCGCTACAATGACGGAGCATAACGTTTCCATCCGAAAGGAAGGAACCTTTAGGGCTGCATTGACCTTCTTGAGATCCAAAATGGGACGAAAGGCGTCCTCTTTTTTGGGAACCACGAAGTATATGGAATAACATCCCTTTCCTTTCTCTGCTGGAGGAACAGGTACTACAGCCCCTAAATCTACCAGGCGCGACAGAGTATCTCGGACCGCTCGCGCCTTGCGCCGAGAATGACAGGGAGACACGAGGAAGAAGTCGGACAGAGGTCTGTCGAACTCTAGCGCGTACCCGTCTCGGACTATTTGCAGCACCCACTGGTCTGACGTGATCTGGGCCCATCTCTGGTAAAACAAGCGTAAGCGAGCCCCCACGCGGACCAGAGGCTGGGCCCCCAAACCATCATTGAGAAGGACGGGACGCACCGGCCGCTCCCGAAGAGAAACCTCGCCCTCCACGACGGCCACCGCGAAAGGACTGGGTTCTCTGAAAGAAACGACCCCTAGTCCCACCAGAATATCTACCAGGCCGATACCGCTTAGCTTCCTGAAACCGTCCACGACCCGCGGATCCCCTAGAAGCCTTAGGGCGAAGCTCCGGAAGCCGAGGAACCTTAGCGTCACTAAGACCTCTCACCAACTTATCCAACTCTTCACCAAACAGCAAAGAGCCTTTAAACGGCAGCGAACACAACTTGGCCTTGGACGCAGCATCCGCCATCCAGCCTCTTAACCACAGGGCCCGACGAGCTGCCACCGCTAGAGACATGTTCTTGGCCGAGGCCCGCAACAAATCATACAGCGCATCCGCCAAAAAGGAGGACCCCAACTCCAACTTTGCCAGATCTTGAGTCAAAGAGGCTCTGTCCCCTGGCGGACTATCTAAGAGCCGCTCCGCCCAACGGAAACAAGCCCGCGCCACCAGACCTCCACAGACCGACGCCTGCAACGCCAGAGCCGACAAATCAAAACTGCGCTTTAGGAAAGTCTCCAATTTTCTGTCCTGAGGGTCTCGCAACGCAGCCCCTCCATCCACCGGAATCGCCGTAGCCTTAGTCACTGCCGTCACCACGGCATCCACGGTCGGAGGCCTGAAAGACCTGCGGCAGGGGATAAAGCTTAGCCATGGCCCGAGCTACCTTACATGGCGCCTCCGGCGCCTGCCACTCCTGAGTAATCATTTCTCTCAGATCCGCATTCATAGGGAAAGTACAAGACACCCGTCTGATCCCCTTAACCAACGGATCCTGCTTCCCGGCCTCTAACGGGGCTGCCGCCGGATCAAATTTAAGGGTCGCAACCACCTGATCAATCAGCTCTGATAATTCATCTCGCTGAAAAATGCGCACCACCGAGGGATCCTCCCCAGGCAGCGCAAGCTCCTTATCATAGCCAGCCAGCGACCCCTCCTGCTCTCCTAGGAGGCTAAAGTCACCCTCCGACTCCGGAGGCGAAAAATCTTCTAACTCCTCAGACCACTCTACACGTGGTCTCTTCGCGCTAGCCCCCCCCCGTCCCAAGACAAAGGGGCTCCGCTCGAGACGGCCCCGCCTGCCAAGCCTGAAATAAATTCCAAATGAAATCCGGGGGAAACCCGATCCTACCCAAGGCATCGCTCCCCGAAGGCGCTGAAAATTGACTGCCCTGCAGTCCCCCGACTCCGTCGGACCCGTGCAGCGCCGAATCCAAAATGGCGGCGGTTCCCGCCAAAAACGGAACCGCCGCAGGGCCGCTAGTCAAAGGCGCCGCAACCTCTGGGACGCAAGTCGCGGGAACCTCCGCCGCTAACACCGGCGGTACGGAGGATTGCGGCTTTGGCTCCCCGCAAAAACGACAAGTGCTGCCCACCGCGTCAACGCCCCGACGCGCACACGATCTACACCGAAGCGGTCTCCCTGACATCTTCGCGAAGCCCAGCTGACCGCCAAAACAAGTGCCTCAATAGTAAGAACAAAGAAAAAACTCACCCGAGCAGGAAAAACTCAGCGCCTTGACCACAGCTGAACAGCTCCGTCTCTCCGGAGTGCAGCTCCAATAGCTCTCCCCAGCGTTTGGGCCCGACACTTTTTTTTTTTTTTTTTCAATCAAACTTTACTGCAGCCTTTAATTTGAGCCTTGCTGCTGCTAACACCATCCGGCACTCAAGGCTGCAGTATACAAACTGCAGCCGAGGCACAAAGCTGCCCAAACGGAGAGCTAGACTGGGGGAGGGACCCGGCCACCCGGGTGTGACACCCCAAAGGGGACAATGACGGGCCCCAGCGGACCCGCAACCCCTCGCACACCAAAGTCTTCCAGGCACAGGGATCCACCAGAAATAGCACAGAAATAAAGGAAAACTCTGAAAATTAACTCAAAAACCTATCCAGATCGGACAAGCTGCACAGGCTGCCTGTCTACCCTCTGCTGAGACTGAGAAAATACTGGCTATAGATGGCTAGGCACAGGTTATAAGTACATAGTTTCAAGTTTTGTGTTCTCAGTCTCCCTCTGCTGGTAGGCGAGCATAACCCAAGCGTCTTGACCGGTCTGGAGGGTTGATGAGGAAGTTTTATATTAAACTGTACCTGCTGTATACCGCCTTAAATAAATCTCTTCATAAATATGGTTAAAAAATAAAAAAGGTCTATGGGGTAGAGTTGGGGAACAGGGGATACATGGTAGGAAGACAGAGAGAGAGAGAGAGAGAAAAAAAAAGATGGCAACCTTATACCCAACACATTTCAATCATGCCAGTCCACCCTTCCCCAACCCCTCAGAGGATACTGGGAGGGGGAGAAGAAAGGAACTGAATGCTCAGCATGCAGCATATATATTTAGTCCCTCTGTCCCTATTTCTTCTCTTCTTCCCCAATTAAGCAGTCATAGTCTGCTCATGGTTTCCCTCCCTGTTTTGCAAATATTTGCCAAGTGGTAAGCAAGCAAGCAAAAAGACTAGATTACCTGGACTGCACACTGTGGCTGCTTGGCAACATAACTCGTAAATCACAGCAGGGAGGTTCATTCCAGTCGGAATTACCATTGGAACGTTTGCTTCCAGCATGCTACACAGCTTTTGAGAAGCCAAAAACAGCAACTGTCCCATCTGTGCATTGCAATGATGTTCAAATAAATCTCTTTTGAAGGAAAAAAAATAATTCATCTTAACACTTTGAAATACATGGGAAGGGATTTTACATTTAGCTCACACCATTTTCAATTGTAGCTCAAGGTGAGTCCCTGGAGTGCTTATGATCTAAATTTGTACTTGAGGCAATTGTTAAGCGACTTGCCCAAGATCATAAAGAGCCACGGTGGAATTTGAACTGGGCTTCTCAGCCCATTGCTCTCATCATTAGACTATGCCACTTAGTAGGTCAGGCAGGACAGTCCTAGATACAAGGAATGCAAGGTTTTTCTATGTTGTAATCACTCCACTAATTCAAACTCCACCTTTTTCATACCATCAGTGTAATTTAATCTGATTTACTTGTATGTTCAGGCAATTTCAGTTTTAGTTTTGACCTGATGCCAGATTTAAGACTTTGGATGCCATAAGCAAGATCAAGCAGTCTTCTTCTTTAGTCTGGGAACTGGCACCCTATGCAATTGCCTTTGTTGGCTATGCTAAAATCCAAGCCTGACCTGATAAAGGGAATACAATTCCTGAAAGATAGCCAAGACATTCCAATAAAAAAAGATGGTAGTGTACAATTCTGTTTGTTCACCTTTATTTCTATACTGTAGTAAAACCTCCAATGTAGTTATTGCAAATCGGGTCCAATATTCAGCCACCGGCGATCACTGTTTTATTGACCGCTGCCAGCGTTATTCCTGGAAATTCAATGCCAGGCAATGTCTGGGCTCTGGCACTGAATTTCCAGATATACTGAGCTGGCGAAAACAAAACCGGTTAAGAGCAATATTCAGCACTTAACTGGCTATGGTGAACCGCATAAACACAGAACTGACTTTTATGTGGTCCTATCTATACGGTTACCGTGGCCATTTAAATGCTGAATATCGGCGATTAACCAGCCAAATGATAACTCAGCCTCTGGAACGCCTCCAAAATAGCTGGTTTTGTGTTGGGTACTAACTAATCGGACAATTTCAGTGGCATTATCCAGTCAAATGTCGCTGAATGACTGGTTAGCCCCGAACAAGTGATTTAGCAGGCCAGGAGACATTTATGACCAGTTAAATCGCTTTGAATATTGGCCTCAATATGTATTATTTATTTAGTCAAAGGGTGTAAATAGCAGTGCCTCCTAGCTAGTCAGAAAAAAAAAGGACTAACGTTGGCTGCACACTCTGTCCCTCAAGGACTAAACAATGTCTTCCTCAAGTTGATCACCTTTTATCATCTATCTAAACTCCTGTTACTCTACCTTATCTGACTATATGTTGTTCCACCTCCTCTTGTCCCCTTTGTTGTCAGTTAAGATGTTTTAATGTGCATGTGAAGATACAGTGTGTTTTAAGCCTGTAAAATGTATTAGATATTTTCCTATTTTTAATTATATCTTGAAGTGTATTTCTCCTATTTGGCCAGCAGTGGTGTTTCTTTGCTGTAAAGCTGTTATAGGGAACTGAATGTTCTTTTTCTTTAACACAAGCAAACAGCAGTATACTTTCAAATCTTGTTGACTGGGCTCTGATTGACCCAGGAGCTCATTTCCTTTAGAGTGTACTGATTTTGCCTTCAGTCTTAGCCTGGAAGAAAGAGACGGATCTCATTGCTAAAGCTCTGTGAACAATTATATGTCCTGATCTTCCTAGGTAGTGTTTAGCCAGTATGCAAATGCTTAGTTAGTATTATAATTGATTCACATTTCAGTTACCTGTTATTGTTTGCCAACTGCACATTTTGTCCACTGTTTCAAGTTCTGAGAATAAACACAATTGTGTGTAATTGTCCATGCCTGCCACGTACACTAGTATTTTGTAAAAACAAGTAGTAGTGGAGGAGTAGCCCAGTGGTTAGCGCAGTGGACTTTGATCTGGTGAACTGGGTTTGATTCCCATTGCAGCTGCTTGTGACTTTGGGCAAGTCACTTAGGGGCCAAAAAAAGAAACGGCCATGCAGTAAGTTTGCACTTGCTGTGCGGCCATTTCAGGGGAAGCACTTACTGCCACCCACTGAGGTGGCAGAAAGGGCTCCCGTGGTAACCCAGGAGTCCTGCAGAAATAAAATATTTCTGCTAGCACCGGAAATGGTGTTTGCTGGGGGTGGAACTACTGCCAGCACTCGTGTTGGATCAGCAGTAGTTCCAGCTTGCCACATGACAACCCTTTAATAAAAGGTCCCTGAATCCTCCATTGTCCAAGGTACAAAATAAGTACCTGTATATAATATGTAAACTGCTTTGATTGTAACCACAGAAAGGCAGTATATCAAGTCCATCCTCTTTCCCCTTAACAAAGGCACCCTAAAAGTCCCTTTAACTAGGTTCCCCATATTAAAATTAGCTCCTAATAGGCCTGCTGGTGTTATATGAATTGTGTATCTTGAGTGCGTATCTACATCATATGCAGAACAGATAAAATATGCAGAGTATATGCTTTCAAGGTTAGAACAAGGAATCTGGGGAGTCATTTTTAGACACATTCAGTTTACATGTACTAAAACTGGGGTGGGCAACCACAGTCCTCAGGGGCTATAACTCAGTCGGGTTTTCAAGATTTCCTCAATGAATATGCATGAGATGTATTTGTATACATCTTCAAATTCTTGCTCAAAGCCCACCTCTTCAATGTCGCCTTCAGCACTTAACCACCATACCTCTATTCAGGAAATCTAGACTGCCCCAACTTGACATTTCATCCTTTAGATTGTAAGCTCCTTTGAGCAGGGACTGTCCTTCTCTGTTAAATTGTACAGCGCTGCGTAACCCTAGTAGCGCTCTAGAAATGTTAAGTAGTAGTAGTAGTTTGTTCTGCCTGTCTGGACTGATAAAAAATCCTGGTGGTTTTTGTGTTGGGTCTGTGAGTGCTTTCTGGGAATTGTGAGACCACTGGGAGTGTGGCCCCAGTAATCTAGAAATCACTGGGGATAATTTTGAGAGCGGGAGACTTGCCCAGAGGTGGTTGCCACCCAGTTGGTGGGAAGAGGGTGCTAGTTTAGAGCATAAGCGGCAGGTGCAGGCGGACCTGAGCTGTGCTGGGGATAGACCCTCTAAGTGGCTGCGGGGTAACCTCAGGCAGGTGGCTAGGCATTTTGTGGCAGTGTACTCTTATTTGAACATTTTCTATTGTAATTGTTTATTGCCTATGCCTGGCTTATACTTGCTGTAAACCCACTTGGGTGAATTTCTTCATAAATCCAAATCAATCAATCAAGAGGTACAACTGAATTTTACTGCAAAAACTACAAGCCTTATTGCAGTATAGGAAAGAGAAACTAGTAAAAACCATATCCTTTTAAAACTGCCTCGCCCCCCCAATGGTGAATGTAAGTATGTGTACTTTTCCCAGCATGCACAATTTTACCCACCCACAAAACAGAAAACAGTTTGGGGAAGGAAAGGTATGCAGAAGACTTGCATATTGAAAGCCAGTGCACACATTCATGGTGTTTCTCTTTGAGAATGGCCCTGTGAGCACCATGGATAATTGGAATATTACCCCCATTATTTACTTAGCTACAGTTGATAAGCTAATGGTATCTTCTGCCTACCACTATCCCATATTCTCCTCACTATGCCTCTGTCACTTATTGAGGGCTTTGAGAACCATCATCCAAAAAATGATACATGTTATAAAGAAAAGGAAGAGAAAGGAGAGATGTAGAGCCTTAATCCTTTATAAGGCACAGAATGATTTAGAAAAAGGAAAACGTTTGATTTTGTTTCCTTGAGTCCAACCAGACCAGTCCGGAAGGCATGAGTGTGTCTGTCAGCCAGTAAATTGAGAGAGACTTAAGAGGTTTGAACTTTATGCTATAAAAGGTTCTGCACCAGCACAGTCCACCAGTATAAGAACAGAAGCGATGCGTTGCCCAGTCCATCTAGCCCAGTATTCTGTTTCCAACAGTGACTAATCCAGGTCACAGGTTCCTGGTGACCAAAATTTCATGCCACTTAACCCTAAGGATAAGCAGTGTCTTCCTCAGGTCTACCTTAATAACAGTTTATGGACTTTTCCTCCACGAATTTGTCCAAACCTTCTTTAAACCTAGCTATATTAACTGCTTTTACCACTTGCTCTGGCAATCAGTTCCAGAGCTTAAATATACATTGAATGAAAAGACATTTTCTCCTACTTCCTTTAAATGTAACATCATGGAGTGTTTCTTAGTCTTTGTACTTTTTGAAAGAGTAAACAATTGAGTCATGTTTACTCATTCCATTACACTCAGGATTTTATAGGTATCTATTATATTTCCACTCAGCCATGTCTCCTTCAAGCTGAAGAGCCCTAACCTTTTTAGCCTTTCCTCATATAAGAGTTGTTCCACCCCCTTAGTTATTTTGGTGGCCCTTCTTTGTACATTTTCCAGTTCCAATGTATCTTTTTTGAGATACAGCAACTAGAATTAACATTGAATTACACTTGATATACTGCACAATCCAAATTAAGCATCGCTACGGGGTGGCATTGCCACTCCAAAAAAATGGCTTGCCACTCCTTTGCAACCCCAGTTTTACATGCACTTTGACATTTCTCTCTCTCCTTCCCCTTTTGTCTTTCCCATCTCCCGTCGGTGGTTCTCCAGCATTCCTGCTGGCAGCATCAAAAAAGGAAAGCAACCACCTCTAGCTGGCCTCGGAAGTGTTCCCTCTGCTTTGTCCCGCCTCCTCCGACACAACTTGCTGTGTCCTGCCGGAGGCAGGTTGCGTTCCTTTTTGATGCAGCTGGCAGCCCATAGGAATGCTGGAGGTTTTGCTTGAGTTTCATATCCTCCTCTTACTGAGAGGTATTGGAGGATATGCATACAGAGTCTCTTTCTCCAATGTAGGTGAAAGACATTTGACACTAGTCTGCCGTGTGACCTGAGCCTGGACCAGAACTGGGGGACTTTGTTGAGACCTCCATCAAGGGGGTGTCCCACACTTGGAAGATCTTGCGGGCTATGCCCATGTTGAGAGACTATTATTGCGGTTGTGAAACCCTGCTCAGTCTGTCCACCAAGCAGTTGTCCTTTCCTGGTAGGAATGAGGCTTGGAGACCATTCCATACAGGAGGGCCCACTGCTTCCTGACACAAAAGGTAGGATCCTGTACCACCTTGCTTGTTTACATAAGACTATTGCAACCCGGTTGTCCATTTGAATGGGAATAACTTGGTTTTGTGGCCAATCTCTGAAAGCCTTTAGAAGAGCATGAGTCAAATCTGGAGGAACCTGGTTCACATCTGCTAGATTTCCAGACGTCTGAGACTACTGGGAAGCTAAGGTCTACTGGGTCTCTCTCAAACGGAGCTGTGCCAAGGGTGTGATGTGTACTGTTGAGGCCATGTGACCTATCAATCTCAACATTTACCAAGCTGTGACCTGCTTGCTGCTTCTGACTTGTAAGGCGACTGTTGATAAGGTCTCTGCTCTCGCTTGTGGAAGAAATGCCTGAGCTTGCAATGTATCGAGCAGGGCTCTGATGTATTATAATCACTCGACCGGAAGAAGGTGAGATGGGGTAGTTTATGAAGAACCCTAGTAGCTCCAACACACAAATAGTTAGTTGCATTGACTTTGTCACCCTCTCCTTTGATGTGCTCTTGACCAGCCAATCGTCCAGATAGGGAAACACAAATACTCCCAGTCTGCGCAAATACACCGCTACTACCGCTAGACACTTAGTGAATATTCTGGGATCTGACGCAAGGCCAAATGGCAGAATGCGGTACTGGTAGTGGTGTTTCCCTATCCAGAATCTGAGATACTTTCTGTGACTGTGAAGTGTCGAAATGTGGGTATAGGCATCCTTTAAGTCCAGGGAGAATAGACAAACGTTTTCCTGAATTGTGGGGAGAAGCATGCCCAAGGAAATCATCCTGAACTCTTCTTTGACTAGGAAGTTGTTTGGGACCTTAGCTCTAGGAGGGGACAAAATCCCCCCATTTTTTGGGCACAAAAATCTCGTCCCTGCTAATTTTAGAATTATTGCACAGGCAGTTTTACTTCTTCATCTAGACTATTTTAATTCCTTGTTTTGTTCTCTTACGCTTGAAGCATAGAAAGAGGCTTCAACAGCTTCAAAATACTACAGGGTAATTTTTAGTGTGGGGAAATACTCGGACGCTACTCTATTATTAACTGAATTACAATGGTGAAAAATTTAAAGTTGAATTTATTTTAAACTTGCCTGTTTGTTTTTTAAGAGCTTATATGGGCTGAATTCAGATAATGTTAGTAAGCTCCTGATTATTTCAAGTAGTAAATCTTATTCTAGAAGCAGGAAATGATGAATGTTGGATTTTCTATCTTTGAGGAAAATTAATCGTAAACTTATTAGAGAACGCTCTATTAACTTTCAAAGCATTAGGTTTTGGAACAGTATTCCAGTTAATCTACATCATATATTTTATTTAGGAAGTTATTGAAAACCTATTTGTCTTATTTGGGTAATTACTAAGTTTTGTAATGGATCTTTATATATAGATTTTGGAAATTGTATGTAAATTCCTTCTAAATGTTGACGTTATGTCTTATTCCAATCTGCTTCGTAACTAGTGTTAAAGGTGGACTAGAAATATGCAAATACAATACTTCATCCCCTAATGGTACGGGATTGACAGCATTGGCCTGTAGAAGGGCAGAGATTTCCTCCTACTTGTGCCAAGAGCTGATGTATGAAGTTCTCGGTGGGCAATTTGGTGGTCTTTGATGCCAATGCGGGGTGTAACTGAGATGGACTATTTGAAGAACCCACAGGTCGGAGATTATAAGGGGCCACCTGTTCAGCCACTCCCTTACAGGTAAGCCGTCCACGACTGTTACTTTGAATGCAACTTATGCTCTCCTGGAGTCAGTCAAAAGCTCAATCTTTGCTTTGACTGGGGGGCTGCTGGGGCTTCTGAGGGCAGGACTGGAAAGACTGAGAACACTGGGCCTGTGGGTTCTGGGCAGATCGAGAAGGGAATGGAAATCTACGCCTGTGAGAGTAGTAGGGTCGTTGCCTAGGCCCACTTTTAAACCTCCTAGAAGAAGAGGCGGCAGTTGGAGGTTGCTGAGGCAGGGTTTGGATGGAATCAGTATGTTTCTTGATGTGGTCCCTGACCTCTTCTACCTCATCTCCAAACATATTGTCATCTTGGAAAGAAACGTCCACCAATCTCTCCTGAACTGCTGCTTCAAGGTCAAAGATACACAGCCATGAGACTCTTCATATCCCCACACCCATGGCGGAGAGTCTGGACTAGAGAGCTGAATGGGAATCCCCTCCAGGTTTGCGGGGATCCCATGGGGTAGACAGAGGTCCACTGAGGACTGAGGAGAGACATGATGAGGTCTATAAAATAATAAGTGGAGTGGAACGGGTAGACATGAATCGCTTGTTTAATCTTTCCAAAAATACTAGGACTAGGGGGCACGCAATGAAGCTAGAAAGCAGTAAATTTAAAATGAATCAGAGAAAATATTTCTTCACTCAATGTGTAATTAAACTCTGGAATTCACTGCCAGAGAATGTAGTAAAAGCAGTTAGCTTAGCAGGGTTTAAAAAAGGTTTGGACGGCTTCCTAAAGGAAAAGTCCATAGACCATTATTAAAATGGACTTGGGGAAAATCCACTGCTTATTTCTAGAATAAGCAGCATAAAATGTATGTACTGTTTTGGGATCTTGTCAGGTACTTGTGACCTGGATTGGCCACTGTTGGAAACAGGATGCTGGGCTTGATGGACCTTTGGTCTGTCCCAGTATGGCAATAGCAATGATTTACATATGCACAATAAGAAGTTACGTCTGAGGAGAGCGGGACACAGCAGAGGGAAGAGGCCAGGGCCAGTCACAGGCTGTATATGTAACTCACTGCTAGTGCCCTCTACAAAGGAAAAACACATTAAGGTACACTATTGGGAGGGGGTTGAGAGAGAGTGGGAAGATGCTAGACCGGGGGGGGGGGGGGGGGGGGGGGGGGAGAAGAGAAATGCTGGACAATGAGAAAGGGAGGTACATAGAGCCAATGCTGGCAAGGGGAGGTCATCGATGCAGAGGTAGGGGATGCCAGAGCAACAGTTGACTCAGCGTGTCACACCACCTTGAGCTGGCACTGATAAAATGGAATATCTTCCTATCCCAACTCCTGCACAAGAACTTGAACAACTGCTCCCAAAGTGAGTAACCTGTCCAGGGTGGGCCTGACAGCCTCATCTTTTTGTGGAAGTGCGACAAGGACAGTTGTTATGAACCCTGCACCTACATCTTAGATTTTGTGGGACATTGCTTTTCTTCAGATTCAGCCTGTATAAGAGATGGACAAATTCTAACATGTAACCTCATCACATCCAGGACCCTGTGGTCATTTGTAAATTGGGGTCCAATCTTCCAAACATTCTGATAGCCAATCTCCTATCCACTCTGCTGAGGAGTGAACCGTCAAGACTTCATTGTGAAGGCCTGGAGGTTCCCGAAGACTTTTATGGTCAGAACAAAAAGGAGGTTAAGTTATTCTGAAATTAGGAATGCTGTGAGTAACCTATTCTAGAGGGAAGGTATCTCTTGCATCTACTTTGAGTTCCTTGACAAGAACCTTGTGACTTGTCCTCCAGCATCCTGTGCAGCCTTGCCTCTACATAATCCTTGACAATCTTTTCCAATCCTTCTCCAAAAAAGTAGCTTAAGCCATAAGGGAAGTCTACTAGGTTTAGTCTTGAGGCACTAACTGCTGACCAATTTTGTAACCCAAAGAGTCTTCTAGTTGAAACACAACACTCCTTAGATCTGGCTGATGTCCTGATCGAGAAATATAATGTGTTAGCTACACAAACAATGCTTGACTCTAGATGAGAAACTCTTATTGGGTCTTCCTGCTCAGATGCATTCACTGATCACTGAAGCCAGCATAAGCATGGCCTAGACATATAAAGCACTGCATATTGCAGCTTGAAGACCTAAAGTTGCTACTTAAAATGCCTGTTGCTTCCTATCTTTTAAATCTTTTAAAGCTATTCCATCTTCTACTGGAATAATTGCCTTCTCGGTTACTGCACTCACCAAAACATCAACTCTGAGCAAGTTGAACTGCACTTTCTCTTCAGGAAGGAGAGGACAGAGCTTACCCATAGTTCTCTTCCCACTAAGTCCCTAAAGAGAACTATTCAATTCTGCAGAGAAAAGTGCCTAGATGGTCCGGTGAGGCAGGAAAACCTTAGGTTTACAGATATCTTTAGGATAGATTCCCCAGAAGAAGTGGACTCTTTTACTGCTGGTTTGTAATACTTAATGCTTCCAGGGCCAGAGAAAGTGTTGCTGGGAGTTCTTTCCTTTTCAATAGGCAAACCACCGTAGGGTCATCCCCTTCAGCATATGGAATCTCTCCTTCTTCCAAAGGATCAGCAAAGGAGCTTCTGCCTAAGGTAGCGGATGCACTCTTATCAGTTTGAACCTCTATCCATTGAAGCTGCTAAACAAACCTCAGAGTCCTCTAAATTAGCCAATTTGTCCACTTTGCTTGAATTCAATTTTCTGTATCAATGTGATCCACGAGGACAGATACAACAAATAAAGTCTGACAGCAACACATATATAAAAGCAAGACAAATTCTAGAGAAATGACCCCCCCCAAACAACTACTGCAAGGAGGCTGCAGTCTCTGTATTCTGAGTCACCTCTTGTAATGGCTGATTCAGACGAGAAGCATGTCCTGCAAAATCTGAGATGTAGAGGTAGGGGTTAATAATAACTGTTCAGTACTCTGAGGTAAAATGGTAATTTCTTCTACCACTTTGTGAGTTACCGGAACATTGGAGGGTAACCCATGTAATGCCGATATTTAAAAAAGGTTCTAGAGGGGATCCGGGAAATTATAGACCAGTGAGCCTGACGTTGGTGCCGGGCAAAATGGTAGAGACGATTATAAAGAACAAAATTACACAGCATATTCAAAAGCGTAGATTAATGAGACAAAACCAACATGGATTTAGTGAAGGGAAATCCTGCCTCACCAATAAGCACAAAAGCACCGCCATAATGGGAAAAGACCAAGGGTCCAGCAAGCCCAGCATCCTGTTTCTGACAGCGGCCAATCCAGTCTTCAAGAACCCGGCAACCCCCCCCCCCCCCAAAAAAACCCCCCAAACTATTTAATAATGTTCAATGGACTTTTCCTCCAGGAATCTGTCCAAACCCCCCTTAAACTCCGTAAGGCCAGCTGCTGTCACTAAATTCTCCGGCAACGAGTTCCAGAGTCCAACTACACGCTGAGTAAAGAAAAACTTTCTCCTATTTGTTTTAAATCTACCATATTCTTGCTTCATCTTGTGTTCCCTGGTTCTATTACTGTTTGAAAGTGTAAACAAACACTTCACATCTGTTTGCTCTACTCCGCTCATTATCTTGTAGACTTCTATCATATCACCACTCAGCCGCCTTTTCTCCAAGCTGAAGAGCCCTAACCTTCTCAGCCTTTCCTCATAGGGAAGTCGTTCCATCCCTTTTATCATTTTCGTCGCCCTTCTCTGCGCCTTCTCCAATTCCTTTATATCTTTTTTGAGATGCGGCGACCAAAATTGGACACAATATTCGAGGTGCGGTCGCACCATGGAGCGATACAACGGCATTATAACATCTTTGAATTTGTTTTCCATCCCTTTCCTAATAATACTCAACATTCTGTGTGCTTTCTTAGCCGCCGCAGCACACTGAGCAGAAGTTTTCAACATCTTATCAACGATGACTCCGATCCCTTTCTAGGTCTGTGATTCCTAACGCGGAACCTTGCATGACATAGCTGTAATTCGGGTTCCTCTTACCCACATGCATCACTTTGCACTTGTCAACATTGAACTTCATCTGCCACTTGGACACCCAATCCCCCAGTCTCGCGAGGTCCTCCTGTAATCTTTCACACTCCTCCTGCGACTTGACGACCCTGAATAACTTTGTGTCATCTGCGAATTTAATTACCTCACTAGTTACTCCCATCTCTAGGTCATTTATAAATATGTTAAAAAGCAGCGGTCCCAGCACAGACCCCTGACGGACCCCACTAACTACCCTTCTCCATTGAGAATACTGACCATTCAATCCTACTCTTTGCTTCCTATCTTTCAACCAGCTCTTAATCCATAGTAATACCCTACCTCCTATCCCATGACTCTCCAGTTTCCTCTGGAGTCTTTCATGAGGCACTTTGTCAAACGCCTTCTGAAAATCCAGATACACAATATCCACCGGCTCCCCATTGTCCACGTTTGTTCACCCCCTCAAAAAATGCAGTAGATTGGTAAGGAAAGACTTCCCGTCACTAAATCCGTGCTGACTTTGTCTCATCAGCCCATGTTTTTGTATGTGCTCTGTAATTTTATTCTTAATAATAGCCTCTACCATTTTGCCCGGTACCGACGTCAAACTCACAGGTCTATAATTTCTCGGATCTCCTCTGGAACCTTTTTAAATTATTGGCGTAACATTGGCTACCCTCCAGTCTTCCGGTACCACACCTGATTTTAGGGATAGATTGCAATATTTGCAGCCTGAGTCAAGGTTCTAATTAATATACAGTGCTACCCCTCCTCCAATCCTATCTATCCTATCTGTACAATATAATTTGTAGCCCGGTATGACTGTGTCCCACTGGTTATCTTCCTTCCACCAGGTCTCAGATATGCCTATAATATCCATTGTGTGCAATGTATTCCAGCTCTCCCATCTTATGTCACAGGCTCCTTGCATTTGTGTATAGACATTTCAATGCATGCTTGTTGCTCAGTTTTATATCACGTTTAACACATGGCATTATTAATATGTTATCTTCTGTCTGGTTGTTATTAATTTTACTTTTCTTTGAAGGGGTGAACAAACGTGGATAAAGGTGAGCCGGTTGATATTGTGTATCTGGACTTTCAAAAGGCGTTTGACAAAGTACCTTGTGAAAGACTCCAGAAGAAATTGGAGAGTCATGGGATAGGAGGTAGTGTCCCTATTGTAGATTGAAAACTGGTTAAAGGATAGAAAACAGAGAGTAGGGTTAAATGGTCAGTATTCTCAATGGAGAAGGGTACATAGTGGGGTTCCTCAGGGGTCTGTGCTGGGACCGCTGCTTTTTAACATATTTATACATGATTTAGAGATGGGAGTAACTAGTGAGGTAATTAAATTTGCTGCTGACACAAAGTTATTCAAAGTTGTTAAATCGCGAGAGAATTGTGAAAAATTGCAAGAGGACCTTACGAGACAGGGTGTCTAAATGGCAGATGATGTTTAATGTGAGCAAGTGCAAAGTGATGCATGTGGGAAAGAAGAACCCAAACTATAGCTACGTAATGCAAGGTTCCACGTTAGGAGTCACCGACCAAGAAAGGGATCTTGGCATTGTTGTTGATGATACGTTGAAATGCTTTGCTCAGTGTGCTGCGGTGGCTAAGAAAGCAAATAAAATGTTAGGTATTATTAGGAAAGGAATGGAAAACAAAAGTGAAGATGTTATAATGACTTTGTATTGGTCCATGGTGCAACCGCACCTAGAATATTGTGCTCAATTCTGGTCACCGCATCTCAAAAGAGATATAATGGAATTAGAAAAGGTACAGAGAAGGGCGACAAAAATGGTAACAGGGATGGGACGACTTCCCAATGAGGCTAAAGCGCCTAGGGCTCTTCAGCTTGGAGAAGAGATGGCTGAGGGGAGATATGATAGAGGTCTATAAAATAATGAGTGGAGTGGAACAAGTAGATATGAATCATTTGTGTACTCTTTCCAAAAGTACTAGGACTAGGGGGAATGCAATGAAGCTACAAAGTAGTAAATTTAATACGAATCTGAGAAAATGTTTATTATATTTATTTATTTATTACAGTTGTATCCCACATTTTCCCACCTATTTGTAGGCTCAATGTGGCTTACATAGTTCCGGAGAGGCGTTAGCAGGCAACAAATACAAAGTGATGTTGTGATAAGATAAAGTTCATGTGGCACAGCCACATTAGAGAATCGTCTAACGGAATAGTTGGGTTTTGTCCATTACGTACTTTAGTTATGTTGTGTTGCAGGGATCAGGCATTTAAGTTGGATCGATGGGGTATGCCTTTTTGAACAGGTTAGTGTTTAGTGATTTCTGGAAGTTTAGGTGGTCGTGTGTCGTTTTTAAGGCTTTTGGTAATGCGTTCCACAGTTGTGTGCTTAAGTAGGAAAAGCTGGATGCGTAAGTTGATTTGTACTTAAGTTCTTTGCAGCTTGGGTAATGTAGGTTTAGATAAGTTCGTGTTGATTCTGATGTGTTTCTAGTTGCTAAGTCGATTAGGTCTGTCATGTATCCCGGGGCTTCACCATAGATAATTTTGTGAACCAGAGTGCAGATTTTGAAGGCAATGTGTTCTTTGATTGGGAGCCAATGTAGCTTTTCACGAAGGGTTTTTGCACTTTTAAATCGCGTTTTTCCAAATATCAGCCTAGCTGCCGTGTTTTGAGCGGTCTGGAGTTTCTTTGCATCCTGCATAAATTCCGTTGCAGTAGTCTACGTGGCTTAGTACCATTGATTGTATTAGGCTGTGAAATGTTTCCCTCGGTTAGAATTGTTTCAAGCGTTTGAGTTTCCACAATGAGTGATGCCACTTGGCTTTCAAGTGTTAGGTTGCGTTCTATTGTAACGCTGAGGATTTTCAGGCTGTCTGAAAAAAGGGAGGGTATAAGTACATAAGTAGTGCCATACTGAGAAAGACCAAAGGTCCATCTAGCCCAGCATCCTGTCACCGACAGTGGCCAATCCAGGTCAAGGGCACCTGGCACGCTCCCCAAACGTAAAAACATTCCAGACAAGTTATACCTAAAAATGCGGAATTTTTCCAAGTCCATTTAATAGCGGTCTATGGACTTGTCCTTTAGGAATCTATCTAACCCCTTTTTAAACTCCGTCAAGCTAACCGCCCGTACCACGTTCTCCGGCAACGAATTCCAGAGTCTAATTACACGTTGGGTGAAGAAAATTTTTCTCCGATTCGTTTTAAATTTACCACACTGTAGCTTCAACTCATGCCCTCTAGTCCTAGTATTTTTGGATAGCGTGAACAGTCGCTTCACATCCACCCGATCCATTCCACTCATTATTTTATACACTTCTATCATATCTCCCCTCAGCCGTCTCTTCTCCAAGCTGAAAAGCCCTAGCCTTCTCAGCCTCTCTTCGTAGGAAAGTCGTCCCATCCCCACTATCATTTTCGTTGCCCTTCGCTGTACCTTTTCCAATTCTACTATATCTTTTTTGAGATACGGAGACCAGTACTGAACACAATACTCCAGGTGCGGTCGCACCATGGAGCGATACAACGGCATTATAACATCCGCACACCTGGACTCCATACCCTTCCTAATAACACCCAACATTCTATTCGCTTTCCTAGCCGCAGCAGCACACTGAGCAGAAGGTTTTTAGCGTATCATCGACGACGACACCCAGATCCCTTTCTTGATCCGTAACTCCTAACGCGGAACCTTGCAAGACGTAGCTATAATTCGGGTTCCTCTTACCCACATGCATCACTTTGCACTTGTCAACATTGAACTTCATCTGCCACTTGCACGCCCATTCTCCCAGTCTCGCAAGGTCCTCCTGTAATCGTTCACATTCCTCCTGCGACTTGACGACCCTGAATAATTTTGTGTCATCGGCGAATTTAATTACCTCACTAGTTATTCCCATCTCTAGGTCATTTATAAATACATTAAAAAGCAACGGACCCAGCACAGACCCCTGCGGGACCCCACTAACTACCCTCCTCCACTGAGAATACTGGCCACGCAATCCTACTCTCTGCTTCCTATCTTTCAACCAGTTTTGATACTTGTGGAGATGTCGGCGCTGTGTTGGGATGAGAGGATGAGACAATTTTTCTTTATCGAGTTTTAGTTGAAATGTGTTTGCCCAAGAGTCCATGATGTTCAAGCTGAGCTTGATTTCGTTGGTGATTTCTGTTAGTTTGGTATTGTACGGAATGTATATTATGACATCGTCTGCATATATGGAAGGGTTAAGGCCTTGGTTGGATAAGGGCTAGCGGGGTCATCATAAGGTTGAAGAGTATCGGTGATAGCAGTGATCCTTGTGGTACTCCATAGTCTGCCTTCCACAGTGGTGATATGTTTGAGTTTGATTTTACTTGGTATGTTTTTGTGGTTAGGAAGCCCTTAATCCAGCTAAGTATGTTTCCATCAATCCTGAACTTATCTAATAGTCTTATTAATATATTTTGGTTTACCATGTCGAATGCACTAGACATATCGAATTGGAGAAGGATGTTTTTGCCTATGGCTATTTCCTGCTTGAATTTGGCTAAGAGTGATTAGAACTGTTTTGGTGCTGTGGAGGGGGCGAAAACCTGACTGTGATTCGTGTAATTTATGTAATCTGTAAGTTGTTTGGTTACCATGCTTTCCATCAGTTTGACTACCAACGGGATCGATGCTACTGGACGGTAGTTAGTGATTCCGTCCAAATGTTAACCATTTTTCTCCCCAACCTACTCAATCCTAAATCCCTCCCCACCCTCACTGTTGTAATCTGTGGTACAACTAGATTTATTAATGAAAGTTACAAAATATACAATGAAAGACCCGCATGAATGTAATACCAGCTCCTTAGCTTTTAGCCCCCTGTTCCAAACCTTGAACCAATCAATCATATTCTTAGACCCTCCCCCTTCCCTTTCCAAAACACCACTCCCCACTTCCACTCCGCATATCCCTACTGATACACATCCCCAACCCCATCCTATCCCTTATAAACCACCTTATGAATCTCACTCCTCCCCATTCCCCCCCCCCCTTTTCCTCAGGATATTTTTAAAATTTGTCTTAATATGGGCTTTGGAGTGAGGGAGTCCTTCATAAATATCAAAAATGGGGAACAGCCTGTCTTTCAGCAGCCAGCAAAATGGACAGATCCTCATAATCTAGAAGATCAGGAACGGCGTTACTAATAACCGCGATGCGCCTCACTAGATAGGAGCAATTTGGAAAAGAATGGTTTGTTCAGCTGAATTATATGAAGGGGACCTAAGGGGGATCAGGGTCATGATTTGGAGGGGGTGGGGCAGCTGAAAAATTAACAAGAGAAAAGTAGCTTGAAGGTTTGATGCTTGGCTGGGTGAGAGACAGGCTAATATAACTGCTGTTCTATATTATGTAAATTATAACAAATAAAGTTATATAAAATAAAATCAAACATTTTGGGGAAGCTTACGACTCTTCTGGATAGGAGCAATAAACCCTGATGCCAGGAGAGCCCTAAAGCCTCCTCCGGGTACCTTCAGGCATTTGGACAGGGCTGTGATGGTGAACATGGTGCTGCTAGGTATGTGCTTACTCAACTCTGGAAATCGTTGCCAGAGAATGTGGTAAAGGCAGTTAGCTTAGCAAGGTTTAAAAAGGATCTGGACGGTTTCCTAAAGGAAAAGTCCATAGACCATTATTAAATTGACATGGGGAAATCCACTGCTTATTTCTGGGATAAGCATCATAAAATGCATTGAGCTTTTCTGGGATCTTGCCAGGCATTTGTGACCTGGATTGGCCACTGTTGGAAACAGGATACTGGGCTTGATGGACCTTTGGTCTGTCCCAGTGTGGCAATACTTATGTACTTATGTTAGAATAAGTCTTTCTATAAAGACAAAACAAAACAGGTGAACAGAACCATCAGCTTTAGCTGATTTATCTGGCACTGAAGAAAAGATGAGGGACCCAGCAGTTCCCTAGAGGAACTGCTGTGATGACTCCCATACCAGGGACATCTTTTTACTGATTCTGATGTATCCTCATCAAAAGAGTCTAAATGGCACTTCTACACTGTGACTGGCACTGTCCACAGCTAAAGAAATCCTCTTGATAATATCTAGTTCTTGATGCAAAACTGTGGTCCAGAAATAAATGCACCACCAGAAGCTAAAGCTCAAACTGTGGGTGTGTGGGGAAGAGAGAAGTGGGGTTAATAAAGGAGTTGAAGCCTGGTTCAAACAGAGAAAAAGAGACTTTGTGTGTGTGTGTGTGGGGGGGGGGGGGGGGGGGGTTATAATAGGCAAACTAAAAGGCAGAAGAAAACCAAGAAAAGGAAGATGAAGGGAGGACTTGGGTTCCTCCAAGTTTTCATCAAGGAGCTAAACCTGCTCCTCTCTTAATTCCCATCTTGATAATTCCTCTCAGGTGGTTACTAGTTTTCCAACTGGGCCAGGAAAAATCCTACCAGCCCACACCTGCAAGGGCGGTTCAATTACCATCTGCTGGAGACAGAGAATACTGGTGGGTTATGCCTGTGCAAAAATCTTATAGTAAAGAGCTCACAGTTCTTAAGTCTCTGTCTGACTGATGTGCTGGCTGATGTGTTCAAGTCTGGTCTGGTTAGTACCAAAAAATATTTTTCCCAGTTAAAATTCTCATACCTTGTTGCAGGAAGAACAGTTTTCCATTTCCTGACAAATGAGATATTATCATTAGAAGGCTCTTTTAAAAATATACTTATTTTTAATAAACACTAGTGAATGATGACATGCAATATCTCCCCAGTCTTAAAGTTTACTACATGCTACCTGCACATCTGCAGAGCCTTTTCAACTTTCCCAGCATCCAATGCCCTTAATGCCAATTGTCCCTGCAGGTCTTGCTCCGTCACTTCCAGGAGAAGGGCCAGTTTCTGAAGTCTGGATTCAGTGTTAGCCTTTTTTGCAATCCCATCTGGACTGTGAGTTATTTCCTGATCATTGGCCGATTTTGATCTTGACTTTTCATAGGCTTTCATGTGTTTTTCACAGAGTTCAGAAAGCAACAATTGATTTTCATAATCTTCCGGGGAAAGAAAAATATCATACTCTTCCTGTAATAAATAATAAGCAAGAACTCTGTTAAGGATGTCTTCCTTTTAGCTACTGCTACTACTATGGCAGTCTGTAATGACCACAAAGTTATGCTGAGGGTTGTACGTGCCCTTGGATGGTTAAAAAAAAAAAAAAAAAAAAGTATTTCCTACACCTTCAAGAAGTTACCATTTTTTTTTTCCATTTTAGGAGTTTATCTTGTATTGTTTCTTGATATGCATACCATTCCTAGGCCACCCTGGCAGCTTAGTCAATAGAAGTCACTATCATCACAGAATCGTGTGTTAGATGCTCTACAATGCATGTTATAAAAATATGAAAAGAAAATGGGTTTTTTTTTTTTACATCTCCTTCTAAAAGATATTCTTAAGGTGTACCAATAGACAACTGCTATTACTAACAGGCCTAACTTTAAATGTGCAGGCTGAACTCATCAAATGGGGAAAACATATCCAGGGGATACAGAGGCAGATGTTAACTGTTAAAATCCAGGCGCATGGCTCAAGGCAGTAGCACAGCATGACACGTGACCACTGAAGTCGGTGCACAGCACTATACACAACCCAGGAATGCTTAAACAGAACATTTCTGTTTATTACCTGTAAACCAGAGATCACACCAAACATTTTTAAGTTTTTCTCATACTGTTCATTCTTTAGACGATCTTCTGTAATAAAGCAGAATAAGTAAATAAAATGCTGAACTATAACCCTATCTCTCAAGAAGAACAATTCTAAAACATTAAGTTGAAATTTACCATTTAGAGAGCTGAGCAGCAGTCTCAGGATCTTAACAATTGTCTTTGCTATTGATACTTGGCTCCCTTTGTTCTACAATAAAAGAAAGACGATATGAGTCTATAAGTAATTTTAAGTTGGCTTTTCCTATGTTCCACTGAAAAAACAATTCCATTAAGTAAAGTTGGGATGACCAATTTTTTGAAGGCCAGAAAGCAGCTTGTCGGCTAATACACCTTCCTTTGCTACTAGGTAAACTGTTGAATAAGAACATAAGCATTGCCATGCTGGGTCAGACTGAAGGTCCATCAAGCCCATCCTATTTCCAACAGTGGCCAATCCAGGTCATAAGTTTAAGTACATAAGTAATGCCACATGGAAAAGACCAAGGGTCCATCGAGCCCAGCATCCTGTCCACGACAGTGGCCAATCCAGGCCAAGGGCACCTGGCAAGCTTCCCAAACGTACAAACATTCTATACATATTACTCCTGGAATTGTGGATTTTTCCCAAGTCCATTTAGTAGTGGTTTATGGACTTGACCTTTAGGAAACTGTCTAACCCCTTTTTAAACTCTGCCAAGCTAACCGCCTTCACCACGTTCTCCGGCAACGAATTTCAGAGTTTAATTATGCGTTGGGTGAAGAAAGATTTCTCCGATTTGTTTTAAATTTACTACACTGTAGTTTCATCGCATGCCCCCTAGTCCTAGTATTTTTGGAGCGCGTGAACAGACGCTTCACATCCACCTGTTCCACTCCACTCATTATTTTATACACCTCAGCCGTCTCTTCTCCAAGCTGAAAAGCCCTAACCTCCTTAGTCTTTCTTCATAGGGAAGTCGTCCCATCCCCGTTATCATTTTAGTCGCCCTTCGCTGCACCTTTTCCAAATCTACTATATCTTTCTTGAGATCTCAAGAGAGTGACAATTGATCTAATGCTGCTTATCCCAAGAATAAGGAGTACATTATCCCAAAGGCTTATGGACTTGTGGGAACTTAGAGTAACAGGGTTTAAAAAAAAAGTTTGGCTAACTGCTTTTACAACATTCTCTGGCAACAATTTCCAGAGAATGTGGTAAAAGCATTTTCAGAGAGGTAGTCCAGTCCCATATGCTTATTACTTCTCTAAACATGGATAAGGAGCCTGCATCTCTTGCTTGTTGATATCAGACATCAAAACTCGATTTTCAAATTAAGTCAATACTCTCTTACTATGATGAAGTGAGACAAAGTGCTCCGAGTGCGCAAAAAATGAAATGTTCTCAACTCTAATCCAAGGGTTCTAAATCCAGTCCTCGGGACATACTTAAGAGGCATATTTTCAAAGCACTTAGCCTTCCAAAGTTCCATAGGTTTCTATGGAACTTTGGAAGGCTAAGTGCTTTGAAAATATGCCTCTTAGCCAGTCAGATTTTCAGGATATCCACAACGAATATGCATGAGATAAAGTTGCATACAATGGAGTTAAGGCATGCAAATCTATCTCATGCATATTCATTGTGGGTATCCTGAAAACCTGACTGGCTAGATGTGTCCCCAGGACTGGGTTGAGAACCCTTGCTCTAATCCATGATGAAAAGATTCTCTCCTTGGCAGAAACTATGTCCACGAATGTCCCCATTTTGTCATGGATGCATTGAGCAAGCATGACTTGGTGTTATGCAAACTGAATGGAAGACCTCTCATGAGACTGACACAGTTCAAATCACTACAGCAGAGATTTTCTGTGTCTGTAAGAAATGCAGACTGAAGATATGAGGCTTTGTGATGCTTGGTTCCACTGTAACTTCAGCTTCCACTGTGCCCGATGAATATGACATCAAGCTCATCAAAAGACAAACTATATATAATTTTTTAAACATTAGAACTATCTTGTCAGTGTTTATCGCTTACAACTTAAAATCAGAAGTCTTAGGTATAACTCAGGGCAGACCAATAAACAAAAAAAAGGCAGACCAACTTGCTTAATTTTGCTGTATGTTCCTGTATTATATTTAGCACTTCTGAATTTAGGTTGGAACTATAAAACATACCGATGCAAAAAATTAAAACAGGTGTTTATTAAATAAATGCCGACTGCTGCTGTTGAAATTATGTCCAGAAAGTCAATACCAGGCCATGTCCAGATACCAGCATTAAACATCTGGGTATGTGCAGATTGCCGGCACTTAAGTATTAATATTCAACCCTTAACCAGTTTAGTTAAACTGGCCGAAGACAGGAAAGCGAAGATACATACCTGTAGCAGGTATTCTCCGAGGATAGCAGGTTGATTGTTCTCACATGTGGGTTGACGTCCGCGTTGGCCCGGGAATCGGCATTTTTGGAAGCAAAATATGAAAAAATCTTGCCAGAGTCTTCTGGCGCGCATGCAGCATGCACAGCGCATGCGTGGACCAATTTCCCACCAGTCGCATGAGCGTTCCCGCTCAGTTTAATCAAAGAGCAAATAATAAACAAACAACAACTCCAAAGCGAAGATACATACCTGTTGCAGGTATTCTCCGAGGACAGCAAGCTGATTGTTCTCACATGTGGGGTATCCCTAGCAACCAGGTTTACTCAAAACAATGAACATTGGTCAACTGGGCCTCGCAACGGCGAGGACATAACATAGATTGACCCCAAACCATAATCAACTAACCAAGAGTGCAGCCTGGAAGAGAACAAAAATGGGTCGGGTGGGGGGGAGGGGGGGGGGGGGGGGGGAGAGAGTTGGATTCTAAACCCCGAACAGATTCTGCAGCACCGACTGCCCAAACCGACTGTTGCGTTGGGTATCCTGCTGGAGGCAGTAATGAGATGTGAATGTGTGGACTGATGACCATGTTGCAGCCTTGCAAATCTCCTCAATGGATGACGACTAAGTAAGCCACTGACACAGCCATGGCTCTAACATTGTGAGCCGTGACATGGCCCTCCAGAGTCAGACCAGCTTGGGTGAAAGTGAAGAATATGTAATCTTCTAGCCAATTGAAAATTATGCGTTTTCCGATGGCGACTCCCCTCCTGTTGGGATCAAAAGAAACAAACTGGGTGGACTGTCTAAAGGGCTTTGTCCGCTCCACGTAAAAGGCCCATGCTCTCTTGCAATCCAATGTGTGCAAACTGCTTTCGCCAGGGTAGGTATGAGGATGGGGAAAAAATGTTGGCAAGACAATTGACTGGTTCAGATGGAGCTCCGACACCATCTTTGGCAGGAACTTAGGGTGCGTGCAGAGTACTACTCTGTTGTGATGGAACTTGATATAAGGTGCATGCACTACCAAGGCCTGAAGCTCACTGACTCTACAAGCTGAACTAACAGCCACCAAGAAAACGACCTTCCAGGTCAAGTACTTCAGATGGCAGGAATTCAGTGGCTCAAAGGGAGCTTTCATCAGCTAGGTGAGAACGACGTTGAGATCCCATGACACTGGAGGAGGTTTGACAGGGGGCTTTGACAAAAGTAAACCTCTCATGAAGCGAACAACTAAAGGCTGTCCAGAGATAGGCTTACCCTCTACACTGCGATGAAAAGCACTAATTGCACTAAGGTGAACTCTTACGGAGTTGGTCTTGAGACCAGACTCTGATAAGTGTAGAAGGTATTCAAGCAGGGTCTATGTAGGACAAGAAAGAGGATCTAGGGCCTTGCTGTCACACCAGATGGCAAACCTCCTCCATGTGAAAGAGTAACACCTCTTCGTGGAATCTTTCCTGGAAGCAAGCAAGATTCGGGAGACACCCTTCGACAGACCTAAAGAGGCAACCTCTAAACTCTCAACATCCAGGCCATGAGAGCCAGAGACTGGAGGTTGGGATGCAGAAGTGACCCCTAGTTCTGTGTGATGAGGGTCGGAAAATACTCCAATCTCCACGGTTCTTCAGAGGACAACTCCAGAGGAAGAGGGAACCAGATTTGACGGGGCCAAAAGGGTGCAATCAGAATCATGGTTCCACGGTCTTGCTTGAGTTTCAGCAAAGTCTTCCCTACTAGAGGTATGGGATGATACGAATACAGAAGGACTGTCCCCCAATGCAGGAGAAAGGCATCTGACGCTAGTCTGTTGTGGGCCTGAAGCCTGGAACAGAACTGAGGGACCTTGTGATTGATCTGAGTGGCAAAAAGATCCACCAAGGGGGTGGCCCACGCTCGGAAGATCTTGCGGACTACACCCATGTTCAGTGACCACTCGTGAGGTTGCATTATCCTGCTCAACCTGTCGGTCAGACTGTTGTTTATGCCTGCCAGATAAGTAGCTTGGAGGATCATGTCGTGACGGCGCGCCCAAAGCCACATCTGGACGGCTTCCTGACACAAAGGGCGAGATCCGGTGCCCCCCCGCTTGTTGGTGTAATACATGGCAACCTGATTGTCTGTCTGAATTAAAACGATTTGGTTGGACAGTTGATCTGTGAAAACCTTTAGAGCATTCCAGATCGCTCTTAATTCCAGGAGGTTGATCTGCAGACCTCTTTCCTGAAAGGACCAGGCTCCCTGAGTGTGGAGCCCATCTACATGAGCTCCCCACCCCAGGAGAGATGCATCCGTCATCAGTACTTTTTGTGGCTGAGGAACTTGGAATGGTCGCCCCATGGTCAAATTGGATCGAATCGTCCACCAGTGGAGAGAATGCCAAAAGCTGGTGGACAGTTGGATGACATCCTCTAGATCCCCTGCAGCTTGAAACCACTGGGAAGCTAGGGTCCATTGAGCTGATCTCATATGCAGACGTGCCATGGGCGTGACATGAACTGTGAAGACCATCAGGCTCATTTTCAAAGCACTTAGCCTCCCAAAGTTCCATAGAAACCTATGGAACTTAGCCTCCCAAAGTGCTTTGAAAATATGCCTTCATGTCGCCCAGAAGTCTCAACATCTGCCGAGCCGTGACCTGGTGAGATGTTCAAACCATGGACACCAGGGACAGAAGATTGTCCACCCTTGTCTCGGGAAGATAAGCTCGAGCTGTCTGAGTGTTCAACAGGGCTCCAATGAATTCCAATGCTTGGACTGGGGAGAGATGGGACTTGAGATAATTTATGACAAACCCCAGTAGCTCTAGCACCCAAATAGTCATTCGCATGGACTCCAGAGCACCCTCCTTCGAGGTGCTCTTCACCAGCCAATCGTCGAGATAAGGAAACACATGCACTCCCAGTCTGTATAGCGACGCTGCGACTACAGCTAGGCATTTGGTAAACACTATGGGCACAGATGCCAGGCCAAAAGGCAGTACACGGTACTGAAAGTGCTGTGTTCCTAGCCAAAATCGAAGATACTTCCTATGAGCTGGAAGTATTGAGATGCGTGTGTAAGCATCCTTTAAGTCCAGAGAGCATAGCCAATCGTTTTTCTGAATCATGGGAAGAAGGGTGCCCATGGAAACCATCCTGAACTTTTCTCAGACAAGAAATTTGTTCATGGCCCTTAGGTCTAGGATGGGACGCATCCCCCCTGTTTTCTTTTGCACAAGGAAGTACTTGGAATAGAATCCCAGCCCTTCTTTCCCTGGTGGAACGGGTTCGACTGCACTGGCCTTTAGAAGGGCGGAGAGTTCCTCTGCAAGTACCTGCTTGTGCTGGGAGCTGTAAGAATGAGCTCCCGGTGGGCAATTTGGAGGTGTGGATTCCAGATTGAGGGTGTATCCTAACTGGACTATTTGAAGAACCCACCGGTCGGAGGTTATGAGAGGCCACCTTGGTGAAAAAACATCAACCTCCCCCCTACCGCCAAGTCACACCAGTACAGACACTTTTACTGAGGCTATGCTGAACTGGAGCCAGTCAAAAGCCCATCCCTTGCTTTTGCTGGGGAGCCACAGAGGCCTTAAGCGCACACTGTTGACGAGAATGAGCGCACTGAGACTGAGCCTGGACAGGCTGCGAGAAGCAGGAGTCTACCTACGCCTAGCATAGGAATAGGGAGCACCCCTCTTCCCTCCAAAAAACCTCCTAGATGAGGAGGTAGTAGCAGAAGACGCCCGGCCGGAGAGAGAATCCATAGCATCATTGTGCTTCTTGAGCTGGTCAACCAGATCCTCTACTTTCTCACCAAAAAGCTTATCCCTCCGGCAAGAAACATCTGCCATTCGCTGCTGGGACTTCTGGTCCAGGTCAAAGACATGCAGCCATGAGAGTCTGCGCATCACTATACCTTGGGCAGCGATCCTGGATGTTACATCAAAAGTGTCGAACGTACCTCTGGCCAGGAATTTTCGACACGCCTTCTGCTGCCTGACCACCAGGCAAAAAGGCTCGGCCTGCTCCGGAGGTAGTGCATCAACCATGCTAGTCAGTTGCCTCACCGAGTTCCGCAAGTGGATGCTCATGGAAAGCTGGTATGTCTGAATTTTGGCAGCGAGCATAGCGACCTGATATGACTTCCTCCTAAAAGAATCCAAGGTTCTAGATTCTCTGCCTGGGTGCGCCAAGGCAAAGTCCCTAGTACTCTTGGCTCTTTTGAGAGCGGAGTCCACCACCATGGAATTGTGAGGTAGCTGAGACTTCATCAATCCAGGCTCCCCGTGGATCTGATATTGGGATTCAGTTCTATTCGGGATCACGGGATTAGACAGAAGGAACGACCAGTTTCGCATAAGGACTTCCTTCAGTACATTAAGTGTTACAATACAATACATTATGCAAAGGAGCCGTTGCAGACTCTGTAGGTGGAGAAGGATAATCCAGAACCTCGAGCATCTCAGCCCTGGGCTCATCCTGAACCTCTATAGGGAAGGGAATAGCCGCAGCCATTTCCCGGACAAAGGAGGTAAAAGAAAGACTCTCCGGTGGAGAAAGTCTCCTTTCTGGTGGAGGGGAAGGTTCAGAAGGAATCCCATAGGACTCGTCAGAAGAAAAGTACCTGGGATCCTCCTCTTCCTCCCATGAATGCTCATCTTCAGTATCGGACAAGACATCTCTCAGAGCAGTCCGAAACTGAGCCAGCCTTGATGCCGAGGAACGACGTCCTTGATGGCAGTGCCGAGAAATCGACGCCCGCCTGGACTCCGGTGAAGCTTTCTTCACCAACGTCGAAGGGGAGTCGACCTGGGTGGCATACCGATGCTGCAGACGGCACCGAGGTTGGGGACCTCACCACAGGCGAAGGGCCAGATACCGCTGCAGCAGACGGTATGGAAGGCGCAAGCACCCCAGACACCGAAGCAGACTGGCGCAGTAACCCTTCCAGAAGCAGGGCCCTGATGCGCTTGTCGAGAGCCTCCGTCGGTCAAGTCTGCAGGGTCGGCATAGAAGGCGGTGGCAGAATCTGTCGAGGCTCGGGAGCAGGTACCCGGCTGCTAGACTGACGCATCGGCACCTCCTGAATAGAGGGAAAGCGATCCTCTTGGCGCCGACGCTTCTCGGGTGCCGAATCCCTCGACGCCCCAGGACTCCCAGCACAGTGTGTTGAAGGAGAACGATGACGGTGCTTCTTCGTTTTTGCTCAACGCCCGTCATCGAGACTCCTCGGTACCAATGAGGAAGACATGGAATCCTCACATCTCCTCGGGGCCGGGTCCGACGAAGGTCATTCCCGGGGGGGGGGGGGGGGGCCTGCATATCAGGAGGCCTCGAGACAGGTGGAGACCCACTCGATGCTTCACTGCTCACAGCACGAGTTGGTCGTTCCGCAGCCATTACCTTCACTCCCGACGTCGATGCATCCCTCGATGTTGATGTCAACGCCACCGACCTCGGTACCGATGTCGAAGGACCGGACCGAGCCCCAAAAAGCTTCTCTTGTTGGGCCTCTCGAGACACTTGAGTCCATTTCTTCATGTGAAGACACAGACTACAAGCGGCTGGGCTATGGTCGGGCCCAAGGCACTGGATACACCAGACGTGGGTATTGGTACCCGAGATGGTCCGGTTGCACCGAGTACAACATTTGAAGTCACTGAGTGTCTTCGATGACATGGAAGAAAAAACGGCTTCGGCGAAATCAAAAGTCACGATCGTGCCTGTTAAAAGAAAAAAGGGCACAAAAGGAAGGGAACAAGCCGGCCGTGCTGAAAAAGAAAGGAAACTTTAAAAGGGCACAAAAAAACTAAAGAAAACTACGAGGAAAGTTTTTTTTTTTTTTTTTAAAGTAAATTGTAATAAAAGAAAAGAAAAAAAGGCAAAAGCCTCAAACCGAA
This sequence comes from Microcaecilia unicolor, assembly GCF_901765095.1. Classification (NCBI taxonomy): domain Eukaryota; kingdom Metazoa; phylum Chordata; class Amphibia; order Gymnophiona; family Siphonopidae; genus Microcaecilia; species Microcaecilia unicolor. Next base: position 38,812,064 of record NC_044041.1, on the reverse strand, counting down.
AAAAACTCTTTCCCGGGCCTGAGTGGGGAAAAAACTCGACCGCACCTCAACGCAGAGAAAAGATAACTGAGCGGGAACGCTCATGCAACGGGCGGGAAATCGGTCCGCGCACCAGAAGACTCTGGCAAGTTTTTTTCATATTTTGCTTGCAAAAATGCTGATTCCCGGGCTGACGCAGATGTTGACCCACATGTGAGAACAAGCAGCCTGCTTGTCCTTGGAGAATGCTATTTATGTGGTCCTATTTGGCTGATGACCTTTACAGGCTAAGGGCTGGATATCAGAACTTATCTGGTTAAGTGCCAACTCTGCCCCAGACCACCCATTCAATAGCTGTTTTTAGCCTTTGACGGGATATTCAGCGACACTATTTGAGTAAGTGCTGCTGAATATTTCCTCAGGGCCCAGTCAGCATTAACTACTGCAATGTCTTGTTTCTCAGGAAACTGCAAATTATAACACTGCAGCAAGATTGAGCTACAGACTAAATACATACAACAGTGTCTCAGCATACCTGACCAAACTTCATTGGCTTCCCATGAAAGAAAGTATCAGCTTCAAAGCCGATTGCATGATCTTCTAGATCCTTTTTGGCACCACCTCAGCTCTCTTAACAGATATATTATCTCTAAGCCTAGCATACTCCCTAAGACTGAAGGGCCAACTGTTCATATTCATGCTGCCCTACAAAGGAGTTAAGTTCCAGAAAGTCTTTGATTCACTCTTCCCAGTAGTCGGACCTGCCCTATGGAACTCTACTCATCAGAATTAGATCTGAGAATGTCTATCTATGTTTCAGATGGAAGTTAAAATCCCATCTGTTCCCAAACCCTGACTCCTAATTCACATGTACTTAATTTGCAAACTCTTTTACTGGCTCTATTTTTTTTTTCCTGTTGTATTTAATGTAACTTTGTTAGCCACACTGAGCCCGCATAAGCTGGGAAAATGTGGGATACAAGTGGACCAATAAATATATGGTATTCTAGTCATGTAAACCGCACTGAATATCTAGGGGATATTAGCGATATATAACACCTCACTTGAATTGAATTAGTTGAATAAGAGCCTCAAATGGTTAACTCACTTTGAATACCAACCTCTAAATTTACAATTCATAAACACCTAAGAATAGAAGCCCTAATTTCCATCTGCATGGCTACTAGCTATATGATACCAACCCAAATTGATTTGACATTTTATACAATGAAAATAAACAGTACTTCTTCAGATTGATCTGTCTGTTCTCGCAGAACTAATTTTGCCCAGCAGGTCACACGTCCCACAATTTCTTCTGCTTCACTAGAAGGCAACGATCTCAGCAAACTTAGACATTCATCTCCCTGAAAACAAAATTGAAAAACAGATTACATAAAATTTGGCTGTCTCTCATTCCATTTTTGAACTTAAGACTAAGTGGTTGCAATACAATTATTGCAGTGTCCAAAAAAAAAAAAAAAAAGTGTTTGAAGGAATATCAAAATCTTATTTTCTGGATGAGCCTACCCTCTGTCCATAAATCAGCTGAACAACCCTGAGAATATAAACTTCCACAGTGGGCAATAGATGTGCCTTTACTACTTTCAAAGCATCTTCCAACGATGAAGGCACATCCTGTTTCAGGATGTACTTTACTAATCCCTGCAACAGAAAAAAAGATGCATCTTTTGGAAACTATTTTAATTCTGAAACATACAACAGTTAGAGAAACTTAACTTGTAAACTGGTTGCCAGTATATTTTAGATTCTTAATTGTCTACTCAGGGAACTTAATCATTATTCCCTAAGAATGCATTCTACACAAAACTGGGCTGTCATACTTCGGGCATATTTACAACTCCACTTGGGCACAAAATTATATCACAGGATAAGAATATCAATATTAAAAATGTTTGTCATGAACTGGTTTATAAAACATCAGAAGTGTTATGAATTTACCATTTACTTACCATTATCTGTTTCTTATTTGTGACATTAAAGCTTCTTATTCCATAACCTCGCAGAAGGGTTTTCATTTCCATCAGTCTGTAACTTTCTTGTAGCAACTTTACTCTAAAATAAATCAATGAATACAAATAAAAAGAAATATATGGTTCTTATAAACAGCTTTCATCTAGGCAAAAATTATTTTAGCTAAACTATTCATTTTATTTATGACATTTGTATCCCACATTATCCCGAACAAAAGCTCAGGTTCAATGTGGCTTACATTCAAGAAAAACATTAGAAATATGATAGCCAAATAATTAATTATAATATTTAACATATTAGGAATAATTGTGTGTTTGTCATGAAGCTAGGCTAGAGTACTGGTTATGTTGAAACATATAAGAGAGACGGCAACATTAGTGTCTTTTGATAAGATATATATTGAATAGAAAAGCCTTTAGTAATTTACGGAATCTCAGATAATCTTCTAAGTACCTTAATTGCTTGGGTAGATAATTCCAAGTTCGGCACTCTGATATGACATATCCAGACAGTGCCGCTGAAAATTCTTACAGACTACCCCTGTCACTGAGCCCTAATTCCATCTCTGTCATTGCAAATCTGACAGTTCTTCATATTATACTGTAATACCATGTTTGAGACTCAGATAGGCTTGTGGCTGCCATGCTAGTCCACTGGGATTCAAATAAATAAAGTTGAGTTCTATAAAGTAAAGAAAAGAAATCCTCAAACTTTAATATGTTGGTGGCAGTGATGCCTTTGAACATGTTTAACACATATCAGTAAAATTCTTTCACCTCTCACAATCTTGCCAGAGGCTGCAGATGTTAATCCTGAGCCTGGCTCCATTCTGAGGCTGTCACAGGGCGGATTCTCAGAGCTGACTGATAATATAATGAACAGAACAAGGGTCGTAATTTCTCTGAGAAAGTGTTAGTGAAGGTGAAGAGATTAAATGAGATTTATTATCTAAATTGTAAAATGAGACCTTTCCTGCCTCATAGTCCAGAAAAATCCCCACTGAATAGGGGGTTTTCTCTTAGGGAGAGCGAAGTTTGGGGGCAGGTGAGTCCAGTATTCATCTCCACACAGCCCCACTGTCCAATATCCTTCACTAAGTGACAATCAGCTCCCCCACTTTACATACACCCAGTATCCTGCCACTCTCATTCCCCATGTCCACCTCCCAGAAATGTCTCCCCGAGGTGAAATCCTCACACCCCAGCATACAGGGATCAGTATCGGATCTCTTGGGTTTGCCTGGCAGATTCTGTCATGTGTTTCCTCGTCTGACATTTTCTGATCCTCAGATAGGACAAGCCAGGAATTAGCAGTTTCCAAATCCAAAGTCACATTCACTGCATATCTGCTATATCCCATGTACCAACAGAGTTCTTTAAATTGTGATTCTCCAAATTCTTGAACCAAGATCATACTTGCATTTACTTTTGCATATTTGTTCACTATAGTGAACAAACAAAAAAATCAACACTGGGCTTTAAAGACTAGGACAACAGGAGTACTTTATTGACATGTGACCCGACATGGGCCGTGTTTCGGCGTCAAATGACACCTGCCTCAGGGGTCAAAATTTTATTTCTGCAGTGGATAAATTGTGTAGGTCAAATGCCTCAACACATTAAGGTGTTATTATACAAAATATTCGCTACAGCGTGAAAAAGTGGGCTCTTGCAAAAGCCTTCTCCTATGCACAAATAGCCGAAAAAAACTTTTTTTTTGTTGTTTGTATACTTTGGTTGTATGCTGTTTTACCCTCTCTATTTGTGTTTCACTATAGTGAACAAATATGGGGATGATATACAAATATTGGCAACTTTTGATCCCACCAAATCTTAGCACTTAATAATAAAATGAAGATACATACCTGTAGCAGGTATTCTCCGAGGACAGCAGACTGGATATCATCACGCATGGGTCGTCGTCCGCAACGGCCCAGGAGACTGGAACTATAACAAAAATTTTTAGAAGGATCCAGACGAGTGCGGCGCGCACTGGGACAAGGCACCGTGCATGTGCGAGTGACTTCCTGCCGGCGACGCCCGGCGCTTCCTTCAGTTATATAAAGAGCAAAAACGAGAAGAAGAACAACTCCAAAGGGGAGGAGGGTAGGCTGTGATGATATCCAGCCTGCTGTCCTCGGAGAATACCTGCTACAGGTATGTATCTACATTTTCTCCGAGGACAAGCAGGCTGGATATCATCACGCATGGGGTATCCCTAGCCCCCAGGCTCACTCAAAACAATGAACATTGGTCAACTGGGCCTCGCAACGGCAAGGACATAACTGAGACTGACCTGAAACCAAAATCAACTAAGTGAGTGCAGCCTGGAACAAAACAGATATGGGCCTAGGAGGGTGGAGTTGGATTCTAAACCCCGAACAGATTCTGCAGCACCGACTGCCCAAACCGACTGTCGCGTCGAGAATCCTGCTGAAGGCAGTAGTGAGATGTGAACGTGTGGACTGATGACCACGTTGCAGCCTTGCAAATCTCTTCAATGGAGGCTGACTTTAAGTGAGCCACTGATGCAGCCATGGCTCTAAAATTGTGAGCCATGACATGGCCCTCTAAAGTCAGCCCAGCTTGGGCATAAGTGAAGGAAATGCAATCTGCTAGCCAATTGGAGATGGTGCGTTTTCCAATGGCAACTCCCATCCTGTTGGGATTAAAAGAAACAAACAGCTGGGCGGACTGTCGATAGGGCTTTGTGCGCTCCACGTAAAAGGTCAATGCTCTCTTACAGTCCAAGGTGTGCAACTTGTCCTCACCAGGGCGGGGAAAAAATGTTGGCAAGACAATTGACTGGTTCAGATGGAACTCCGACACCACCTTCGGCAAGAACTTAGGATAAGTGCGGAGGACTACTCTGTTATAATGACATTTAATATAAGGAGCATGGACTACCAGGGCTTGGAGCTCACTGACTCTACAAACTGAAGTAACAGCCACCAAGAAAATGACCTTCCAGGTCAAGTACTTCAGATGGCAGGAACTCAGTGGCTCAAAAGGAGGCTTCATTAGCTGAGTGAGAACGACGTTGAGATCCCATGACACTGGAGGAGGTTTGACAGGGGGCTTTGACAAAAGAAAACCTCTCATGAAGCGAACAACTAAAGGCTGTCCAGAGATAGGCTGACCTTCTACACGTTGATGATAAGCACTAATTGCACTAAGATGAACTCTTACTGAGTTGGTCTTGAGACCAGACTCTGATAAGTATAGAAGGTATTCAAGCAGGGTCCGTGTAGGACAAGAAAAGGGATCTAGGGCCTTGCTGTCACACCAGATGGCAAACCTCCTCCATTTAAAAGTAACACTTTTTCGTGGAATCTTTCCTGGAAGCAAGCAAGACTCGGGAGACACCCTCTGAAAGACCTAAAGAGGCAACTTCTAAGTTCTCAACATCCAGGCCATGAGAGACAGAGACTGAAGGTTGGGATGTAGAAGTGACCCCTTGTTCTGAGTGATGAGGGTCAGAAAACACTCCAATCTCCACGGTTCTTTGGAGGACAACTCCAGAAGAAGAGGAAACCAGATCTGACGGGGCCAGAAATGTGCTATCAGAATCATGGTTCTGCGGTCTTGCCTGACTTTCAGCAGAGTTTTCCCTACTAAAGGTATGGGAAGATACGCATACAGAAGACCTATCCCCCAATGTAGGAGAAAGGCATCTGACGCTAGTCTGTCGTAGGCCTGAAGCCTGGAACAGAATTCAGGGACTTTGTGATTGGTCTGAGTGGCAAAAAGATCTACCGAGGGGGCGCCCCACGCTCAGAAGATCTTGCGGACTACACCCATGTTCAGTGACCACTCGTGAGGTTGCATTATCCTGCTCAACCTGTCAGCCAGACTGTTGTTTATGCCTGCCAGATATGTGGCTTGGAGAAACATGCCATGGCGGTGAGCCCAAAGCCACATTCTGACAGCTTCCTGACACATGACGGCGAGATCCGGTGCCCCCCTGCTTGTTGGTGTAATACATGGCAACCTGATTGTCTGTCTGAATTAGGATACTTTGATTGGACAGTCGGTCTCTGAAAGCCTTTAGAGCATTCCAGATCGCTCGCAATTCCAGGAGGTTGATCTGAAGACTCGTTTCCTGAAAAGACCAAGCTCCTTGAGTGTGAAGCCCATCTACATGAGCTCCCAAGCCCAGGAGGGATGCATCCGTCGTCAGCACTTTTTGTGGCTGAGGAATTTGGAATGGACGTCCCAAGGTAAGATTGGAGCGAATGGTCCACCACTGAAGGGAATTGTAAAAATCGGTGGAAAGATGGATAACATCCTCTAGATCCCCCGTAGCCCGAGACCACTGGGAAACTAGGGTCCATTGAGCTGATCTCAGATGTAGACGTGCCATGGGAGTCACATGAACTGTGGAGGCCATATGGCCCATAAGCCTCAACATTTGCCGAGCTGAGAACTGTTGAGATGTTCGAGCCGAGGACACTAGGGCCAGAAGATTGTCTGCCCTTGCCTGGGGTAGATAAGCTCGAGACGTCCGTGTGTTCAACAGAGCTCCTATGAATTCCAACTTCTGCACTGGAACAAGATGGGACTTGGAATAATTTATGACAAACCCCAACAGCTCCAGCAGTTGAATAGTCATATGCATGGACCATAGAGCTCCTGCCTCTGAGGTGTTCTTCACCAGCCAGTCGTCGAGATAAGGGAACACATGCACTCCCAGTCTGTGTAGCGATGCTGCGACAACTGCCAAGCACTTTGTAAAGACCCTGGGCACAGATGCTAGACTGAAGGGTTGTACACAGTACTGAAAGTGCTGAGTTCCCAATTGGAATCGAAGGTACTTCCTGTGAGTTGGAAGCACCAAGATGTGAGTATAGGCGTCCTTTAAGTCCAAAGAGCATAGCCAATCATTTTCCTGAATCATGGGAAGAAGGGTGCCCAGGGAAACCATCCTGAACTTTTCTCGGAGCAGGAATTTGTTCAGGGCCCTCAGGTCTAGGATGGGACGCATCCCCCCTGTTTTCTTTTGCACAAGGAAGTACCTGGAATAGAATCCCAGCCCTTTTTCCCCTGGTGGAACGGATTCAACCGCATTGGCGCTGAGAAGGGCGGAGAGTTCCTCTGCAAGTACCTGCTTGTGCTGAGAGCTGAAGGATTGAGCTCCCGGTGGACAATTTGGAGGCTTGGATGCCAGATTGAGAGTGTATCCTAACCGGACTATTTGAAGAACCCACCTGTTGGAGGATATGAGAGGGCACCTTTGGTGAAAAAATATCAACCTCCCCCCAACAGGCAGACTGTCCAGCATGGATACTTTTACTGCGGCTATACTGCTCTGGAGCCAGTCAAAAACCCATCCCTTGCTTTTGCTGGGGAGCCAGAGGGGCCTTAGGCGTACGCCGCTGACGAGAGCGAGCCTGCTGGGAGCGAGCTTGAACAGGCTGTCGAGAGGTAGGAGTGTACCTACGCCTATTATAGGAATAGGGAGCACTTCTCCTCCCTCCAAAAAACCTCCTATTGGAGGAGGTAGTAGCAGAAGGCGTCCGGCAGGAGACAGAATCCATCGCATCATAATGCTTCTTGAGGGTATCGACCATATCCTCAACCTTCTCTCCAAAAAGATTATTCCCCTGGCAAGGAACATCCGCCATTTGCTGCTGGGTCTTCTGATCCATGTCCGAGACACGCAGCCATGAGAGTCTGCGCATCACAATACCTTGAGCAGCTACTCGGGATGCGGCATCAAAAGTGTTGTAAGCTCCCCTGGCCAGGAATTTGTGACACACCTTCTGCTGCCTGACCACCTGGTGAAAAGGTTCAGCAAGCTCCGGAGGGAGAGCATCAACTAAACTGGACAGTTGCCTCACCGAGTTCCGTAAGTGGATGCTCGTGTACAGCTGGTATGTTTGAATCTTGGCGGCGAGCATTCCAGCCTGATACATACGCCTCCCAAAAGAATCCAAGGTCCTAGACTCTCTGCCTGGGGGTGCTGAGGCATAGTCTCTAGTACTCTTGGCTCTTCTGAGAGCAGAGTCCACTACTTATATGGTCTGTGCCAGAACCGGTGGTGGGAAGCGGGGCTGGTGGTTGGGAGGCAGGGATAGTGCTGGGCAGACTTACACGGTCTGTGCCCTGAAAAGGACAGGTACAAATCAAGGTAAGGTATACACAAAAAGTAGCACATATGAGTTTATCTTGTTGGGCAGACTGGATGGACCATGCAGGTCTTTTTCTGCCATCATCTACTATGTTACCATGGAATCGTGAGGAAGTTGGGCCTTCACCATCACAGGCTCTCCATGAACTCTGTACTGGGACTCGGACTTCTTGTTGACAACTAAATTAGAGAGAGAGCAAGACCAATTCCGCAACATTACTTCCCTGAGTATATTGTGCAGGGGGGCCGCTGCAACCTCTGCAGGTGGAGAAGGATAACCCAGGACCTCGAGCATCTCAGCCCTGGGCTCATCCACAACCTCCATAGGGAATGGAATGTCCTTAGACATTTCCCGTCCATAAGATGAAAAAGTAAGACTCTCAGGCGGAGACTGTCTAACTTCAATGGGTGGAGTAAGATCAGAAGGAAGCCCACAGGAGTCTTCCTCCGAAAAATACCTGGGGGTCTTCCTCTTCTCCCCATGAGCACTCCTCTTCGGTATCAGACAGAAGCTCCTTAAGAGCAGCCCGAACTTGAGCCTGTCTCGACGTCGAGGATCGATGTCCTCGTGGGGGATGCAGAGAAGTCAACGCCTGCCTGTACTCCGGCAAAGCTTCCGACGTTGAGGGAGAGTCATCCCGATTGGTAACCAGCTCTGGCACCTCAAGTGGTACCGAGGGCGGGGACCTCCTCACAGGCGATGGGTCTAGAAGAAGATTGATGATGATGCTTCTTTGCCGTCGCTCGACGTCCGTCATCGGCACTCCTCGGTACTGATGAGGACGTGGAATCCTCATGCCTCCTTGGGGACGGGTCCGACTCAGGTCGGTCCTGGGAGGCCTGCATAGCAGTAGGCCTCAAGACGGGTGGAGACCCACTCGATGCCTCGCTGCTCCCAGCTCGAAGTGGTCTCTCGGCAGCCATTACCTGAACTCCCGGTGCTGCTTCCCTCGACGTCGACGACCTCGGTACCGATGCCGATGGAGAAGTCAAAGGACCGGACCGACTCGGAAAAAGCCTCTTGCGCTGAGCCTCTCGAGCTACCTGGGTCCTTTTTTTCATCAACTTACACAGCTTACAACCAGCTGGAAGATGATCAGGTCCAAGACACTGGAGACACCACGCGTGACGGTCGATACTGGAGATGGTCCGATTGCAGCGAGTACATCGTTTGAAGCCGCTGGGAGTCTTTGAGGACATGGGCGGGAAAATAGCGTCCGCGAAATTAAAATGTTTGATTGTGCCAATGAAACAGGCACAAAAAAAAGGGGAAAAAAGACGCGGCCGCAACGAAAAAGAAAACTTTGAAGAGGCGCGATAAACACAAAAACTCGATTTCCTGGGCAAAAAACGAAGAGCAGCCGAAACACACAACTCCTCCTCGCAGTGCGTCGCCAGCGGGAAGTCACTCGCGCATGCGCGGTGCATTGTCCCCGTGCGCTCTTCTGGATCCTTCTAAAATTTTTTGTTATAGTTCCGGTCTCCTGGGCCGTCGTGGACAACGACCCATGCGTGATGATATCCAGCCTGCTTGTCCTCGGAGAAACAGTATTACTGCAGACTGCCTAAAATCTAACAAGCTCAAACTCAACTCAGATAAAACTAAAGCATTAGGTTTTTTTTTTCCTGGCATCATGGAATCCAACTTGCAGCTCCTCTTATCACTTGATGACACAAAAATTACACTTGATAAAACACTGAAAATATTAGGAGTAATTATTGATAATAAACTGACCTATCATTAACATATATCTTTCTTTATACAGAAATCATTCAAACTTCAATTGCTTTGTCCCACTTGCCCCCTTCTAGCCAAAAAACTTTATGCATTCTTTCCACTATCTTATACTAGGTCAACTGGATTACTGTATCGTTCTCAATCAAAGTTTAAGGATCACTGACAGAACCTGTAAATGGGGTTATATAACCCTGTTACTAAAACAAGGCCAGCTATCAATAGCAGATAGAGTGAATGATACATACCTGTAGCAGGTGTTCTCCGAGGACAGCAGGCTGATTGTTCTCACGACTGGGTGACGTCCGCGGCAGCCCCCACCAACCGGAAAAAGCTTCGCGGGACGGTCGGCACGCAGGGCACGCCCACCGCGCATGCGCGGCCGTCTTCCCGCCCGTGCGCGACCGCTCCCGCCAGTTGAATGACAAGCAATAAAATATGAAACACAACTCCAAAGGGGAGGAGGGAGGGTAGGTGAGAACAATCAGCCTGCTGTCCTCGGAGAACACCTGCTACAGGTATGTATCATTCACTTTCTCCGAGGACAAGCAGGCTGCTTGTTCTCACGACTGGGGTATCCCTAGCTCTCAGGCTCACTCAAAACAAGAACCCAGGTCAATTGAACCTCGCAACGGCGAGGGCATAACAGAAATTGACCTACGAAGAACAACTAACTGAGAGTGCAGCCTGAACAGAATAAATTCGGGTCCTGGAGGGTGGAGTTGGATTTACACCCCAAACAGATTCTGCAGCACCGACTGCCCGAACCGACTGTTGCGTCGGGTATCCTGCTGGAGGCAGTAATGTGATGTGAATGTGTGGACAGATGACCATGTCGCAGCCTTGCAGATCTCTTCAATAGTGGCTGACTTCAAGTGGGCCACCGACGCTGCCATGGCTCTGACACTATGAGCCGTGACATGACCCTCAAGAGCCAGCCCAGCCTAGGCATAAGTGAAGGAAATGCAATCTGCTAGCCAATTGGAGATGGTGCGTTTCCCGACAGCGACCCCTAGCCTGTTAGGGTCGAAAGAAATAAACAACTGGGCGGACTGTCTATGGGGCTGTGTCCGCTCCAAGTAGAAGGCCAATGCTCTCTTGCAGTCCAATGTGTGCAACTGACGTTCAGCAGGGCGGGTATGCGGCCTGGGGAAGAATGTTGGCAAGACAATTGACTGGTTAAGATGGAACTCCGACACCACCTTCGGCAGGAACTTTGGGTGGGTGCGGAGCACTACTCTGTTGTGATGAAATTTGGTATATGGAGCGTGAGCTACCAGGGCTTGAAGCTCACTGACCCTACGAGCTGAAGTAACTGCCACCAAAAAAATGACCTTCCAGGTCAAGTACTTCAGATAGCAGGTATTCAGTGGCTCAAAAGGAGGTTTCATCAGCTGGGTGAGGACGACGTTGAGATCCCATGACACTGTAGGAGGCTTGATAGGGGGCTTTGACAAAAGCAAGCCTCTCATGAATCGAACGACTAAAGGCTCTCCAGAGATGGCTTTACCTTCCACACGATAATGGTAAGCACTAATCGCACTAAGGTGATTCCTTACGGAGTTGGTCTTGAGGCCAGACTCTGATAAGTTTAGAAGGTATTCAAGCAGGTTCTGTGCAGGGCAAGAACGAGGTTCTAGGGCCTTGCTCTCACACCAAACGACAAACCTCCTCCACTTGAAAAAGTAACTCTTTTTAGTGGAATCCTTCCTAGAAGCAAGCAAGACCCGGGAGACACCCTCAGACAGACCCAACGCAACGAAGTCTACGCCCTCAACATCCAGGCCGTGAGAGCCAGGGATTGAAGGTTGGGGTGCAGCAACGCTCCGTCGTTCTGCGAGATGAGAGTCGGAAAACACTCCAATCTCCACGGTTCTTCGGAGGACAACTCCAGAAGAAGAGGGAACCAGATCTGACGGGGCCAAAAGGGCGCTATCAGAATCATGGTGCCGCGGTCTTGCTTGAGCTTCAGTAAGGTCTTCCCCACCAAAGGTATGGGAGGATAAGCATACAGGAGGCCGGTCCCCCAATGAAGGAGAAAGGCATCTGACGCTAGCCTGCCGTGTGTCTGAAGTCTGGAACAGAACAGAGGCAGCTTGTGGTTGGTCTGAGAGGCGAAAAGGTCCACCGAGGGGGTGCCCCACTCTCGGAAGATCTTGCGTACCACTCTGGAATGGAGCGACCACTCGTGCGGTTGCATGACTCTGCTCAGTCTGTCGGCCAGACTGTTGTTTACGCCTGCCAGGTACGTGGCTTGGAGGAGCATGCCGAACCGGCACGCCCAACGCCACATCCCGACGGCTTCCTGACACAGGGGGCGAGATCCGGTGCCCCCCCGCTTGTTGACGTAATACATTGCAACCTGATTGTCTGTCCGAATTTGGATAATTTGGCAGGACAGCCGATCTCTGAAAGCCTTCAGTGCGTTCCAGATCGCTCGGAGCTCCAGGAGGTTGATCTGCAGATCCTTTTCCTGGAGGGACCACAGACCCTGGGTGTGAAGCCCATCGACATGAGCTCCCCACCCCAGGCGAGATGCATCCGTCGTCAGCACTTTCGTGGGCTGCGGAATTTGGAATGGACGTCCCAGGGTCAAATTGGTCCGGATGGTCCACCAGAGCAGTGAAGTGCGGCAACTGGTGGAGAGGCGGATGACATCTTCTAGATTCCCGGTGGCTTGGAACCACTGGGAAGCTAGGGTCCATTGAGCAGATCTCATGTGAAGACGAGCCATGGGAGTCACATGAACTGTGGAGGCCATATGACCCAGAAGTCTCAACATCTGCCGAGCTGTGATCTGCTGAGACGCTCTGGTCCTTGAAGCCAGGGACAGGAGGTTGTTGGCCCTCGCTTCGGGAGGAAGGCCTGAGCCGTCTGGGTATTCAGCAGAGCTCCTATGAATTCCAGAGACTGTGTTGGCTGGAGATGGGACTTTGGGTAATTTATCACAAACCCCAGCAGCTCCAGGAGTCGAATAGTGCACTGCATGGACCGGAGGGCCCCTGCCTCCGAGGTGTTCTTGACCAGCCAATCGTCGAGATACGGGAACACGTGCACTCCCAGCTTGCGTAGATACGCCGCTACCACCACGAGGCACTTTGTGAACACTCGTGGGGCAGAGGCAAGCCCAAAGGGCAGCACACAATACTGAAAGTGCCGTGCGCCCAGGCGGAATCTGAGATACTGTCTGTGAGCTGGCAGTATCGGGATGTGAGTGTATGCGTCCTTTAAATCCAGGGAACATAGCCAATCGTTTTTCTGAATCATTGGCAGAAGGGTGCCCAAGGAAAGCATCCTGAACTTTTCTTTGACCAGGAATTTGTTCAGGCCTCTCAGGTCTAGGATGGGACGCATCCCCCCTGTTTTCTTTTCCACAAGGAAGTACCTGGAATAGAATCCCCGCCCTTCCTGCCCGGGTGGTACGGACTCGACCGCATTGGCGCTGAGAAGGGCGGAGAGTTCCTCTGCAAGTACCTGCTTGTGATGGGAGCTGAAGGATTGAGCTCCCGGAGGACAATTTGGTGGCAGGGAGGCCAAATTCAGGGCGTATCCGCACCGCACTATTTGGAGAACCCACTGGTCGGAGGTTATGAGAGGCCACCTTTGGTGAAAAAATTTTAACCTCCCTCCGACCGGCAGATCGTCCGGTACGGACACTTTGAGGGCGGCTATGTTCCCGTGGATCCAGTCAAAAGCCCGTCCCCGGCTTTTGCTGTGGAGGCGCAGGGGGCTGCTTAGGCGCACGCTGTTGACGAGAACGAGCGCGCTGGGGCTGTCCCTGTGCCTGACGAGGCCTTCGGGCCGGCTGGTTGTACCTACGCTTTGCAAAAGAATAGGGTGCAGCCTGCCGGGCCCGGGAAAAACGTCCACCTGCAGAGGTGGATGCTGAAGGCGCCCGGTGGGAGAGCTTGTCGAGGGCGGTTTCCCGCTGATGCAGTTGGTCCACCAGCTGCTCGACTTTCTCGCCAAAAATGTTATCCCCCCGGCAAGGGACGTCGGCCAGTCTCTGCTGGGTGCGGTTGTCCAGGTCAGAGGCACGCAGCCATGAGAGCCTGCGCATCACTATACCTTGGGCCGCAGCACGAGATGCCACGTCACAGGTGTCATAAATACCCCTGGACAGGAACTTTCTACACGCCTTCAGCTGCCTGACCACCTCCTGATAAGGCCTGGACTGCTCCGGTGGGAGCTTATCGACCAGGTCCGCCAGTTGCTTCACATTGTTCTGCATGTGGATGCTCGTATAGAGCTGGTATGACTGGATGCGGGTCACGAGCATGGAGGATTGGTAGGCCTTCCTCCCAAACGAGTCCAGAGTGCGAGACTCCCGCCCCGGGGGCGCCGAGGCGGTATCCCTCGAACTCCGTGCCCTCTTGAGAGCAGAATCCACGACCGCCGAGTCATGGGGCAATTGGGGCCGCATTAACTCTGGGTCAGAGTGGATCCTGTACTGGGACTCTGCTTTCTTGGGAATGGTGGGATTAGTTAATGGTCGCATCCAGTTCCGAAGCAGTGTCTCCTTGAGGACATTGTGCAGCGGTACCGTGGAGGACTCTCTAGGTGGTGATGGATAGTCGAGGACCTCGAGCATCTCAGCCCTCGGCTCATCCACAGAGACCACGGGGAAGGGAATGCAAATAGACATATCCCGCACAAAGGAGGCAAAGGAGAGACTCTCAGGAGGTGAGAGCTTCCTCTCCGGTGAAGGCGTGGGGTCCGAGGGAAGACCCGTAGACTCCTCTGAGGAGAAATATCTAGGGTCCTCCTCTTCCCCCCACGAGGCCTCATCCTCGGTATCGGACATAAGCTCACGTAGCTGTGTCCTGAACCGGGCCCGGCTCGAGGTCGAGGCACCGAGGACTCGGTGTCGTCGAGCGGTGGACTCCCGCGCCGGCGGGGACGAAGCTCCCTCCATCGACGTCGACAGGGACTCCACCTGCGTGGCGGTCGAGACCGGCGCCGCAAGCGGCGGCGGTGTCGACGGCCCCGGCGCCGGGCTAGAGCTCGCTGGCGCCACAGTCATCGGCGCCGGCACAGCCTGGCGCATCAGCCCTTCCAGGATCCCTGGAAGGATGGCTCTGAGGCACTCGTCCAGGCCCGCTGCCGGGAAAGGCGGTGGGGCCGGTAGAGGTGTCGGTGCCAGAATCTGGTGGGGGCCAGGAGACGGCACCGAAGTGCCGGGACCCTGTCGCGTCGGTACCTCCACCACCGACGGGGACCTCTCCTCTCGACGCGGACGCTTCGGCGTCGACTCCTCTCCGATGTCCGGATGCATCGAGGGCGACCGGTGACGATGCTTCTTAGTCTTCTTGCGATGCCCGTCACCGGCGCCGGGTATGGAGGAGGAGGAGGACGATCCCCCTCGGTCTCGAGGAACCGGGTCAGACAGGGTTCGGTCCCGTGGGCTGAGGGAGTGACCGGGGCCGACTGCCCACGCGGCCTCTCACCTCTACCCTCACCGGAGGACCGGCGGGCCGACGGGACCTGTTCTCCTGGGGTCGATGCCATCGGTGCCGATTTCTCGGGCATCGATACCGGTACCGAAGGACCGGGCGTCGATACCGATGCCGTCGAGGTCGAGGGGCCGGCGCAAGTTCCAAAAAGACAGTCCCGTAGAACTTGCCTCGCAACCTGAGTCCGTTTCCGGAGACCGAGACACAGGGAACACGACTTGATATTGTGCTCCGGCCCGAGGCACTGGAGGCACCAAGCGTGGGTGTCGGTCTGCGAGATTGGCCGGCCGCACCGACCACCCTTTTTAAATCCACTCGGGACCTTCGAGGACATTGACGGAAAAATCGCGTCGGCGAAGTTAAAGTCGTCGATGGTGGCGGAAATCACACCTCGAAAAAGAAAAACAACCGCGCGGCCACTAGGCCGCAACGCGGCGCCCCCGCTAGAAACGAGGGAAAAAAGGAGTGCGTGCTCCACACACTTCTCTTTTTTTTTTTTTTGGAAAAGAAAAACCGAAGCACGCGGTGACTGAAAAAACTAGAAAAATACACCTCGCGTAAACGCGAGCGGCTTTCCGGCGGCTGAAGCAGAGAGAGCGGCGAAGGCACGACTCTCTCCAGACGCGGAAAAAAAGGAACTGGCGGGAGCGGTCGCGCACGGGCGGGAAGACGGCCGCGCATGCGCGGTGGGCATGCCCTGCGTGCCGACCGTCCCGCGAAGCTTTTTCCGGTTGGTGGGGGCTGCCGCGGACGTCACCCAGTCGTGAGAAGATTCTGTTTACAATACTAACACTGGTCCATAAAATACAACACTCATTATTATCACATCTTCTCATCACCTACCAACCTTTAAGATCATTATGTTCCCAGAATCAATATCATTTAGTAATTCCCTCTTTCCATCAGATTTAATACAATTTTGCTTGTGTAAGCCTACTTAGTACTATTGACCCTTCTCTATTGAATAATTTACCACTTTCCTGCCATCTTAAATCCTCTCTACTGAAATTCAAGAAGGGTCTCAAGAACTATTTGTTTGAAAAAAAGCTTTCCAGGCTTTTTTTTTTTATTTCTCTGTATCACTGTATATTGATTGCTACTGATAGGTGGTATATACAATGATCATCAATCCACATGTGTGTGCAGGTCGCATGAATATTTTAGCCCATTATGATTTAGCCCATTGTCTAAGTCTGTGAATCTCTTCTGAAACTGAAACTTCATAATCACTGAGTAGCTCAGCAATGCATCAGGATGAATAAGATATTTAAGTAAATTAAAAAAAAAAAATCTCAAGTGGGCCACATCCTGAGGTCAGATGGGACACACATTGGACATTCCTGCTACCATGCAATACTCCTTTTAGATTTGCACCAAAGGTACAAGCATTTTTAAGTTACAGGGGAAGAAGGGTAGGGAGGGAAATACAAATATGAGGGAAAAGACGGATGGTGATAATATAAATCTTGGTTGGTCTATTAGATGATCATAGAGCTGTTTAAGATCAGA
Organism: Microcaecilia unicolor; assembly: GCF_901765095.1. Lineage (NCBI taxonomy): Eukaryota > Metazoa > Chordata > Amphibia > Gymnophiona > Siphonopidae > Microcaecilia > Microcaecilia unicolor. The sequence goes on along the minus strand of NC_044041.1, from coordinate 38,795,267 downwards.
TTAAGTATATTAAGTTATTCCTTGTTGGATGTCACCAATAAGAATTAAACTTAATAAAACCTTTATAATCATTTTTGGTAGTTTTCAAATAAAAAGAGGCTGATGTGCTAAATTATGAGAAAATTCAAGTGGTGGTTCACAGGCTAACATGCATATTAGTCTGCCTTATCGTGCATTTTAGTGATCAAAACATCATTTATGAAGGGTTTTTGTTTTTGCATTTGCAGTAAATAAAATTGTATGTTTTCCACAACTAAAATTCTATTCATTCTAATAGTTAATGAACTGTGATACAAAATCATTCAAAACAGTTAACTGTTACTTTGTTGTTAAAATTATGTATGCAATTGGGTTTACAGAATGGTTTTCTTTTGCAAAAAATTAAAAATTCAATACAATGTTTGGTTGCTCAGTTTTGCATGCTATATTTAACCAGGTGAAAAATAACATGCAAAATTACTGAACAGTGTGTGAACCACATTGCTCTTTAATACATGACTCATTTAGTCTATTAATTTGTGGCTAGTATCCCTTACTTGGGATGATTCATTTCCAAATATTGTTTCACCAGCTGCTCCACTGCTTTACTCCAGGGCACTACAGCACCATACATTATCTGAAGAACTGCATCAAACACAAGCTGTAGACAAATTGATATTAAGATCAAATCATTGACAATGCCAACTCCCTTCAAATGAAAATGTATCTCTAACAAGTCTGATCTAAACAGAGGGCATCTTTTGCATACCAGTAGAGTTAAAATTACAACTGCATTATTTAGGTTTCATAAAGGTAGAAAGGTCTTCACTTCCTTTTTCTATATCTTTCACAAACATAATCCAAACAGTCTTCCAAACCACTAGCTTATCAGTTTGACAGAAAACCTGTATCATGGTATGGCAAACCCCTATCCAGTTTTTGGCTTTCAGTCTACAATGAATACAGCTCCCCATTAATACAATCCTTTCTAGAGTAAGAAAGTTCTTTATGCTAGTGCCTGGATCAGTTAATCAATATATTTCTTTTCATAGGGAAAAGGCTTTATTTTCTTTGAGAAAAGATGTATTTATTGACCTTTATTTCCATACTTTTCACTTAGTACAGAAAGTTGATAAATACTAGTGAGTAAACTCATATGCATCTATCCTATAAATCTATAGAAAGTAAAAGTGTCACTCTTTTGCTACATCTCCCCTTCAAACTAAGATTTATTTGCTGGAAAAAAATGTACTTACATCTGTATCAGACATACAGCCTAAAACTGCCATAGCTTTTGCCTCCCAAGCAGTTTCAAACAAAGATGTGGCATGAGAACTGCAGCGCTCTAGTAGATCCTTAAAACAAATTACAATGGTTTTAAAATTTAAGAACAGTCTACATTTTCATTTTTTTTTCAATACCACTAACAGAGAGGCTGGTAGCACCTTATAAAACTGGCAGATATATTAAGGCATAAGATTTCCAGAACAAGTGTCCACTACATCAGATGCAGTGGAGTCTAGTTGTAGAAAACCTATGCATCAGTGATAACACATTTTACTGTGGCAATCTGAACTTTAGAGGGGTGGACATGTTTCTGTTTTGTGTTATGAGGAAAAGATTGGGGGGACAGGTGTAATTTATACCACTACTGACCACTTTAAGAGATAGTGAACCTGACTTGGGGGCCTGTTTTGCATCTTATTGCAGCCAGAACTGTGTGATGTTCTGGCTGCAGCAAACAAATTGTTCTTATCTGCTAATTTTCTTTCCTTGAGTCCCACTGGACCAATCCTGGACAAAGTGATTATGTCCCTAAACCAGTAGATGGAAACAGAGAACAGGTTGTGAGCCTTGCCCTATATAGGGCGCTGTGCAGCTACCACAGGCTTAGTATCTCTGTAATAAAGCAAATGTAGTCTTTCCTCCCCTAACCCTAGGCAGAACAAAGGGTCTCAGACAGAAAACAGAACTAATAACCTAGGAAAGAAACATGGGTAGGGGTGGGGGGTAGATATTCAAAGCAATTTAAATGGTCAGAAGAGGCTCCTGGCAGTTTAAACTGCTTGTGTGAGGCTATCCAGGGATATTCAGTGTCAGTGTCATTGAATATCCCATCTAAAAGTGGAAGCTTTGCTGGTAAGTGGCAATTTTCAGTCTGCTAATTGGCTGAGCAACTGCATAAAGTTAGGATAGAAAAAAGGCTAACCTCATTCTATAGAGAGAGTTAACAATGCACTAGTCTTAACATCGGCTAGTGCCAGGCTAACTTCCAGGTGTTGGCCTGAAGTGTTGTTAAACCCCTTCCTCCCTCCTAGAACATTCCTCCACCCCCAGAAGTGCATCATACCTTTGCTCTCACCCTGCCAGAAGATTGACTCACTGGTGTGGGAGAGGGGGGAAGAGGAGGGAGGGAGATCAAAAGGGGGTAGTCAAAATCCTTCCAAGCCATCCATTCTCATCTCCCTCGGGCATACCTAAGTTCCATGGTGCTCCAATGATGACAATGGGGGCAGGGGTAAACCCCCACTTGCTCTTGCTTCTATTGGCTGCCTCTGGAAAATGGACCACAGCTGTGACTCTTCACACCTTCTGTTGACTGAAGAATCATGGAAGCTTTGCATTGCACTGCATCAACATCAAATCCATGACCAGGAGGCCCCATCTGTCTTGGATATAAAGGAAAAGACTTCCACTTCCCTGGATCAAAGGAGTTTCTGCTCAAGAAATCTGCTAGCGCATTTTGGGAGCCCACAATGTGTGTTGTTGCCAATGCTTGAAACCTCGGCCTACCAAACCAAAAGTGTGGTCTCTTCTGCCATCTTGATGATATACATACACCACTACCATGGCATTATTGGAAACGACTGACCACTTTACCCTGAACTAATCCCTGAAGGTACAAAACACCTTCTGAATGGCTCTTGATTCCAAAGAATCGATTGACCAAGACGATTCAGCCCATAATCAGACTTTGTGTTATTTGACTGAGACAATACGCTCCCAGCACCAAACAATTGGTTGACTAAGATACTTCAGTCACTGCCCAGTGACCTTGTGCTATTTGACTGAGACAATCAAGCTTATTTTCTAAAGGGATCGCTGGCCATCTTCCGACACAAATTGGGAGATGGCCGGCCATCTCCTGAACCCGGCGAAATTGGTATAATCGAAAGCTGATTTTGGCCGGCGCCAACTGCTTTCCGTCGCGGAGCCAGCGAAACTTCAAGGGTGCGTTTCGGCAGGGTACAGAAGGCAGGACGGGGGCATGGTTACGAGATGGCCGGCTTTGCCCAATAATGGAAAAAATATGGCCAGCTCTGATGAGCATTTCACCGCCTTCACTTGGTCCATTTATTTTTATGACCAAGCCTCAAAAAAGTGCCCCAATTGACCAGATGACCACCGGAGGGAATCGGGAATCACCTCCCCTTACTCCTCCCAGTGGTCACCAACCCCTTCCCACCCAAAAAAACGTTTTACACATTTTTTTTTACCAGCCTCTATGCCAGCTTCAAATGTCATACCCAGCTCCCTGACAGCAGTATGCGGGTACCTGGAGCAGTTTTTTGTGGGTGCAGTGCACTTCAGGCAGGTGGACCCAGGCACATCCCCCCTCCTACCTGTTACACTTGTGGTGGTAAATGCGAACCCTCCAAACACCCACTGTACCCATATGTAGGTGCCCCCCTTCACCCCTTCGGGCTATAGTAGTGGTCTAGAATTGTGGGGAGTGGGTTTTGGGGGGATTTGGGGGGCTCAGTACCCAAGGGAAGGGAGCTATGCATTGAGAGCAATTTTTATTTTTTTAATTTTTAGAAGTTCCCCCTAGGGTGACCAGTTGGTGTCCTGGCATGTCAGGGGGACCAGTGCACTACAAATGCTGGCTCCTCCCACGACCAAATACCTTGCATTTCGCCGGGTTTGAGATGGCCATTATGTTTCCATTATGGCCGAAAACCGAAGCCGGCCATCTCTAAACCCGGTGATCTCAACATTTGACCTAAATGTTGAGATTTAGCCGGCCCTAACCGTATTATCAAAAGAAAAGATGGCCGGCCATCTTTTTCGAAAATACGGTTGGCTCCGCCCATGTATGGAGCTGGCCCCGGAGATGGCCGGCGCCGTTCCATTATGCCCCTCCACATGCCCTCAGCTGAGACAATGCTCATACTGGCACCACCATCCAAATGAATACCTCCAGGGCCACTCCTTTCATTAAATGCCAGGAGTTCAACCACCACACCAGACTGGATCTTACTCTTGGCTTTCAAGGGAGATGAGTCTTCTATGTCTGCATGTGAAGACCAGTGCTCCAGCAAGAAACTTTGAAGCAGACTCATATGTATCTGAGCCCACAGAACCAGCTTAATTGTAGTTGCTGTAGATGTGAGAACCTGCATGTAGTTCCAAGCCTGCAGAGCCTTTTTTGCCAACAGGATTCTTATATTAACTTATTGCTTGAGTGCCCTGCTTGTTCAGGCATACCATCCCCTTCTGAATACTGAACAGAGTCCCTAGAAACTCTAGGCACAGAGAGCTCTAACCTGCTCTTCTCAAAGTTGATCATCCACCCGAGAGACCGCAGCAACTGGATCACCCAGGAAGTGGCTTGATGACTCTCCACTCTAATTTCTTCCCGATTCAGCCAATTAAAAAGAACTCTTTCCTTGCACACTTTGCCATTACCATCCCCATTACTTTGGAAAGTTACATTGGGTTGTTGCAAGACTAGGCAGCAGAGAATGGAACCGGTAATGGCCCTCTAGGACCACAAATCACAACAACCTTAGATGGGGCTTTCCAAATTAGAATATGCAGATATGCCTTGAGGTTCAAGGAAGTCAAAAACTCTCCTTGATGCAGTGCAGCAATGAGACCACAACATCTAGTACGAAACACAGAGCACCCAATTTACCCCTTTCTGATCCATGATGGACTGAAAGTGGTGCTCTTTTTTGGGAACTATGAAGTAAACAAAATATCATCTGTATATCACTTGTAAGAAATATAACGTGAAGAGAAGTTCACAGCAGCAGGAAGTGCTGACAGTGATTAATGCAACCTCCCCCCCATGTCTTGAATGTGCTGCAAAACGGGCAAAAGGCGCCTGACTGTCTATAAGAGAAAAAGAAAAGGGATAATGGGAACCAGATGCAGCATATGTTCTGCTTTAAGTTAAAGGATTTATGGTATGGTACAGCTTGCCTGCAGCATGCACGTGATGTCAGGATTCATAAAACTATATAAGCAAGGTAGAACAAAGAGGTATAAGCATTTTTGAATTTTTCTTTGTCTGTGTATAGCATTTTGATTTGCCTTAAGCTTGCTGTATATTGCTTGTGTGTGTAGATATGCTTTGAGTACAGAAATGCTTCCTGACTACCCCAATTGATGGTAATCAGAGTAAACTTTTTATATTAAATATGAAATTCGTCTAATCTTCTCTACACACTCTTCCTTGGGGATAGGAATTACAGCCTCCAATCAAAGCAGTTATTCCAAAGTGATCACCACTATACCCCTCTTTGCTGGAGCATGACAGAGAGTGACTATTAAAAAAAAAAAAAAAAAAAAGAGTCTACGAAGTGGTAGGAAAATTCTAGCATAGAATCTTATTTTACAACCTCCAGGACCTGGGTTCATAGTGATCCAGGCCCACTTCTCAAAATAGTTGGACAGATGTCTTCCTATCTGCTCATCTGAGCACAGGACTCCTATCCCTCATTACTGGCTTCCTCTGGAGGCACTGGACGTCTTTGCTCCTTGTCCACCGTGCTTACTGTTGGCACAAAAGGAAGAAGACTTGTTCAGAAAACTGAGTGCTGGATCTCCCCTTGCCTGGCTTCCCAGAATTGGACCTCAAGCTCATTCTAGGTGAGTTCTCTGGCATCTTCTGGGACTTGGCTTCACCCAAAATCTTTAACCAAGTCGTGCAAGTCTTTGTCAAATAATAACTTCCACTTAAAGGGAAGCCTACTTAGATGAGTCCACAGTATCTGCCTCCCAATTTCTCAAAAACAAAGGCTTCCATCAGCCGCCACCATCATGCCTCTCGCAGAAGCCCTGAGGACATACAGGGTTTCCACAATATAATCCAAATTCAGCCTCCAATTCTGCAGCTTCTGATGGACTTTGGCCCTGTTCTTTCAAATGTTCTCTTGGAAGCTTGGGACATACAAGCACTGCATATGACTGGTTGGAGACCCAAAGCCAACACCTTACAAGCCTGTTTCAGCAAGGCCTCAACTGTACAATCCTGGATGTCCTTCAAAGCTGTACCACCCTCCACCAGAATGGTTGTTTTCTTCATCACAGCTGTAGCCAAGGCATTTGTCTTAGGGTGTTTAAGTATTTCCTTCTCCCCAAGACCAAGGGATACATCTTGCCCAGGCTCTGCCAACCCTGAGGCTAGGATTTGGAACATCCCATTTTCTGATGAAAGGACGGCCCTGATTGCTTGGTACACTGGAAAGGCTCTGGTAGGTCTTTGGGGGTCTTCAAGGATGAGAGCAACAGATGTTTTAGCTTCTTGCACTGGAACTTTGGAGGTATTAAGTTCCTCTGACACCTAAGTAGGCAGCTTCTCTCGACAAAACAGAAGAACCATGGATGGTTCATTGCCCTCTCCAACCGGTAGATCTTCTTCTAAGGGGTCTGTAGATAAAGACCTCCAGCCAACAAGGCTAGAGGCAGAGCACTCTGACCCCGAAACAGATTATACTACCTGTGTATATTAAGCTTTGTGTATTATAGACTACAAGTCCCTGTAGTTTTGTATATAATTGGCCCTTTCTGAGCACATTCCCCGCTCCCTGTGTCTTATGGGACTTTCCTTATTGGTTTGCCTTGTCTCCGTGCATGCTAGGGAAGGAGCCTGTTCCCCTCTCCCATCAGGTTTGTGAGCAGTAGTGTGTTTGACAGTATCAGAAGTACTCCACGTTGTCTCCAGTAATTCTACTGCTGGGCTTTCAAGCTCTTGTGAACATTGTGTTTTTACAATATGAACGTATTTACACATTATCAGCCAGTGTGTTGCATGATCTGGTGCAGGAGGTAATGGCACTGTGGCAGATTGATAATAGTGATCATAATATGATCAGATCTGATACTGGCTTTGGAGTAGGTACACACAGGAAAGGAGACTATGATAAAATGAGAAGAACAGTGAACCCACCCCCCACCCCCCCAAAAAAAACAGAGTAGCTGTGAAGGTCAAAAATTTACATCAGGTGTGGATGCTGTTCAAAAATATCATCCTGGAAGTCCAGGCCAAAAATATTCCATGTATTAAAAAAGGAGAAAGGAAGACCAAACGACAGCAGGCATAGTTAAAAGGTGAGGTGAAGGAAGCAATTAGAGCTAAAAGAAAATCCTACAGAAAATGGAAGAAGGATCCAACTGAAAATGATAAGAAACAGCATAAGGAATGGCAAGCCAAATGCAAAGCGCTGATAAGGAAAGAAAAGAGAGACTTTGAAAAAAAGATTGTGTTGGGTCTGTGAGTGCTTTCTGGGAACTGTGGGACCACTGGGAGTGTGGCCCCAGTAACCTAGAAATCACTGGGGATTATATGAGAGCGGGAGACTCGCCCAGAGGCGGCTGTGACCCAGTCGGTGGGAGGAGGGTGCTAGTATAGAGCATAAGCAGCAGGTGCAGGCGGACCTGAGCTGTGTTGGGGATAGACCCTCTAAGTGGCTGTGGGGTAACTCCAGGCGGGTGGCTAGGTGTTTCGTGACAGCATGAAAACAAACTCCTACAAAATACCAACTGGTGTAAAAATATGCACCATGATGTGATGCCAGAGAGCGTGCAAATGGCTGGAGTTAGCATATTGATTTTTATATTTCTGCAGTGATAGCCAGCACTTTCTACAGGGTGGACTACAGAATCTTGGTATAAAGTCACACTTACTAGGGGAAAAGTGGAGAAACTATTGTTTCATATAATTGGCTAAAAGAATAACTAGGTATTGATCACAATTTTTATTTTGGACAAAATGATTTGCACTACCATCAAACCTTGATATGTAATATTAATACTTATAAATACTTAATGCTGAAACAAGCATGATATCACCGTCTTTTCTTGCTTTAATGACTATGAGGTGGCGTTTCCTGTGTAGAACATGCATACAGAACCACAGGGATGTACCACAGGTAGGTAGCAGGATATAAGAGCTGGATGGAGAGCGGCCCTGACAGTTCAACTTGTAGGAAGAGAGAAAAGAGAAACATACTGGCACTGGGCTGGCCAGGCTGGGGATACGAGCATGGCTTTTTTCAATGACTTTTATCTAGTATTCCAAAATACCTTAATATACTGCAGAAGCAGCTCTTCTTCCTGTAGATTATGTTGGTACATGTAAGGTCTTATCACTTTCTCCAAGGTGGATGGAATAAGCTCAGGAGCAAGAACATTATCCAGCATATGAAAAACTATCGTAGTAGTAGTTTCCTATGAAAGAAAAAAAATCACTGTAGCAATGAAAAGAGAAATTATGTTTTACCTGATAATTTTCTTTCCAATAGTCTTTCCCACTATTCCAGAACATGTGGGATAATTCTGTCCATCAACCAGCAGGTGGAAATAGAGAACTGAAAAATGAGCTGAGACGTATCTCTCTTGGCATCCAGTCCAACTCCTCAGTATTTACATAGACAAGCAGTAAAGGATAAACTCAGAATAAACACAACAACCTTAAACAACTGGCTAGCCTACTACTAAACAGATAAGCAAACATGAGTGGACCTCTTTCATCTCTGGACAACTTGTAGAGAACAAGAGATATGCAAGGTGAGAGTCATTATCTGACCCATTACTTTGCACCAACAAAACATCTCAGAAACCTTGGGCAGGCCTCTGGAATAGTGGGAAGGATTAATGGAAAGAAAATGATCCGGTAAGATCTAATTTCTTCTTCCATTACGTAGCTTCCCACTATTTTAAAACCTGTGGAATGTTTAAAAGCAATCCCTAGAGTGGGTGGGATCCTGGTGCTACCACCCTGAGGACTGAAGCCCCAAAACTGGCTTCTGAGCACACCGCATCCACTCTGTAGAGTTTTGCAAAGATATGCAGTATTGACCACATTGCCGACTTGCAAATATCTGCTGGACCCAAGAAGCAACAAGGCAGCTGATCTGCAAACTCCAATGTGGAAGCAAACAGAGCAGATCAATAATAGGTACAATAAATCTTTTATTTTACAGATTCAATCTAATGCAATGCCCTTTGCCCACTATGGCACACTGAGCCTGCAAAGAGGTGGGAAAATGTGGGATACAAATGCAATAAGGGGCTGCATCAGGGGCTACGTGGTGTATACACTGATCTTCACCACCAAAGGATTAATGCATTATAAGTGAGGCACCATAGAATATACAAGACACCATAGTATATACACCACATAGCTCCTAACGCAGCCCCTTGGTGGGAGAAGGGCATTGTATTAGGTTGAAACTCTACAATAAAGATTTACTGCACTGCTTCCAAATATCTGCTGGAGACAGTAACGTAGTCTCTGCCCAGGATGTCGTTGTCTACATCGAAGAATAAGTTCGCAAGGCCTGATGCACCTACTACCACAGAAGCAAATAAGTTGACGCGAAAGTCTCCTTCAGCTATCTAGCAATTGTAGGCTTGGAAGCCTCTGCTTATCAAAAGGCAGTCAGTATGTTTGATTTGCAAAACTCATTCGTGACTTCCAGATATCTGATGAGGATTCTACGAACATCGAGAAGCATTAAAGAAGAATACTGAGTCTCTCCGTCCGTCTGCGAAAGGACAGAAGCTCCATGGATTGGATGAGATAAAATGCAGATACCACTTTCAGAAGAAAAAAAGGAACCGTACACAGGGAGATCCCCGTTTCAAAAGTGGAGAAAGCGATTTCAACAAGAGAGAACCTAAAGCTCCGAAACCCTATGTGTCAAAGCAACCGCCACTAAGAACTCTGTTTTAGCATAAGATCGTTCGAGCAAGACTTTCGGACTGGCTCAAATGGAGGCTTCTAAAGAGCCTAAAAGACTAAATTAAGGTTCCACTGGACATGGTGTATGAAAGGGAGGCAGCAAGCAAGAATCAAACGATATCTGGTTGAGCCGCAAGAGACATTTTCTGTAGTCAGCCCCTGAAACAGGCCAAACTGCAACCTGAACTTTTAGGGAACCCAACAACAATCTTTTCTGAAGACCTGCCTGGAGAAATGCTAGGATGTGTGCAATCTGAGCAGAGAAGGAAGAAAGTCCGTTCTCAGAACACCAGCCCTCAAACAACTCCAAACCCTCACAAATGCCATGGACGTAGAGCATTTCCAAACCTGAAGTAAGGTAGCAATGATCGAATCAGAACAACCCTTTTGTCCCTATTGAGCCCTTTCAACGGACAAGCCGTAACACTGAAAGGGGCACAGATTCTCCAAGAATGCCAGACCTTGCATCAGTAGGCTGTGTACCTGCAGAAGACAGAATGGATCCCGGTCCAGCAGTAGAATCAGGTCTGCATATCACAGCCTCCACAGCCAATCCAGGGCTATGAGAATTATTCAACTCTGGTGCAATGTGATCCTTTTTAAACATGCGGCATACCACGGGCCAAGGAGGGAAGACACACAGTACATGTGTCTCTATCCAGGGCTGCTGAAGGGCACTGATCCCCATCGAGTCTGGTCATTTTCAATGGCTGAAGAACTTCTTGGCATTCCTTTTTGTCATCATCAAGTCTAGAAGTGGAGCCCCTCCATTGATCCTTTTCAAACATGTGGCATCCCATGGGCCAAGGAGGGAAGACACACAGTATATGTGTGTCTGTCCAGGGCTGCTGTAGGGCATTGATCCCCATCGAGCCTGGTCATTTTCAATGGTTGAAGAACTTGATCACTTTGGCATTCCTTTTTGTCATCATCAAGTCTAGAAGTGGAGCCCCTCCATTGGTCTACTATCAGTTGAAAACCCTAGCTGGATAGTTCTCATTCTCCCGGGTCCAAGAATGCCTGCTGAGAAAGTTCATTTCCAAATTCGAGGACACAGCAATGCGAGCTGTTGACATGCAGAGATTTTTCTCTGCCCAACTCATGAGTGAGGATGCCTCCATTGCCATCGGACAGCTGCAGGTCCTGCCTTCCTTGTTGATATACGACACAACCGTCGCATTTTTGGAGAAAATTCAGATTGGGGCCCCCGCCAGAAAAAGAACAAAGTCACTTAAGGCACTCCACACCGCCCTGAGCTCCAAGAGATTTCTTGTCTACTGAGACTCTTGTTCCATCTAGGGGCTCTGTGATGGATGGAACTTGTAATGAACTCCTCAATCTAATTAGCTGGCATCCGTTGCCACCACCTCCCATTGTATTATTGGAAAAGGAGCTCTGACGGTCAAACTCCTCGGTGACAACTTTAACTGCATACTCTGTCAAACAGTGTCCAAGGAAGATGAAGGTTGTACTTCTGTGACACCGGAGAATAGCGGCTAAGAAGAGACTCCTGTAATGGCCGCATGTGAGCCTTGCCCTTGGCACCACTTCCATCACCGTCGTCACTGACCCCAGAACCTGTAGTCCCAGACCCTGCACCTGCTTTCACTGGGGAGAAGAGAATCTGTTGAACTAGCTTTGACCTCCTGCGTTCTGTGAAGATTCTCTCCCTTGCTGTGTTGAATGGAATGCCCAGAAACTCCAGCATCTGTGATGGAGTTAGTCTCCTCTTCTTGAAATTGATCATCCAACTCAATGACTGCAGAAGATAGACAAGTTTGTCAGTCGCTGCAAAGCTGTCCGAATACGAAGCATGAATGAACCAGTCGGCGAGATATGGGTGAACTCTGATTCCCTGGTGCCAAACGAAGGCCGCCACTACCACAATAACATCGGTAAACGTTCTTGGTGCCATGGCAAGACTGAAGGGCAAAGCCCTGAACTGGAAGTGACGGTCCAGCACCACAAAACGTAGAAAACTCTGATGCAGCAGCCATATGGGTATATGCAAGTATGCCTCCTTGAGATCAAGAGGGATGAGAAATTCTCCCGTGAACCGAGGCTATGACTACTCTTAGTGTTTCCAGGCAAAAGCAGGTTACTTGGAGGCAGCAGTTTAGACATTTGAGATCTAAGACCAAATGAAAGGTGCCTTCCTTCTTTGGGACAATGAAGTAAATGGAGTATCTGCCTTGTCTCTATTTGGCCCGGAGCCCCAGCATGGATTCTACAGTGGCCTGAACCTTGACCGCCTTAGTTCCCTTTCAACAAGGAGACTTCAAGAAAAGAGGAGCAACTGGGTAGCAGAACTCTAACTTGTAACCTTCTGTAAGAATATCCAGAACCCACTGGTTTGATATGATTTTGGCCCACAACTTCCGAAAATCCTGAAGATGTCCTCCAACCAGAGGAAGAGAAGAGTGGACCAGCATCGCATTACTGCAAAGCTCAGAAGGCATTGGGTGCTCTACCTGACTGAGAGGACTTTCTGTCCTTACGAAAGGAAGATTGGCATGTCTGAAAGCAGGACTTCTGACCATATTGCTGACGACCAGGCCTGTACCATCTGCTGTCTCGATATCAAGGTGCCCCTGAAGGCAGATGCGTTTGGCTTATTCTCTGGGAAATGCTGTGACTTAGTTTCCCCCAGTTCTTTTACCACGTTATTCAGATCTTCTTCAAATAGCCACCTGCCCCAAAAGGGCAGTTTAACTAGACGTAACTTTGATGCTGCATCCACAGCCTAATGCTGCAACCAGAGTTGCCAACGTTCCATTACAGCCAAAGACATACCATGGCCCATAACATGTCATAAAAAGCATCCACCAAACAGGCCAACCACACTTCCAGCTGGACCTTATGGCACCCATCTTGTGATGCAGACTGTTTATGACATTTCAAAAATGCTCTAGACACAAACAAGCTGTAAACTGTCGCTTGAAGGCCCCAACAAGGCCACTTGTTTCAACGAGCCTTCTAGCTTCCTATCCTGTAGGTCTTTTAGAGCTATGTCCGCATGCAACGGCAAGGTGGTCTTCTTAGTCAACGCTGTAACAAGAGAGTCCACCTTGGGAAGCTGCAATTTCTCGTTCTCCTCTGGAATCTACAGGTAGAGGTGAGTCATTGCTCTTCTCACTCTCAGCCCCGCATCCGGTGAGATCTATTCTGCTGTAATCAGGTCTTGAATGTCTGATTGTAATCGGGAAGACCTTAGAAGGACTTTTGAGCCCCCTCATGATTAACAAAGATGGAACTCCCGATAATGAAGTACGCGGCTGTTCAATACAAAGCATTGCCAATGCCTCAGAAATAACACAGCACTGAGCTCCTCTTTATGAAACAACCTAAGTACTTTTGGGCCATCCCTCTCCTCAGGATGGAGCTATCCCTTTTCTAACAGTTCCTTCAATGATGGCTCCTCTGGATAGACTGAGGCCACATCAGATAAGGAGGGGAAGCAGAGAAAGAACTCAAGGAGTTGAGGCTAAACAAGATCTCTTAGGAACCAGAGGGGCTTCAGTAAATAGGCCTGATGTAAGAGCAATATAAACTCCAGAGAAAACAAAGATCCTGATACAGCTGAATGCTCTGTTGGGCCCTTAGGTTGTAAAATAGCGGCTGTGCTCTGTGCATGATCAGACAGAGGCTGTTTCTCACTGTCAGTCAGCTCTGACAAAATTGTACTTGTTTCTGCGCTCTCCTGCACACCGGCCCTGCTGGACAGCCCAAAGCCCTGGTATATTCGGATGCTGCACCAAATCTGATAACATGCAGTCACTGACCGTTACCACCACATACCGCAGGATTCCTGGATTCCAGGAAAAACACTTAACTGCCTCTGCAGGAGTTGTCATTCACCCGACTGACACAAACACAGCACAATGCAGTCTCAAGTGCTGAGTCAGGATCCCTCCCCTGCACCAAGTAGAACTTGCAGCCCTCTAAGTGGTTCTGAGTCAAACTTTAGTTGGACTTACCACTAAAGACTGCTCCCTCCCACCCAAGCTCACTGTCTCCACAAGTCTTACCCCAGGTGAGAAGGTGTGAGAACTGTCCCACACTTTCTAGCAAACCTCTTTCCTTCTCCATTCTCTCTCTCTCTCTCTTTTTTTTAGGTTGGCGTGTTGGAAAAGGAGAGCTCCACGGGGAAGAGTTGAAGGGAGGGCTCCACAGACAGGGATCTGAAGACCTCCAGATATGACTTTGTAGAATCAACCCACTCGCAAAGCTTAACTGGGGACCATTTGACCAACTGGACCAGGAGCAAATCATTCAGAACCAGAGGCTAAAAAGTGTACCCATCCACCTGCTAGAAAATACTGAGAAGCTGGACTGGATGCCAAGAGAGCATCCAGCTCAGTTTTCAGTTCTTTATCTCTGTTTGATGAGTGATGGACAAACCTGTCCCACAGGTTCTGGAATAGTGGGAAGCTATGTAATGGAAACACTGGAATGTTCCAACCATCTCTGAACACTTTTTCATTAATGTGGGATACATAGTAACATAGTAAATGACGGCAGAAAAAGACCTGCATGGTCCATCCAGTCTGCCCAACAAGACAAACTCATATGTGCTACTTTTTGTGTATACCCTACTTTGATTTGTACCTGTCCTCTTCAGGGCACAGACTGTATAAGTATGTCCAGCACTATCCCTGCCTCCCACCCACCAGCCCCGCCTCCCACCACTGGCTCTGGCACAGACCGTATAAGTCTGCCCAGCACTATCCTCGCCTCCCATCACCGGCTGGCTCTGCCACCCAATCTCGGCTAAGCTCCTTACGATCCATTCCTTCTGAAGAGGATTCCTTTATGTTTATCCCACGCGTGTTTGAATTCTGTTACCGTTTTCATTTCCACCACCTCCCGCGGGAGGGCATTCCAAGCATCCACTACTCTCTCCGTGAAAAAATACTTCCTGAAATTTTTCTTGAGTCTGCCCCCCTTCAATCTCATTTTATGTCCTCTCGTTCTACTGCCTTCGCACCTCCGGAAAAGAATACTATAGGGAAAGTGACATATTAAAAAAACACACACACACACACACACACACACACACACACACACACACACACACACACACACACACACACACACACACACACACACACACACACACACACATAGTGGTTTACCTTTTCAAAGTCATTGAGTGACAACCTGCAGGAATAAGTTCTATACAAATCCACCAACTCTTGCAGGCTAATCACCAGCTTCATCAGCTGGCGCTCCTCACAATCAACATCCTCTTTCTGAAACAAACCAATAACTTACTGTTACATTGTAAAAGAAATTAAAACATAATTTGCTCTTTATAGTTTATATGGTTAAAAATTTACTTTTAGCTTAACAAGTAAACATTTCTATGCCATTTTTGGCTTTGAAAAGGTGTCATTTGATTGCTTTCACTTATTCCAATTTTTATGCAGATTTCAAACACTAATATAGAAGAATCCACAAATGATTTCTGCCAACTAAATGAAGCTAGGGATAAAGAAAGACTTTTTGTTGCAGAGATTTTAGAGACATTTAAAAAAAATGATGAACAGGAATGTTAGTGGGGCAGAACTCAAAATCATTCTCAGGAAACTGAGGTCCCAGTGGGATATAGTCGCTTCACTGGCTCCCTATCCGTTTTCAAACTTCTTCTACTAACCTATAAATGTACTCACTCTGCTGCTCCCTAGTATCGCTCCACGCTCATCCTCCCCTACACCCCTTTCCGTGCACTCTGTTCCATGGATAAATCCTTCTTATCTGTTCCCTTCCCTTCTCCACTACTGCCAACTCCAGACTTCGCTCCTTCTGTCTCGCTGCACCCTACGCCTGGAATAGACTTCCTGAGCCCCTACGTCTTGCCCCATCCTTGACCATCTTTAAATCTAGATTGAAAGCCCACCTCTTTAACATTGCTTTTGACTTGTAACCACTTGCCCCACCTATCCTCCTCTCCTCTTTCCCCTACACATTTTTTTTTGTTACATTTGTACCCCGCGCTTTCCCACTCATGGCAGGCTCAATGCGGCTTACATGGGGCAATGGAGGGTTAAGTGACTTGCCCAGAGTCACAAGGAGCTGCCTGTGCCTGAAGTGGGAATTGAACTAAGTTCCCCAGGACCAAAGTCCACCACCCTAACCACTAGGCCACTCCTAGCTTTATTTTTGTCTATTAGATTGTAAGCTCTTTGAGCAGGGACTGTCTTTCTTCTATGTTTGTGCAGCGCTGCGTACGCTTTGTAGCGCTATAGAAATGCTAAATAGTAGTAGTAGTAGATTTAGTCCATGGTATTAAGAAAATTTGGAAATATTCTGGCCACACCATCAGACATTTTCAACAGCTTACCGAAGGCAGCAGTTGACCCAAAAAGACAAGCAGATTTCTTTGCAAAAAGTCATCGATGTTGGCAGGTACAGGCTAATTACCCTGCTCTCAATTTTGGATCACTAAATGGACTCATTGCTAAAACAAGTATAATACAATTTTTGTAAACCAGTGGATTGCAGGTTCCAAGTCTGCATTTAAAAAAAATAAACCAGAATAGGTCTTCTCAGACAAAATTTAATTTCTTTGAACGAGTAACTAGAGACTTGGATTCAGGAAGAGCACAAGATGTAGTGTACTTGATATACCTTCCTTTAAACATGTAAGGTTGGATGTTCATCACCTCGCAATACTGTATATGTTGAAGAAGCCTGTATGTGGAACACTTTACCTTTTGATTTACAAACTATTCCAGTGCTATCACAGTTCAGAAAACAACTGAAGACTTATTTGCACAAGCATTCGCAACATAATGTGCATGCTTTGAACAGTTTAAATCATTCAAGAATGTCATCGGTATTTGTTACGTTTAGGAAACAGAGGATAACAGTCCCTACATTAAAAAAATAATTATTGTTTTAGTTTTTATTATTTTATAGTTTATGTTTTATTTTTGTACCCTGCCTAGAATGGTCAGATAATGATGGTAGGAAATATTTCAACACTTTTATTGAAGATTCAACATATCAAACATAACCATCAAGTTAAGTAGATAACAATATAAAGTTGCAGACTATATACAATGGAAAAATAGATAGAAAGCATCCAAATCTTCATCAACGTTTTTCCTATTTTTGTGTCCCCCCTCCCCCAATTCTACCCCTTCCCCCTAGTGACAGTTTTCACAAAACAAGTATCTTACCCAAACAAATACATTCAGCATAGGCTGAACCATAAACCCACTACCCTCCTCCCACCCCTCATATTCATAACCCCACCCTTTCCCTACTACAACCCAACCCCCTCCACCCCTTCAGAAGCTATCAGCTCTCAATATTCCTTGAGCAAGAGTGACATAACCCAAACCTATCTCAGATTGTTAAGCAGAAGACTGCACCCCCGGGGACTCAAAATCTGTAGGTAAGGGTTCCAAATCGCCAAAAAGGACTTACACCTCTTGGGGGACCCTTTGCATCCCTCGCCTCTCAAGCTGCAAATAAATGAATCCGATTCCTTCAATGCCAATAAGCCGGCATGGCTGATACTGTCCAATATTGTAAAATGACTTTTTTTGCTACAAGGGCCAATTTACGACACAGGAGAATCGCAAATCTATTCATATTAATAAAGGCCTTTGGAACGTCTAGAAGCAACTGGTCCATTGATCCACCTATATCTCGAGCCAAAAGCCGTCTCAAAAATCTTTTAATTTGCTCCCAAAAGTGTTTAACTTTCGGGCATCCCCAAAAAGCATGTGCAATAGTGTGAATGGACTGTGTACATTTGGAACAATTATATTCTCCCCTTGCCTCCACATGCGCCAGTTGTGCCCCAGCCATATATGCCCTAAAAACAACCTATACTCACATTCCCTTAGTCTTGCATCTTTAGTCAACACAGGAATTCTTCTGATTGTGGCAGCGACATCCCAGTTCCCTATAGCCACCCCTAGCTCCTCTGCCCATTTGGATTTCAAGTAAGAAAAGTCCCTCTCTGAGTCTCCCTGTAAATGGGCCTTACGCAACTTCAATACTGAGAATCCTAAATCTTCGACCTTTTAGAAAAAATCCCTAACTCGAGAACCAAAGGAACCCACAGACCCAACCTATCTAGGGCAGATATATAATGTCTAATCTGTGCAAATGCAAAGCAATTACCCCAGGAAACCCCCTCCTTTCCTGGAGCTGCACAAAATTTATCACTTCTCTCTCTTTTGACAGTAAACGTTCCAGCCTAACTATACCCCGTTGTTCCCATAATTGAAAAATAGGATTATCTATCCCCGGTTGAAAAGCTATATTGCCCCTCAAGGACAGCTGGTCCGATACACATGCGTTGCCCACCAATTTATTCACTATCACCCTCCAGACATCCTGCATTGAGTTCAGCAATACATTCTCCTTCAAAGAATCTGGTATTTGGGTTCTCCCAAGATGCAGCAACAAATAAAAATCGTAAGGAGCACAAAGTGCCCTTTCCAATTCTATGGGTGTGTACACCTGCGTCAGTCCAAACCAATCTTCCAAATGCCTCAATAAACATGCCCGGTTATAATGTATTAGATCTGGAAGCCCCCCCCCCCCCACCTTGGCTCCAAGAACCCCGCAGCATATTTATTCTAAGTTTTGGCTTTTTGCCTGCCCAGCAGAATTTACTAAATAATCTGTACGCCTTTCTCAAATCTTTCTGCAATAATCTCAATGGCAGGCTCTGAAGTACATATAACCATCGGGTGAATATAACCATTTGCACCAACCCCACTCTTTAAATCCCTAGGTATTTAAATGAGCCTGAGGCCCACCGTAAGGGAAACTCTGAACCCCACAAGGCTTTTACTTGCGACGACGACTGTAAGGCCTCTGATTTGTTCAAGTAAAGACGAAATCCCGCGAAATCCCCAAACTCCTTGAAAAAGAGTCCAACAAGTCCTGTAAAGAGGTGTTCGGATTTCTTAAATGGACCAGCGAATCGTCAGCAAAAGCTGCCACTTTAAAACAATGAGGACCAATCTGAATACCCTGAATATCGGGGTTCTCCATTATATCTCTTATCAAAGGATCCAATGATAACACAAAGAGAAGCGGGGAGAGGGGGCAGCCCTGCCGCATTTCCCTGAAGCACTCTGAAGGGCTCAGATTCCTGTCCATTAACTGAGACCCGCACCCGAGGATTGGCGTATAATGCCTTAATAACTGAGACAAAGTGGCCCGAAAACCCATAAGCCTTCAATGAGGCAAAAAGAAACTCCCAGTGTACCCGGTCAAAGGCTTTCTCAGCGTCAAAGCTGATTGACTGGAAGTCCCTCTGGCCCCTAAACTCCAAAGCTGACAAAATGGTACGCAAGTTTTTAGCTACCGTTCGACCTCCCACAAAATCCAATTGCACTTCATGCACCAGATTAGGCAAAACCTTAGCCTGGCAGCTCGCCATTATTTTAGCAAATAGCTTAACCTCATAGTTCAAAAGTGATATACGCCAATAAGATTCCGGCATTGTGGGGTCTCTACCTGGCTTAGGTAATACTATAAGCTGAGCCATTTCTAGAGAGGGAGGCAAAGATTCCTCGTCCACACATTTATTGAAAAGATTGGTAAGAGGGGGAATGATCTCCAAGCCCATCAATTTATAAAATTCTGCCCTAAAACCGTCCACTCCAGGTGCTTTCAATAATGGGCTCTGATTTAGCATCACTACCACTTCATCCTCTGAAATTGGAGCATTCAAACCCTCCCTCTCCTTCTAAGTGAAGGCAAACTTATGTTATTTAAGTACAAGTCTCCTGTAAGACCCTCGTCTGCGGGTTCCCTATAAAGCTTACCGTAATAATAATAAAAGGACTCGCAAATACCCTCATCTCTATGAACAACTTGCCCTTTACTATTCCGAATTGAGATAATGTTCTGTACACCTCCACGTGGGCCTACCAGCTGTGCCAGCAACCGTCCTGCCTTATTGCCATGTCTATAAAGCTGATACCGATAATATGTTTGTGATTTAACTGCTCGCTGATGCACAAACGAATTTAGTGCTGTATGCATTTCTAGCAGTCTTTGCCGGTCCTTCCATGCATGAAATCGCCCATACTGCTGCCGGGCCTTCTGTAAAAGAGCCCCCAGCCGTAGAATTTCTTTATCCCGCGTTGTTCTCATATACCAGGAGTATCTTATAATTTCCCCCCTAAGTACTGCCTTGGCAGCTTCCCAATTTATTTGTAGCATTTATACCCCGCTCTTTCCCACTCGATAGCAGGTTCAGTGCGGCTTACAAAGTATGGTACAAAGTATCACAGAGGTAATACAAAATATGATACAAAGTATCACAGAGATAATATGGTACAAAGTATCACAGAGATAACACAGTTATATAGAGTAGGACAACAGGAAGAGATGTGGGGGACAGGATTGGATTGGAGTTTTGGTAGAGTTAGTGGTATGGATTAGGTAGAAATGTAAATGGGTTGTTTGGGTAAGCTTGTTTGAAGAGGTAAGTTTTCAGCAGTTTTCAGAAGGGTAGGTGTTCGTTGGTTTTTCGGATGTGTCGAGGTATGGCGTTCCAAAGTTGGCTGCCTATAACAGGGAAGTTGCATACATAGTAGGTTTTGTATTTGAGGCCTTTGCAATTGGGAAGATGAAGATTGAGATATGTTCGAGAAGATTTGGCCCTGTTTCTGGCTGGAAGATCGATCAAGTTGGTCATGTAGCTTGGAGATCTACATGGAGGATCTTGTGGATCATTGTGTGGGTCTTGAAGTATATTCATTCCTGGATAGGGAGCCAGTGAAGTTTTTCACGAAGTGGTATTGCGCTTTCAAACTGTGGTTTGCCAAAGATGAGTCTGGCTGCTGTGTTTTGGGCGGTTTGGAGTTTTTTCATGATTTGGGCTTTGCAACCAATGAAGATGCTGTTGCAATAGTCGGCATGGGTGAGTACTGTCGATTGAACTAGACTGCGGAAAGTATTCTGTGGAAGGAATAGTTTTACTCTCTTCAATACCCACATCATGTTGAACATCTTCTTCGTCGTGGCTTTGGCGTGAGTTTCTAAAGTTAGGTGGTTGTCTAATGTCACTCCTAGGATTTTTAGATTGTCAGATATTGGGATTGTAACGTTGGGGGTGCTCAGGGTGGTTTGGAGCAGAGTAGAGTGTTGTGATGAAAGGATTAGGCATTGGGTTTTTTCTTTGTTCATTTTCATCTTGAAAGCGTTGGCCCAGGATGCTAGGATGTTCATGGCAGTGATTATTTTCTCCGAGATTTCTGTAAGGTTGGATTGGAAAGGGATGAATATTGTGACGTCATCAGCTTAGATGAAGGGGTTTAGGCCAGATTTGGATAGGCATTTGGCCAGAGGGATCATCATAAGGTTGAAGAGGATCGGGGATAGAGGTGAGCCTTGGGGGACTCCGCATTTTGATGACCAGGCAGGCAATATTGATGAGGTTGATTTGATCTGATAGGATCTAGTAGTGATAAAACTTTTTATCCACTTAATGATGTTTCCGCCGATCCCTAGTTTGTCCAGTAATTTTGTGAGAATATCGTGGTCTACCATATCAAATGCGCTGGATAGGTCGAACTGCAGAAGAAGTATTTTGTTGCCAATTGAAATTTCATGTTTGAACTTGGATATAGCACCGGGTCCCCTACATGTTCAACATTTATTAACTTATAGCTTTCCCATTTGTTCAAAAGTCGCTCTTTAAATGCTGGATCATTATATAACAGTAATGGAAATCTCCATCTACTAGTGCGTGCCGTAGAAGGCCCCAGAGTCCAATCCATCCATACCCATGCATGATTTGAGATGGCATAGGGTCCTATTTCTGTTTTTCTCACCCTACCAAACTCCTCTCTGGATACCAGCAGATAATCTATGCATGCCTGTGTGGCATGTGCACTAGATAGATGAGTATAATCTTTATCTGAGGGATGTAACTCCTGCCATATGTCCACTAGATCCAAAAGGTGACTCAAACGAAGCAAGCCCGCATTTTCAAATTATAAAAAGACTTCTGCACCGGTACTGAGCGATCTACTGCAGGGTCCCACACCGCGTTAAAATCTCCACCCACCATAAAAGGGGAATGCTCTTTTAAGATTAACAAATTAATTAGGGTCTGGTAAAATTTCTTGTCATATTAATTGGGGGCATACAGATTACAAATATATACTATATGATGATTAATAACAGCTGGAACCAATATATAACGACCTTCTGGGTCGCTTTTATTATCTGGGCTTTTTCCACTAAACCCTTTTTAAACAAAATTGCCACCCCCCCTTCCTCCCCTGGGAAGCTGCTGTCAAACATTCCCCTATCCACCAAGTTTTCAACTTTGCATGTTCTAATGCATTTATTTATTTGCTGCATTTATATCCCACATTTTCCCACCTATTTGCAGACTCAATGTAGCTTACAGTATAATACAACAACAATCACATTGATGGTATAAGAAAATCAGAATACAGAATAGCAGATAAGGTGCACAAAATCATGGCAACCATATTAACGGTGTAAGAGTTTCAGCATTGTTGCTGTTAAGGTGCATAAAAAAATTAGGTATATTAAGAAGTGGGTAAATAGAAAAAACATAACATGATGATATCAGGACAAGATATAATGTTCAGAAATTAGGATGTAAATTAAGATAAACATCTTAACTGGTGACATCTAAACTTCACCAGTTACAATTATAATGGACCTTTTCTAATTTTTTAGATGTCAGTTTCTTATGGGGGATCTTTTTTGAACGTCTTTTTGAACAAGTGAGTCTTCAGTGACTTCCGGAAGGTCAACAGGTCGTGTGTAGTTCTCAAGGTGATCGGTAGATCATTCCATAATTGTGTGCATATGTATGGAAAGCTAGATCCACGTATTGATTTGTATTTAAGTCCTCTGCAGTTAGGGTAATGGAGGTTTAAGAAAGTGCGTGATGAGCTTTTGTTATTTCTCTCTGGCATATCTATCAGATCTGACATGTAGGAAGGGGCATCTCCATAGATAATCTTATGAACCAGGGTGTAAATCTTGAATGCAATTCGATCTTTCAGTGGAAGCCAATGCAATTTTTCTCTAAGGGGTCCAGCACTTTCATATTTCGCCTTTCCAAAAATCAATCTGGCTGTGGTGTTCTGGGCAGTCTGGAGTTTCTTGATGGTTTTGAGCCTTGCATCCCGCATATAAAGAATTACAATAATCCAGATGACTCAATACCAGTGATTGCACCAGGTTGCGGAATGTCTCCCTTGGGAAGAAAGGCTTCACTCTTCTAAGCCTCCACATTGCATAAAACATTTTCTTTATAATATTTTTTACATAGTTATCTAGATTTAGATTACGATCAATTGTTACGCCTAAGAGCTTCAGGGTATCCGCAACAGGGAGAGTGTGGTTTAGTGTGTTTATATTGGTATAGTTGATTTTATTAAAATGCGATGATAATATAAGGCATTGTGTCTTTTCTATGTTGAGTTTCAAATGGAATGCATCCGCCCATGAATTCATAACCTGGAAGCTGAGATTAATTTTGTCTGCAATTTCTGATAAATCGTTTTTGAACGAAATATAAATCGTCCCATCAGCGTAAATATATGGGTTAAGGTCCATGTTGGATAAAGATCTAGCATCATTAAAGAGAATCAGAGAAAGCGGAGATCCTTGAGGCACACCGCATACAGGTCTCCATGATGATGATACGATCGATTTAGATATTACCCGGTATGTTCTTGCCGTTAGGAAACTATGAAACCAATTCAAAACATTACCTCCAATTCCAAAATACTCTAGAATGTTTAATAGGATGTCATGGTCGACCATATCAGAGGCGCTGGACATGTCGAATTGTAAAAGAAGAACATTGTTACCAGATGCAATTAATTGTTTGAATTTGGTCATGAGTGTTATAAGAACTGTTTCAGTCCTGTGACTGGCACGGAAACTAGATTGGGATGCATGTAAGACTGAGAAGTTGTTCAGGTAGTCGGTGAGTTGTTTAGTCACTAGACTTTCCATCAGCTTGACTACCAATGGGATGGATGGAATAAACTCCCTGAGCCCATTCGCCAGGCCCCCTCCCTGCCCATCTTCAAATCCTTGCTCAAAGCCCACCTCTTCAATGTCGCCTTCAGCACCTAACCACCATACCTCTATTCAGGAAATCTAGACTGCCCGAACTTGACATTTCGTCCTTTAGATTGTAAGCTCCTTTGAGCAGGGACTGTCCTTCTTTGTTAAACTGTACAGCGCTGCGTAACCCTAGTAGCGTTCTAGAAATGTTAAGTAGTAGTAGTATGGATGCTACTGGCCGATAATTAGATATTTCATTTAGTTTTTCTTTTGGTCTTTGGGAATTGGCGTGAGTAGGATGTTACCCTTGTTCGTGGGAAAGAATTCAAGTTGAAGCATGTGATTCAGGGAGGCAGTAAGACCAACTATAAAACGTTGGGGAGCAGATTTTAATAAGTAGCTGGGGCATGTGTCCAATTTACAGTGGGATTTGGAGAATTTGTTGATCAACTGGATGACAGTATCTTCCGTTAATGGATCAAAATTTATCCATATTCGATCTACTGGATGTTCATTGATTGTTGGATCCAAGCAGTCAAAGAATTTTACATAGTCGGTGGAGTTGGTTGATATGGTGGATCTTAGTTTAATGATTTTCTCATTAAAGTGAGCAGCTAAATCCTCTGCTGATGGGGTATCCGTATTAGCTAAGGTAACTGGTGTGGTGTCTAAAAGATTATGTACGAATTGGAATAACTTATGTAAGTTTTTATAGTTTTGCCCTAGTTTGGAATTATAATATGACCTTTTAGATTGTCTGATGGCATATTTATATTTTCTTAACATTAGTTTCCATGCAGTGAATGTTTGATCATCTTTCTTTTTAGACCATGCACGTTCCATTCCCTTTTTGGGTTTTCAGTTTTCTCAGGTTGTCATTAAACCAAGGGAGTAAGTTAAGATGTGTCTCCTGTAACAGGGCTATGTCAATTTTGTGTCTGTGTAATTGTTGCAGGATTTTGTATCTTTTAATGGGTGAATTTATCCCACCCACATTCCATGTCACCAATTGCACCATGCCTAACCTACAGACATTGCTAGTGACTTGACGTGAATTAATCTACTCAATAGGGGAGGACGGCCCAGCCTCCATCCTCCACTCACTCACACACGATCCCACACATACATCTCCCTCATGTCTCCATTTGCAGCACTCAATAGCTTCTGAACTCCCACATCCCTCCCCCTAATCCCACCCCAACCCCTCTCACCCTCTTCCCCCCCCCCAGAACTCCCTGCCCCTTTCTTAAAGCTCCTCCCAATGGAGCGGTCACATTTAAAGCACCAACTTCCCCTCTCCAACATTCACATCCCCATGTAACTGCTTGACAAAATTCACACCTCACACCCGACCAACCATTCGTCCCCACTCTCCCCTTTCCTCCCTCCTCGCATCATAAGCCCCAGATCATAGATCAAGTCCATGCCTATCCCAGCGCCCAGCCTATCCCTATACATAATCCATTCAGCTCAAAAGAAGAACAAAACAACAAAAGAAGACCAATGATATTCTACTACTACTACTATTTAACATTTCTAAAGCGCTACTAGGGTTACGCAGCGCTGTACAATTTAACATAGAAGGGCAGTCCCTGCTCAAAGAGCTTACAATCTAAAGGACGAAATGTCAAGTTGGGGCAGTCTAGATTTCCTGAATAGAGGTATGGTGGTTAGGTGCTGAAGGCGACATTGAAGAGGTGGGCTTTGAGCAAGGATTTGAAGATGTCACTCCCGTTGCTGTTACGTTACCACAAGTCCCTGTCATCTCTCTTCTCAGGGTGATCACTGGAAATCCAACAAAAATAGTAATCCATAAGGGAGAGGAGGGGTGGTGAGGAGCTAACAGCTTCACTCCCACCACGCTCTCCTGGAAGGCATGAGACCTTCCTCCTTAGTATAGTGAAAACAACAGCTTCTGTTAACTTAAGTGTCCCCCGACTTTTCTAGCGAAGTCTCCAAGTGCTGCAAGAAAGCGCGAGCTCCTTCCACTGCGGTGTATGACTGGACTGTTCCATTATGAGTGATCTTAAGGGTCGCAGGATACAATAAAGCAAACTTTATTTTAAGAGTGTATAGTTTAGAGAAAATAGGTGAAAACGCTCTACGTTGAGCTGCCGCTCCCGCTGAATAATCTTGAAAGCACATAATCTTCTGGTTATCATACTGCAGCGTTTTTCCTCCTCGTAGTGCTTGTACTATGGCTTGTTTATGAACATAATTCAAAATCCGCAAAATGACCACTCTCGGTTTAGATTGTGTCGCTTGCCGCTGCACCAGTCTGTGCGCCCGCTCCACCCTCAATGGGCCACCGCCAGCTGGCAACTGCACTTCTTCGGCTAGCCACCGTTCCAGAAAGTCCACCAAGTTTTTATCAGGTAAGGACTCCGGAAGGCCCACCAGACGCAGATTATTCCTGCGGAATCTATTTTCAAGATCCTCCACCTTATCCTCCAACATAGCTATCTTTTTTTGTAGTGTGCTCTGCGTTTCCTCCACAATCGTGACTCTGTCTTCCACCTCGGACGTTCTCAATTGAAACGCCCAGCATTCCTTTGATAGTTCTTCCAGCTGAGCCTGCATACGTCCCAGTAAGACAAGCGTCTTTTTAATAGATCTTCCAATACCACCGTCATTTCGGAGGTAATCTCAGTTACTCACGTGGAGGAGACTGATGATCTGGCTGGGCTTGAGGGCGCTGCCATTTTATCTTCCGCGGTCTTCCCTCATGTCTTCTCTTTGTGAGCCGCTCTCGCTGCCATAATCGAAAAGATACGCCACTCAAACCACAGCGGGTATGTTCCGACACCCGGGGGAACTCTAATATTTAGTCCAAATGAAATTCGCCATTTTTAAAACAATGGAGAATAGCCAGGGGGCTCAGAGGAACTCAGCTCAGTGTCGTCCCTTGAGCATCGCGTCACGCGACCTCCAGAAATATTTAAATAAATAAATACAATACAATACTTGGGGTCCAATATTCAAAGGAATTTAACTGGGTAGGAGAGGCTCCTGCCCAGCAAACTAATATTCAGCAGTACTTAAATGGGCAGTGCTGCTGAATATCAGCTCTAAGGAGAAATTAGGGGTTACCTGCTAATTTTCTTTCCTTTAGGCTTTCCAGACCAGTCCAGGCATTATGCTAGGTTTATGCACGCTTACAAGAAGAGGGAGGCTGTGAACACCTAAACTTTGAGTAGTGTAACCCTCTTGTGCAGTCGCCAGGCAGCCAATATGACAGTCCCAAAGCAGAAAAGAACACAGAAACATAAAAAACTGTTGGCTGTTATTTAGACACCAAGCCCAAAGGACTAGGCCGTGCTAGGAAATGTCTCTCTCGCTTTTTTTAATAGTCACAGCAACCATAGCTATCCAAAAAAAAAAGAAAAGAAAAAGGAACTATATACACTTCAACTACCACTCTCCAGACTTCCACAGGTGCACAACCTCACAGACGACTGCTACACAGACACGATAGCCTCCCACGCACCTAGAATCTGCCATGCACCAGGAACTAAGGGAGGGCCCTGAACCAGTTTGGAAAGCCGAAAAGAAAGAAATTAGCAGGTAAGCCCTAATTTCTCCTTCCTTGTTGGCTGTTCCAGACCAGTGCAGATATTACATTTGGGACGTACCAGAGCACTAATAATCACATGTGGGACCTAAGGTGCCCTGAAGACAGAACACTGGCTCTGAAAACCGCATCCTGCTGTGCCTGCGCATCAATCCAATAATAATACGTAAACGTATGCAAGGAAGAACAGACTGCTGTTCAACAGATATCCTGCGGTGGAAGCAAACTATTCTAGGCCCACGAGGCAGTCACTTCCTAAGAGCTTTGAGCACAGAAGGAACCTGTTGGCCCCTGAGAAGGTACGCTGAAGAAATAGTTTCCTTCAATCATTTTACCAATGTCTCCTTGGAAGCCGCAACACTCTTCTTTTGGCCTCGAATAAGACAATTAAACGATCCAAACGGCGAATCTCCTCTGTCCTCTGCAAATAAACTAATAAAACCTGCTGTATATCAAGGCGAGCCATTCGACGTTGCTCTTTAACCCCAGAAGGGTCCCCAAGAACCGGAAGAGAGATAGACTGATTCACATGAAAAGATGACACCACTTTAGGAAGAAAGGAACAAATCATCCATAAAACCATCTTCTCTGCAGAAAACAACAAAAAAGGATTCCTGCAAGACAAACACTTGAAGCTCTGACAACCTCCTAGCAGATGTAATGGCGACCAAAAATACCGCCTTCAAGGTAAAATATTTCAGAGTAAAAGAAGACAACAGCTCAAATGTCACTGATCCAAGGTAGGTGAGCCCTTGGACCAAAGCTGGAGCTGCGGCAGACAAGTCTTCTGGGTTGGCACAGGGCAGGATAAACAAGGTACAACAAACAAGACAAGGACTGGATCCACACGTGGCAAGGAAAGCAAGGCCAAGGCAGAACAAGGCAAGACACCAAACTAGGTTAAAACTGGGTCTAGAAAAGGCAAGGCAAGAACTGGATCCGGACAAGACAAGGCAATGCTAGGCACAACTGGACAAAGAAACAAGACAGAAGCTGGATCCAGACATGGCAAAGAGAGCAGGGTAACAGGGCTAGAACTGATCCCCGACAGGAACAAGGCAAGTCAAGGAAACAAGATTAGAACTGGATTCGGACAAGGCAAGGCAGGGCTAGAACTGGATCCAGACACAACAAAGAGCAAAACAAGACAAGGCACAAGGCAAGGCAGACAAAGCAGGGCTAGAGCTAGGCAGAAACAGAGCAGGGCTACAGGAATAAACAGAGACAAAGCAGGAACCAGGAACAGGGCTAGGCTGGAGCAGGAACAGGGCTTGGCTGTAGCGGGAACTAGAAACAGAGCTTGGCTGTAAGTGTGAACCAGGAACAAGGCTTGGCTGTAGCGGGAACCAGGAACAGGGCTACACTGTAGCAGGAGCCAAGTGCAGGATTTGACTGTAGCAGGTGCCAGGAGAAGTGGTAGACTAACAGAAACCAGCAGCAGGGTTTGGCTACAGCAGAAGCCAGGAGCAGGGTTTGGCTATAGAAGGAGCCAGGAACAGGGTTTTCAGGAACAAGGTTCAGAAATAAGGCTAGGCAGGAAACAAGGCAGGAACTCATGAGCACAACTTTCAGTAATAAGGTTCAGAAGCAAGGCACACAGGAACATGGCTTGGCAGCAGCAAGACTCACAGGAACATGGCTTGGAAGGAAACAAGGCTACAGGAACAAGGCTTTAGGGACAAGACACACAGGAACAAGACTAGGCAGGAACTTGGCAAGACAAGGCTGAAGCAGGAACAAGGCAAAAACTGGAACCAAGCAGGGAACACGAAGACAAGGCTAAAAGACCTCTTGCAAAGGCAAAGCATGAAAGTCTCAAAGTTCCTTATAAAGGTCCTCACTGATGATGTCAGAACCTCTGGTGCCCTAGAATGAGGCTTGGATGCAGGAACACCAGGTTTGGATAGACTCTGAAGTGAGGCTTGGTTGCAGGAACCCCAGAGTAAGTCTTGGATAGACTCTGGAGTGAGGGTTGGATAACAGGGAAACAGGCAGCAGATGCATCAATGCAGGGACAAGTTGCACAGCCTGACTGCTGGAAAAAAGGGTGAGTCTGGATGTAGGGGCACTGGCACGGCCGTGACATCATACTGCGCTGCCACCAGAGCAGACAAAACCAGATTCAAATCCCATGTGGAACTAAGGGTCTGTGAGGAAACCGAAGAACCCCCCCCCCCCCCTTCGAAGAAAAGGTATGATATCCGGTGAGGAAGCCAGAGGCCTGCCCTGAACTAGACCCTATAAAAAGGTTACACCACCACTTGCACCTTCAAGGAAGCCAAGGTCAGGCCCTTCTCAAAGCCAGCCTGGAGAAAATCCAAAATCTGGGGCAAGCAGAGGCGATTACGTCATATCCTGACACCAATCCTCAAAGACCCACCAATATGGACATGCACCAAGGACGAAGATCTCATACTAGACTGAACCATGGTGGCTATCATTGCCGAAGCAAATCCCTTCTTTCACAGTCACGTCCTCTCAAGAGCCAAGCTGTAAGAGAGAACGGAGACAGATCCAGTGTCGTGCTCCTCACCTGCTGTGCGTCTTGCCCACTCCTCTGCCCTGCCTCCGTGAGGGGGAGCATCAGCCATGCTGGCTGGGCCGACGCTCCAACACCACTCTTCCCCTGCTTGCTATGCAGGACGTCTTGGTGGCGCGGTGCTCTTACCCGCGTTCTTGCCACCGCTGCAGTTTGGAGCGCCGGACATTTTGGCAGCACCGGTGCTCCAAGACTAGTGCTTCTCTTCCGGGTGCGGGGCCCGGGAACTCGGGTCACGCCTCCAACGCCAGGATTGGCCATTTGTGTCTCAGCTCCGCCTCCTCCTGTCAACTGGCCAATGTGTATCTCCCTTGCCAGCTGATTCCAGTCTCCCTGATGGTGAGGGCTATTTAACTTTGCTTCCGCTTCTACTTCGGTAGGTTTGCTTGTGCTATTGTGAGACTTCATCGTCTACTCGCTCTTCCGTCTACCTCGTTCCTGATCACTGCCTGAACCTCGACAACTCTCTGCTTGCTGCCTGACCTGACCACTGCCTGAACCTCGACTACTCTCTGCTTGCTGCCTGACCTGACCACTGCCTGAACCTCGACTACTCTCTGCTTGCTGCCTGACCAGACCACTGCCTGACCCTCGACTACTCTCTGCTAGCTGACTGACCTGACTTCTCGCCAGTTCCTAGAGACTCTCTGCCTGCGGCCTGACCGGACTGCTGTCTGTGCCTATCTACTTCTGTGCTACTGCCTGTCTGCTCGCCACCTGCTGTCCGAGTCTTCTTTGCCTGCTGTCTGCGGCCATCTGACCCCCATCTGCATCCAGAAGTCCTGTCGGCTGCCCACACCTGGGGGCTCAACCTTCAGGGAACGGCGGCCATCACAGGTGAAGCCTCGGGGTTGCTCAGCTGCCCTGCAGAGTGCAGGTCCCAGTCTTCATCCCTATGCTCCGCCTGGGCACAAGGATAAGCAGAATAAAATCTGTTTTGGGATCTTGCCAGGTACTTGTGACCTGGATTGGCCACTGTTGCAAACAGGACACTGGGCTTGATGGACCTTCGATCTGTCTTCCCTGATCATCCCCGCCTTCCAGTGGGAATTCAATCCAATCCAAACATTTATATCCCACCTTTTCCAAAAATAATCAGAGAGGGAATGATAGGCAGGATCCAGGAACAGGTCTGGAAGAGAACAGTTGAACTTTAAGGCACAGCCTTCTTGAAACATCTCCAGAACCCACGAGTCTGTGGTGATTTGGGTCAACTTCTCATAAAACACTCTGCACAAGAGATTATACATGGCATCTGCCAGAAAGGAAGAACCAATTTACAGCTTCGCCAGCTGGATTTGAGCAAAGTCTGGGATAGCCCATTCCGCATGAATCTTATCCCTATGGTCCTGATTCATGGGGAAGGACTTAGATAGCTTTTGGATCCTTTTGTGATAGACACAAGTTTGCCCTACCCAAAGAAAGCCGCCAGAGGGCGCACTTCCTCAAGAAACTGGGAAAATGCCATGATAGAGCCAGTAGAGGGAGTTCGAAGGGAATATCTGGGTTATACCCTGAAGGGACAGCTAGAGGGCGCTCATGTCATAGGATCAGCTTTTCCCTATGGAGACCACCAGGTGGAGCTACCGAAGTGGGGGAGGGAAAGGTAGAGAAGGAGAGTTCTAGCCTGAGACCTGACTGGAACCAAGGGGGCAGGGCCTAAAGAGGGGGGGGGGGGAAGGATTATTGATCACCTCATAAATTCCTTTCTCCCAGTGGAGAGAGGGAGGAGGGGAAGCCAGATGCCTAATGTTTGCTGCTTGATGGGGTATGCCTGGTGCCTGGGAGAGAAGGTCTCAAGGAAGGAGGGCCAGGAGGAGCCTCTCAAAACCAGGAAGGTACTAAATGCCCTGATGTTATAAGGCTGTTGGAGCTGATAATTGGCTAAGTGTCTTGATGCTATGCAGCTAATAATCCTGGCAGGTTGCTGAGGAGTTCAAGCAGGGTCTGTGATGAAATGCTCTGATGTTACAAAGCTGTTGCAACTGATAATTGGCTAAGTAGTGGGAGCAGTGTCCTAAGAGACTGAGCACACATTAAGGACCTCTTGGAGAGGTATTCTGGACTGTGTTAAAGGGCCAAGTGCACAATGAAGGTTAGGAATTGTGTGACTAAAGCTTAAGCCAAATAAAATTCTTAATTATAAGAAACACTGGATTTGCTGTGTGTTTGTCAATGAAACCTCTTAGGAGGAGAACAGAGGGTGATGATCATTTACAAAGAGGGCTGGAACCTGAGAGTGTTGAATGAGTGCCGGATCGTGGAGTAAAGCTTTCCACCCACATGGTACTTGGAAGGAAGCTAAGCAGTGTCAGTCCCGGCTGGGTCCTGAAGGGTGACCCGGTTACACTTTTTACCAAAGGTTCCACAGACTAAGTAGAAGCAGTTAAAACTCTAAGACTTGGGGTGGGGGGGGGGGGGGGGGGGGGGGGGGGGGAGGAGAAAGGAACTATACACACTTCATCTTCACCAAAATTAAGCACCTACCAAACCTGAGCAATTAACTTCAACTGCTTATCTCTATGAAAAATCTGGACCACCGATGGGTCTTCCCTCAGGGGCAAGGGATCTTTCCCAGACTCCTGCGAGAACACCTCACCTTTGGGCCCACTGGCATCCTCCTCTGAACCGGAGACAAGGGCCTCCAGTTCCTCCTCCCAGGAAAGCCTAGGCTGTTTTGGAAGAAACGACCCTGAAAAGGCCCCACCTGCAGCCGCCGACTACCCAGGCCCAGATTCACTCACCAAACGCAGGTTGAGCCACAGTCTGTTCTTTAAAAACTCAGTTTTCCCATAAAACTGCTTGACAAGAGAGCGCAACCAATGTGCTATGCAAGCAGACTCATCTTTTTTTGTACTGTTAGGTGGGAGGACATAAAAGACAGTGATATATATTCAGTTGACTCTGACGAAAGGAGAGAGCATTAGTAGTGCACAACCGGGATTGATCACTGGTTTAGTTCTGTTAAACGTTTTCACAAATGCTTTTGCAAATGGGTTATTAAGAAAGATATATCTTTTTACAGATAATACCCTTTTTAAAAAAGGGTTTCATTTCTTTGGGTTGTCTATGAAACTCTTTGAGCTTGTACAAAAAAGATGAGTTTGCTTGTCAAACAGTTTTGTAGGAAAGCAGAGTTTTTAAAGAGCGGACTGTGGCTCCACAGACCCTTGGAGGTCTTTGAGACCATTACAAGGGATCCATAGGATACAAAGAAAGAGAAAGTCTTTTTGTGCTGCTTAATCCATGCAAGTAGAATACAGAGGCTGCTGTAGAGGCAGGATCAGTTGTGGCAGCATATCCATTCATTGAGGCAAGAACAAGCCTCCAATCCACCCCACCCCCTAGACTACATATACCTCCATTTCATCTTCCTTTCAGTGACTGACCCTTTTTCAAACCTTCCTGCAAAAGAGTCAGAATCTAAGCTATAGGTCAGAAAGGAGATAATCCTCTTTCCAAACACTAAAGACTCTTCAAACTCCAGCACAATCCAAAGAGGTAGGTGCTTCCTTGCTTACAAAAAAGTTGTGATGATGCCTTCCACATTGCCTTTTCACCTCAAACGCGCTCTCCCAATGGCCAGGCCATAAGACAAAAGGGAGACGGGCCATCCATGCCGTAGGTGCTTGTCACAGAGACCTCTCTGCTGAGGGAGGCTGTCCCTCACCACATCTACATACCAAGGACACCTAGGCCAGTCCGGTGCAACTAGAATTACCAGACCAGGATGAGACACTATCTTCTATAACAGAAGACCCAATAACGGCCATGGGGGAAAATTGTGCAGCAGCTCCAACTTTGGCCATGCCTGAAGAAGTGCACTAAGACTCTCTAATCTTAGTTCTTTCCTCCAACTGTAAAATTGAGGAAGTTTGACATTGAGACTGAAAGCCATCAAGTCCACTGCTGGAACTCACCACTGGCAGACAATCATGGCAAACACCATTGCCAAAATTTCCCATTCCCCATGGTCCAATGCACTCCTGGCTCAAAAAGTCTGATTGTACATTTTCAATCCTGCTATGTGAGCCATTGACAAGGCTTGAAGATGCTGCTCAGCCCAAAGAAACAGCATGGCCTCTACGGCAAATTTTCAACTCTTTGTCCACCCCTGATGATTAACATAAGCTAATGCTGTGGCACTACCAGAGAAGATTAGAACTGCTTTCCCCCTGGACTAAGGGCTGAAAAGCCTTCAGAGCTTTCCTGATGGTTCTGGTCTGCAAAAGACTGATGGACCGTTCCCTCAATTTCCATCCAGCAGCCTTGTGCAACCTGATGCTGACAGTGAGAAGACTTGGGAGCCAAACATTGTACGTCCTGAAACTGTGGTGACCAAATCCAGGGCCACAGCCATGGATCCCAGTACCTGAATATAATCCCAAGTCTGGGGAGTTCTCTGCCTTCTGAGATAACAAATCTGAGCCTCCAAAAACTTCAAATTTCATATTCTCTGTTGGGGGCAAGAACACTTTTCAGCCTGGAACTGAACAGAGAAAACTTCTTTTTTTTTTAAACAAGTTTTCAAAACCATTGCCTTCTCTTGCTCTGAAAAGGACACGAGGAGGGTAACCCTGGTATTTATAGTCCTGAGAAATTTCATGACACTGAGTCAGGTTCAAATGATTTTGGAGGGGCTATAGCATCCAAACCTCCCTCCTGTTGAGTAAAGACTGTAGTTAAATAGAAACATTTTGAAAAACGAATTTCAGCACTATTAGACAACAGCAATACCTCTTTGAAATATTTACAGAGGAAGAAAACAATTTGGAAAATTTAAACATCTTAAAGTTCTTAGCTCTCATCTGATTGTCCATCATTTCAAATTTCCTGTGCAAAATAAGGCTATCCCTGACTATAGTAACTTAGTTGTTATCTTCTGTTCAGCTTGGGTCAGTCGAGTCTTCACACCTCTCACTGTAGTGTCTCAATCTGATAGTTTGAAAAAAATCTGTTTGGTAAATTATGGAAGCTGAGCTATTGATGTCTTCAAAAAAGTCTTAGTTTGAGTCACAAATGACCATATATCTGCCAGTCTTCTGAAGATGGGTTATCAGACAGCATGACTAGATCATCTAGAGCCACTGACAGTAAAATTATTTAAAATACTTGTTTATTAAAGAAAAGATTGACGAGAACACATGAACAATTACATTTAATCGCCTTCAGATTCCTTCCTATCCTCCCATCTCTTCCCCTCCCCTCCCACAATCCCTCCTTCTGATAAGTAGAACTTTAACTGACGAGAGAATGATGAAGCATATTGGCAATTCAATTTAACAGGGGAATAACCTGGAGTTGTAGGTTCAATAGTTGGATCACCAACTCCAGTACATGGTGACAAAAGAGATATAGGGGAAGGGCAGTAGGTCAACCCTCTGTAGTTAATGGGACCCCAGAAACAGCGGCAGCTTGGCAGTAGTCAAATACTATGTATGTATGTATGTATGTATGAGACCAACAGTTCCACTATGCACTGATTGAAGCTTTCATTTGTTCCTCTGCCATAACGAGCATGAAAATAAGAGGTACCTCTAACTTCTAGCATCATTCTTACAGAAAACACATTTCCTCAAACGAAGTCTAAATACAGCTCCAGCATGACTCTGAAGAGGCAAACTTAAGGCAAACTTGTGCCAATTATACTTAAGGCAAACTTAAGTGCCAATTATACTTCATGCGAAAGTTTATGTACATTTTCCATGAAAGAGCTGATGTGATGCAAAATTATGCAAAGCAGCTCATTAATATAGAAAAAGCTAAAATGGCTATGTACAAAAGGTCTTGCAGGCTCCTTTTCACAGAAAAATAATTGCAGTTGAAGAGCTATAGTTTTCAAATGGTGCCAGGGAAAAGAAAAAGAGGTAGCGTTTGTATGGCGGTGGCCTACCAACATGAAAGGGTCTACCGGCCTGAATGGGAGCCCCCTCCCAGATACTCTCCCCTGAGGGGGGGGGGATCTCTAATCATTGGTGGCTCAGTAGGACTGATGCTCCCATGCCTCCAGTACTGATGCAGGGCTAAAAGGTTTTAAAAGCCCCTCCCTTCCCAAAGACCCACCTCTCTGAAATCTCACTCTATGTAAAAATAAAGCCTGATCCATCTTCCCCTATCCCTAACTCAGTTTAAGGGACTGAGGGGAAGAGGGGCAGGAGCGATCCCCACTCACTCATACTCCGGTGGCTGCCTTAATCAAAATAGCACTTCTGACCCCTAGTGGTTGTTTCACAGTGTTTGGCAATCTGTCCCCTAGCAGAGAATCATTCCTGCTCTCATCATCCACCAGGCCCCTTGGAGTGAGTTGGGGTCCTGAGGGGGATGGTGTGGGGATTTACTTTTGGAAGAGGAGTGCATTGGGAAGGGGAGTTTTTAAAACTTTGTAGCCCTATGTCAGGGCTGGAAGGGGGGCATCAGGCCCACTAGGGATTGGAGGTTGTCCCCGGGAAGGGAGATTCGGGAACCTTCCCATTCAGGCCAATGGGCCCTTCAATTCTGACAGGCTGTCGTACAAATGCTACCTTTTCAATACAAATGTATAAAATGATGACAGATAAAGGCCATATGGACTATCCAGTCTGCCCATCCATACCATCTGCTATCTTTTCCTCTCCCTAAGAGACCTCACATGTATGTTCTATGCTTTCTTGAATTCAATACAGCCCTCGTCTCCACCACCTCCACTGGGAGGTTGTTCCATGCATTAACCATCCTTTCCGTAAAGAAGTATTTCCTTAGATTAGTTCTATCCTCCTTCAACTTCTTTGCTCTCTTGTTCCAGAGCTTCCTTTCAGTTGAAAGAGACATACCTCCTGTGCATTTATGCTCTGGAGATATTTAAATTTCTCACTCATATCTCCTCTCACTCGTTTCTTCCAAGGTATACATACTGAGGTCTATAAATCTGTCTCATAGGTGCTGCCAAACCTGAAACACATGAAGTCCTTGAAAGTGGCGACAAGTCTACATTTTTATGTCAAATTTAGCCAATGGAGATGAGGAGTGGCCTAGTGGTTAGGGTGGTGGACTTTGGTCTTGGGGAACTGAGGAACTGAGTTCGATTCCTGGCACAGGCAGCTCTTTGTGACTTTGGGCAAGTCACTTAACCCTCCATTGCCTGCCGCATTGAGCCTGCCATGAGTGGGAAAGCGCGGGGTATAAATGTAACAAAAATAAATAAAATAAATGAGCCAAGAACTCATTTGAATCTCCTAGCTAAAATTTGCAGAAAAGGGTGCTAACTTGTGTACATTTTTGTAGGTTAGTACAAAGGTCCCAAAGTTATTTTTTATAATTTTTATTACAAAATTTAACATTGCTATTTATTATTCATTTCCTCTGCTGGGTTGGAGGGTTCACTGCTCTGTAGTGTGTCTTCTTTACTACAGCTTCTTTGCCTTTTTGTGACAGATGAAATTGTGTCAGAGTTCAAGAAAGCACGGGACATTCTTTGAATGAGAGAATGAAAGCTATGCTGAATGAGAGGCTGAGCAGACAGTATGGAACTCATCTGCTGGCATATTATGTTTCTAAATTAAATATAGTGTAACTATTTATTAAAGTCCCATTTTATGCATTTCACTTGCAA
Organism: Microcaecilia unicolor; assembly: GCF_901765095.1. Lineage (NCBI taxonomy): Eukaryota > Metazoa > Chordata > Amphibia > Gymnophiona > Siphonopidae > Microcaecilia > Microcaecilia unicolor. The sequence continues at coordinate 38,757,571 of NC_044041.1, read as the reverse complement.
CATGTTCATCTGGTTCAAAAAGTAACCAGGGCTTCCTTCAGTTCATAAAATAGAACTACCTTCAGTAAGGGGTTTAATTGTACTATGTATAAAACTTTTTTTTTCCTCTTTTGTCCTTTGCTTCAAATCTGGTTGACAGAAATGGGTTATAAATCTGATTTAAATTAAACTAAACCCCTTCATGCATCACTTACCTCTGCAAGGGAGTTAAACACTAGCCCCAGCAGTCTGAATCAACCAAAATGTACTTTACTTCATAATAAAAAACCTCATACCAAGGGAATCCAGAGCCAAGATGATGCCAGTCCCAGGTCACTTGGATTTTTGGATGTAAAATACACTTCTGCCATCTCTAGTCCATTTTCTGGCCAATTAGCCTGTTATAAATGTTAAGCATCAACGAAAATATCATTAAAACAAAATGAAAGCAATATTTTTTCAATGATAAAACAAAAAGCAGATAACAACCAATAGGTAATGACAATCACTACCACTCCCAAAAAACCTAGAGCCAATGCCAAAGGATTGGGGGGTGACCAAGTACCATCCAGCAAGGTCATGAGACCCAGGAGGTCAGATATTCAGACAACAACCCCGCTAGTTTTTGTAGCTGTTTAGATTATCACAAATTTGAGCACAGATGGTGTCCAGCTAAAAAAGAAGGGAAGATGTGTCTTCCAACAGTAGACTGGCTAACCTACTGAAGAGGGCTTTAAACTAGAATCGTTGGGGCAGGGTGATAAAAGCCCCCAGGTAAGTACAAGCCCTCAGGTAAGTGAAGCATTAAATATCTCTAACATAAATGGGAAAAAGAGGCAATGCCTGGAAAGCAATATATACTAATGCACGAAGAATGGGAAATAAGGTTTTAGATCCTGAGGCTGATTTGGATTTAGTGGCAATCACATAGACATGGTTCACAGAGAACCATGAATGAGATATAGTTATACCGGGCTATAAACTACTCAGGGAAGACAGGGTAGGAAGAAAGGGAGGGGTAGTGGCATTATTTGTTAAAGATAATATTAAAGCCACACAATTGCAGGGTAAGGAAGAAGCACTGTAGGTCAATCTGGAAAGAGGGAACGGCAAATAAATTTACATTGGTATGATATACAGGCCTCCTTTACAGACAGAAGCGGACAGAGATTTAACTGAAAACATTTAAAATAAAGCTATGAAAGGGGAAGTATTACTGCTAGGTGATTTTAACATGCCAGATGTTGATTGGGTATCCCTACTGCAGAGTCTTTTAGAAGCAGGGAAATCCTAGATTCTCTACATAGGGGACTATTCCAGAAGTTTTGTACTTTTTTGGGATCTTGCCAGGTTATTTGTGACCTGGATTGGCCACTGTTGGAAACAGGATGCTGGGCTTGATGGACCTTTGGTCTGTCCCAGTATGGCAATACTTATGTACTTATGGTAATGGAACCTATGCAGGATGGGGTCATACTACATTTAAGTGTTTACTAATGAGGAGAGTATTTTTGATGTTACAGTAGGTGATCATCTTGAACTGTTTTTGTCCAATTATAAACAAGCAAATAACCTTGAGAGCAGACATTTTACTATTTTCTAACTTTATCTCCTTAGGACTGCATAAGAGGCCAAATTTATTGTTACATAAGTCCTTCTTCTTGGCCCAGATGGAGCGCTTGGGTGCAAAGATGGGCTCACTTAGGGCCTGACGACATTTTCAGTAGACATGGTTATTGCTTTGGGACACATTAACACATTGTGTCTGCATTACTGAATTTGTAAACTAGAGCGCATCATTCTTGGGAGGATGAAGGCAGATAGGGTTGGCGAGGGTACTGTGAGTGTATGGTTTTGCTGTCTTAGGGTTTGGGTCATCGTGAAGGAACCCTGCAGATGACTCAGATCAGGATAGCTCAATGTTTTTGGTTGGTCACCTTATAGGGGAGTGGTGAAGGGCAGGAATTGGGTGAAAATTTGAAAACTTTGGTAGTTGTTTGGCTGCGGACGGTTTCTTCGTAGTGGAATTCTGTTTTGTACAGTTTTCTGATCCCATTATATTGTTTTGTATGACTTTAATGCCTCGTGAAGGCATCCAGACAGAACACCAAGATTCTGCTATTTTTCAGTCACAGGAAAGATTAAGGCAGAGGTTTTCAACCCAGTCCTTGGGGCACACCCAGTTGGTCGGGGTTTTCAGGAATCCATATTGAATTCAATAGAGATATTCTGAAAACCCCAACAGGTTTGCCCCAAAGACCTGGTTGAAAACCTCTGGATTAAGGAGTGATGAGAGTAGATGCCCTTCTACAAACTTGGTTGCCAGCAAAATTGTACATCTTTCCCACTTTCCTCTTTTGGGCCAATTGTTGAAAAAAATGGCAACTCGTGAGTTTGATGATTGTACTGGTGCTGGATTGGCCTAGACATCCCTGGTAGATGAAATTGATGCACTTACAAGTGGGAGAGAGTCTGAGGATTATACAAGGGAAGGGCCTTCTACGTAGACCTGGTAAGAGCTCTGCTTTTGCAGGCTAGAAAATGTTCTCATTCATTAGCTAGGTTACTCTAGTGTACAGAGAGTACTTAAAATGTGGTATGCTTGAAGGAATGTTACTCCATTTCAAACTTAGGTTTCTCAGATTTTATCTTTCTTACAGGATGTCCTCCAAAAATGGTTGTCTCTTATATCCCTTAAAAGTTCAGGTGGCAGCCTTGGTGTGTTTCCATTCTCGTAAGAACAGCCATACTGGGTCAGACCAATGGTCCATCTAGTCTAGTATCCTGTTTCCAACAGTGGCCAATCCAGATCACAAGTACCTGGCAGAAACCCAAATAGTAGCTCACATCCATATATAGAGAAATTATGTCTTATCTGATAACTTTCTTTCCATTGGCCTTCCCACTATTCCACAGTCTGTGGGATAGTTGTGTCCATCAACCAGCAGGCGGAGATAGAGAACTGAAAACTCAGCTGAGATATATCTCTCTTGGCATCCAGTCCTGCTCCTCAGTATTTACGTAGACAAGCAGTAAGGATAAATTCAGAACAAACACAATCTATTTATATAAAGGAGATGTGTGTGTGGCCCACGAAGAGCTACAGCTACCAAACCCAGCATGCAGACTCTACCCAGTGTTGCCAAGGTCATTGTGTAGTTGAAGTGATTCGGTTCATGGGGCACTCAGGGGAAGGGGAGCAATACCACATTAAATGAATAGGCTGCAGGTCGGAAAGTTCTTTCTTACTGTTGCTAAGCGAGAAACTGCTTGGGACAGGGTGATGGCTCAGAGACTGGTGGAGAGAAACACCGACAGCAGCTATGCAGTTGTCCCTCTCTTATTCTCCAATACCCTCTTTCCTAACAATTTCAGTACAAGGGAGGTTCAGAGAATGGTGGGAACAGGGCAGAGAGAAAGTACTGGTGTCAAACTGGGAAGTGTGCATGAATTAACTTTGGTCCTGGGGAACTGGGTTCGATTCCCACTGCAGGCACAGGCAGCTCCTTGTGACTCTGGGCAAGTCACTTAACCCTCCATTGCCCCAGGTACAAATAAGTACCTAAGCCGCATTGAGCCTGCCATGAGTGGGAAAGCGCGGGGTACAAAAAAAAAAAATGCTCCTCGAAAAGGGAGGGAAATAGAATTACAATATGAACTTGAAAAGAAGGCTGTATTTTGACAGGACAACGGTGAAAGACAAACAGCAGGCACTTGCTAGATTGAAAGAAACAACTAATCAAGAAAATCAACCTAAAAAATTTGATTGGAAAAGAAAAGTTAGTGCTAGGTACGGATCCAGTCTTCACAGTTTCTGATATAAGGGACTATTACATTCAATATCACCCTTTCTCACACACCCATCAGCTAAACACCTCAGTCGCACTCAGCCATTCTCACACACTCTCACTCAAACTTGTCCATTCTAATACAGCACAAAAACTTTAGGCAACGAATCTGTTAAACTATTTTCAAAAAGGCTTCTGGAGTTAGGAGAATGAAAAATAAAATGTGATGCTGATGGACAAAAAACTTCCAGATTTATGTAACAATGTAGAGGAAATTAATAATTTAAAGGAAAAAATATTTCCAAACATTGCAAATCATTATCAAAACCACGAATGGTTATGCGAACGAGCAATTCTAGCTCCAAAAAATTTAAACGTCAATGAAATGAACAAGGAAATCCAAGAAATGTTGCCAGGCGAAACTAAAGAGTATTTGTACATTGACACAATGCAAGATACTAATAATTGTAAATTATCCGGCTGAATTTCTAAATTCATTGCATCTACCAGGAATGCCACCACATCAACTACACTTAAAAACTGGTTCACCAATCATAGTGCTATGAAATCTAAATGCTTCAAAGCTATGTAATGGCACACGTTTAGCTCTTAAAACTCTAATGCCACGTAATTGAAGTTACAATCTTGACAGGTTGTGCCACAGGACAGAACGTTTTTATACCTAAAATTCCTCTTATTCTATCTGACTATCAGATACAGTTCAAAAGACTGCAGTTTCCAGTTCAACTAGCCTTTGCAATGTCAATAAATAAGCTCAAGATCAAACGTTAAAAGTCACAGGTGCCAACTTTCAAAACCCATGTTTTCCACATGGCCAATTACATGTCGCCTGTTCACAAGCTGTCTCAAATAAATCTTTATACATATATGCTCCAAATCGAAAAACAAAAATGTTGTCTATCAAAATGCACTCAAATGAGAGCCTATTACAAATTATATTAAACATATTTAATATTTATCTGCTCCTGTGTGGTTTTGTTTCATTTCTCGCATTAAAGACATCAAACAAAATAACAACCATCATAAATGAGTTAAAAATAAATACTTATAGTGTTATTACACACAAATAATCCTTGCTTTTCTCAATTATAGAGTAGTAACCTATCGCTGAGCAACGCCAGCAGGGACATCTTGTAACCTTAAACAACTCGCTCACTAACCAGAGTAAACATGTGTAGACCTCTCTCATCTCTGGACAACTAGAAGAGAACAAGAGATATGCAAGAAACACCATGCGAGGTGAGTCATTATTTGACCCATTACTTTGCACCGACTGAACATCTAAGAAACCTTAGGCGGGACTATGGAATAGTGGGAAGGACTAACGGAAAGAAAATCATCGGGTAAGAACTAATATCTCCTTCAATTAAGTTGTTTCACACTATTCTAAAACTTGTGGGTGTTTAAAAGCAATTCCTAGAGTGGATGGGCTCCTGGCTCTGCTGCCCTGAGGGACGAAGCCCAAACTGGCTTTCGAGCATACTGCAACGTCCACTCTGTAGTGCTTGGTAAAGGTATGCAGCATCAACCATGTGCCGCCTTGCAAATATCCGCCAGAGACAGTAAGGTAGTTTCTGTCCAGGATGTCACTATACGCCTCGTAGAATGAGCCCGCAAGGCCTGATGAGCCTGCTTCCCAGCAAGCAAATAAGCTGACGCGATAGTCTCCTTTAGCCATTTAGCAATTGTGGGTTTGCAAGCCATGACAAGCCTCTGTTAACCAAAAAACACAAACAGTCTGTCCTATTTGTGAAACTCATTTGTGACTTCCAGATATCTAATGAGGAGTCTATGCACCTCAAGAGGCTTCAAGGAAGAATACTGAGCCTCTTCATCCTCTCTACGAAAGGATGGAAGCTCCACAGATTGGTTGAGATGAAATGCTGATACCACTTTCGAAAGAAAGGGAGGAACTGTGCACATGGAGATCCCTGCCTTCGAAAAGCAAAAACAGAGATCATGACAAGACAGCCTGAAGATCTGAAACCCTACGTGCCAATGCAATTAAAGAATGCTGTCTTTAGCGTAAGATATTTATTTTAGTTACATTTGTACCCCGCGCTTTCCCACTCATGGCAGGCTCAATGCGGCAGGCAATGGAGGGTTAAGTGACTTGCCCAGAGTCACAAGGAGCTGCCTGTGCTGGGAAACGAACTCAGTTCCTCAGTTCCCCAGGACCAAAGTCCACCACCCTAACCACTAGGCCACTCCTCCTTTCGGAGTGGTTCTAAAAATGACTTCTGAAGAACTCAAAGGACTAAATTAAGGTTATATGCTAGACACAGAATTCAAAAGGGAGGTCGCAAGCAGCCCGTTCCCAGAAATAATAGAAAGATATCCACGTGAGCTGCAAGAGACTCCTATAATAGGCACATGTGAGCCCTTCCCATGGTACTACTTTCATCGCCACTGTCATCGACCCCAGAAACTGGACATAGTTATAGACCCTGGACCTGCCTTTACTGAGGAGAAGACAAATCTGTTGAACCAGCTTTGATCTCCTGAGTTCTGTGAGCAATAGCCTTTCTCTCTCTGTGTCAAGTAGAATGCCCAGATACTCCAGTGTCAGCGATGGAGTTAGTCTGCTCTTCTCGAAATTGATCATCCAAACCAACAACTGCAGAAGACGGACAACTCTGCCCACTGTCGCTAATCCGCCTGAATAGGACGATGCAAGAATAAGCTAGTCATCGAGATACGGGTGAACTCGGATTCCCTGGCACTGAAGGAAACCCGTCACCACCACCATAACCTTGGTAAATGTTCTTGGTGCTGCAGCGAAACCCAAGGGCAAAGCCATGAACTGGTAGTGACAGCCCAGCACCGCAAAACATAGATATCTTTGATTCAGTGACCATACAGGTATATGCAAGTATGCCTTCTTGAGATCGACGGCAGTGAGAAATTCTCCCGCTTGAGGCTATGATTACTTTTAGTGTTTCCATGAGAAAGCAGGACATTTGGAGGCAGTGGCTGAAAAGTGTGCCCATCCACTTACTGGAGATGGAAAATATGGAGCAACTGGACTGGATGCCAACAGGGCCGCCGAGAGAGGGGGACGGGGGGACAAAAGTCCACGGGCCTCCGGAGGGGGCCCGGCGACACCGCAGTCCGACCCACCCTCCCTCCGTCGCTCCCAGCACTAACCTTAAATGTCTCCTTTCACCACGTTCGCAGCAAGCAGCAGCAGGGCAGACCACTCCTTCCTTCCGTTCCCGCCCTTGCCTGACGCAACGTCCGCGAGGGCGGGGCACAGAAGGAAGGAGAGGTCTGCCCTGCTGCTACAAACGTGCTGAAAGAAGGCGTTTAAGGTTAGTGCAGGGCCCGGCCCGGTAGCGGGTGGAGGGGGGGCCGGCGACCTTGGGTGGGGGGGGGGGGCCCGGCAGCGACGACGACCTCGGGTGGTGGTGGTGGGGGGCCCGGGGCGGCCTTGTCCCGGGCCCGGCTCTTGGCGGTCCTGGTTGCCAAGAGAGATATGTCTCAGCTCAGTTTTCAGTTCTCTATCTCTACCTGCTGGTTGATCGACACAAGTAGCCCACAGGTTCTGGAATAGTGGGAAACTACATAATGAAATGTTTGGTTTCTTAAGGGAATATTTCATTTGAGACCTCCACTACACTGCAAGTTCCACCATGGAATCTAAATTTGGTCTTGCAGAGTATGGTGTCTGTGCCTTTTGAGCTTCTCAAAAAAGTTACTTTAAAAGGCACTTTTCTTGTTGAGATCTGTTTTTGTGTTCCTTCCATTTTCTCTGAAAGTAATGTCTGCGGTCATGTTAACCAGGTAGTGGAATTGCCATCCTTTAGGTGAGAAGACTGGGAGGGGATGAGTGTAAGCTTTTGTGATATTTGGATGTATGTAGGGTGTTTTTGTGCTACCTCAACAAATGAATTTCAGGAGGTCAGACTGTCTTTTTGTCTTGTTTAGTGGGCCTCAGAAAGGCAAAGTAGCCACTAAAGCAACAATTTTGCATTTGGTGAAGGAAGTTATTTCTTTTGCCTATCTCTTTAAAGACTGGGAAACACCTCATGAGACTAAAGCTCATTTGACCAGAGCAATGGCAACTTCTTGGGCAGAGATTATCAAAGCCACTGCTTGGTCTTCTTTGCATTTTTTTTTTTAAAAGTTTTACAGGTTAGATGTTCAGGCCAGAGGAAAAACACAAAAGGATAAAGTGTATTTTTTCACCCCCTTCTCTGGTATCTTGGATTTGAGCTAAAAGGGGTTGGTCAACATTGCTTTGTTAAAGGAATACCGAGTACCTGTGGCTGCAAGGAACCTATTATAGGAGAGAACTCAAAGCACTTTAGTCTGTCTCCATCTGCTGGCTGACTAACACAAACGTACGTTTTGAATTAGTCTGGTTGGACTCAAGGGTTTTGAATTAGTCTGGTTGGACTCAAGGAAAGAAAATTTGATTTTAAGAATTTTTCCAAAATAAAATTACCTTATCAGTCAATTCAAGACTTCGAGCTCTGTGTTCCAGCCATTTTGCAATAACTTTCTGAAATGAAAAGATATTCATATTTACACATCTTACACAGATTGACAAAGCATGGAAGCAATCAGATCGGATATGAGAAAAAATTTAAATTGGCAAAGAATTACATATAAAAGTATACCAACAGTCTGGCAAAATAAACTGCTGCTATGCAGATTAGGGGGGGAGGGCAATTTTCATGCTCGCAGGCCTGTTTTCAAAAAGATTTTCCCTTTGGAGTTTTCCTTTGAAAATTCACTGTTGAGATAATTTTTTATTCTGTTAAGTGACAGATGCAAAGTATGCAGAGTAAAATATGCACAAGTATTTCAAAATGTTATGAGTACTATATTCTAACCCCATTTCTGGTGTCTCTCTTCCTCCTCCTCCCCATTTAGCTCATGCTTTTTCAGTAGTTGCTCAAGGTGAGTTACATTCAGGAAGGGGGTGGGGAAAACTTTCAAAAGATTTTTTTCCCCCAAGGAAACCAATGTTAAAATTGCTCCTTAAGACAGTAAAGAAACTGAAAATGACACGATTAGGTACTTAAAGAAGGTAGCTTTATAAAGCTGCTTTCAAGTGTAAAGTCTGTTTAACATGCAAAAAAGGCTTTTATAAACACGTTTATACTTTTGTAACAGGTATAAATTTGTGTGCTGGCTTTTCTGTACTGCTGGGGGTAGATTTGGCAGTCTATTTAATAGACACAGACGCCAATGTTGCCTTTATAAAATATCACCAATACAAATCTGCCTAATACATGTGAACTAAACATTAAAAAAAAAAATCATAAGAAAAATGCCAGAAAATAACAGCATAAACTCATTCGTCTAGGCCGGTCTGGAAGGAAGCTTAGGAAGTTGATGATGCTGAATGAGTTGGACCTGGGTTAAATAACAAGCCCAGATGCAGAGTGGACAGAGAAGATAAAGTTTTCAAAACACGATTGTGTCAGTGGTGTGTGAGCTACATTAGATGTCTCTGTTTAAAGAAATATAAAGAGGCACATACCTGTTTAATTGCAAAATAAGTTGTTTTTCCACTGAAGTTAATTTGATTGTTATTTTTCAAAAACAATTGTGGGTTTTAATAAACCAAAGAGTTTATAAAAGGTGAACCTATGATTATACTGTGAATCCCTCCTTGAAAATTATTATAGAGGCTATTTTATGTGTACGACGGTCCATATCCTTATTTATAATTTAGAGGAAGTAACTTAGGTATTTGGGTGGCCTTTATAAAATAGGCATTTTTATAGACTTCTCACATGGGCACCCTGTTATAAAATCAAACTTACTATTTGCTCAGCTCTTCACGTACTCAGTACCATGGAAACATTCCTTCCTTATGAACATTTCAGTAATTTTACCTGTCCCTTAGGCATAGTCCTTTTTACAAATGGAATAAGGACATCTTTAAACCATAGGCTCAATTCTTTTGAAGGAATGTTTGCAGGGATTGTGTTAAGCAGATTGTCCAACATTTTTTCATCAAATCTTCTTTCAAATTCTGCCTAGAAATAATAGAAAGCACATTGCACAACATTAGAAAATCATCTATTCATGTAAATTGGAAGATGATAAAACTGTATAAAGTGAAATGTCATATATTCTAAAGAAAACTCGTATCCTTCTACATTTTATCATCACAGGATCAGATATATGGAACTTCACAACGTATTTCTAAATGTTTGTCTTTTAGGAAAGTTTTGAAAACCTGCATATTTCAGCAAAGTTATGGACCAGATATATGATTAAAAATTTTTTTTTCTATATATATTAAAAGAGCAACTTTTGGGGTGGCATACAATATATTGACACCAAAGTAACATCTACTTCGTTGATATTAGTGTGTAAAAATAGGAATCGCCCCTCCGGGTCCTGTTTAGATTTAATTACCCGAACTGGCAACGATGCATGGACCAAGATAGCTACTCCCCTCTTCCTAGAAGAATCCATGGAAGAAGCAAAGTAAGCCGTGAGATAGCTTTTATGAGAGAGAAGTCTTTCGTGGACCCGACGAAGGTGTGTCTCCTGTAAAAGCACTATATGTGGTCCATGCTGTGCCAGTTCCTTAAAAAACCTTTGACGCTTTTGAGGCATATTGAGACCCTTAACATTGTAAGATAAAACCTTTAAATCAGTTGTCATTAAAAGATAACAAGAGCACATAAGTAACAGTTGTAGCAGTGTAAAAGTTTTGAAACTCTAACCCTGTGGAAACCCTTAAATATCTATAAGCAATATACCCTACCTCCCCATTTTCCCAAGCCCCAATGCCCTCCCACCCCCCCCACATAAATCACACCAAACAAAAGGTAGATAGACCCCCCCCCCTTGAATAGGATATTGAGGAACCAACCCCCTACTCTCCCAGCAGCCCCATCCACACATCTCCCCTCCCCCATACACAGCCCTACATGCATACTCAAAGTAGTATCTCCCCCAAATAGTACAAAATGTCAGCCCATGATACTCCCAATCTTAACCCAACACGTCCTGTCTCTGAGAATCCCACCTTCCATACATACCACCCCCTTCCCCTATCTGTCAAAACAGATTCCTCCCTTATCACAAAATACATCCATTTACACACCCTCACCCTACGCCTGTACCAAAAACCAAACCAAACTCCGCTACCCCACTCACACATAAATCTCTTGTACTTTTTTTTCTGAGTAGCACACGGTTTACTCATAATTGCAGCTTTGCCACGAATCCTCAGCACTTTAACAGTGTGAATGTTAGCTGATGGTCAGAGGAGCAAAAGGACTAGGCTGCCATTTCATGCATGACGTCACTTCCTCCCCTTTTCATTTATTTTTTTGATTAAATGCTAACCACATCTGGCAAGCTACAGATTTCAACTAACTCAGGAACTATTTCCAGTGCTCTTTATTAGGCTTCAGGAAAAGTCTGTAGTACTTGGAAGAAGCAAATACAGTGTTGGTGAAATAATGGTGCTCACACATAATTGCTCACTTAGGTTTTAGATCAGATGACTCTGGTTAGGATTCTTACATCAATAAAATCATGGCTCCAAAATGGAGCAGAAACCTGATAGACTGGCATATGCTTAGTTAAACCTAGATGGAAGAACAAGACTTTGAAATGTAATAACATCACATTCATACCTGATGTCTAAGCCAAAGATATTGTGCACAAGGTAAATTCATTTTTTCTAGCTGTAACAGGATGTCTTTGAAAACATCATTGTTCAAAAATTCTGTCCAAGCAATTCCACTAAAGTTGAAATGAAAAATACAAAACAACAAAAAAAGAATCATTAGATATACTTCTGGGGTAGTAGGACAATAAAAAATAACATCTTGGAAGAAAATGAGTAGCCTAGTGATTATAATGAAGGGCTGTATAGGGAGGCCTCTTGGTTTAATAGCAGTGTTGTTTATATTAACATGCGAAAAATGTTGGTTAAATTCGTAGGACAAGTATCTGCATCCAGAGACAACCAGGGATAGGGAGTGTTGCAGAGGCAGCATCCACAGCCCCAACCAAAGAAGTTTCAGAAATCATTTAGCAATGGCAACTAATGACCAAGGTCCACATTAACCATGATCTGAAGACAGCTGAAGTTCATGAAAATCAAAATTGAGGACTATGATTGGGATGGCTGGGCTGGACTGAGAGGGTATAGTTGTATAGCTACAAATGGAAACTTATAGCACCATACCTCAATAAAGGCAGATTCTAGGTGAGAAAGAAGAATGGACCACAAACCAGATGACTTGGGATATATTCTATTCTGGGTCTTATATTCTGCTTTGTTACATGTGGATTCTGAGCAGATTACAGATAAGTATCAACTCAAATATTGAGAATAAAAAAAATACTATAATAAAAAAACAAATATCAACTAAATAACTAACCTTTAAAATATGCTAGGAAAAAATAAGATTTAAAAAATTTACAAAAAAAGAACGTAAGATGTTATTGCTATACTCTGCATTGTACACTCATTGTAACTCAGGAAAGTCACTTTGGTGCCTTTTACTAAAGCTTAGCACACCCTGTCACGTGGCCCATAGGTGTGTGTGTGTGTGTGTGTGTGTATATATATATATATATATATATATATATATATCACACATAACATTTAGTGAACGCTTATGTCTGTTAGCAAGTGAAAGGTTTAAACCTTGCTAAGGCCCATTTCATCTCTCACTGAAACGGGCCTTTTTTACTAGTGTGATAAGAATGTGCGTAGACATGTTTTTTTTTTTTTTGGGGGGGGGGGGGGTTAAGCAGGGTTACAATTCACATGTGTTTTTTAAATACATAATAGGGTAAATTCTATAAATGGCGCCTAAAAAAAGTGAAGCTGAAAAAAACCCGTTTGAGCAGTATTCTATAAGCTGTGCCTAAAGGTTGGTGTGGTTTACAGAGTATATGCTTAAGCGGAGAGTCACTTGCAAATTTAGACGCATCAATCTGCACCAACGAAAATGTGATACAAATGCCCATGCTTAAATTTACACGCGTAATTCAAAGCCATGCCGCAAAAGCCCCTGACCTTCCCATTTGCACACCCCCTTTTTGGAATGTGCATAAATTTTAGGAGCGGATCCCATGCCTAACTTTTTGTGTGTTGGTCCTAATTGAATCTAATTAGTGCCAATAATGGTTTGTTAAAAAGTCAATTATTGGCACTAATTGGCTTGTTATTCAATTAAATTGCGCATATCTGTAATGCGCCTGCAATTTTTGGCGACATTTACAGAATCAGGGGGCATGTGTGCAATTATACCAGCTCCCAAGCAGGTATAAGTGTATGTGACTTCCTTTCACCCACTATTTCTGCAGGATGTGTTGGTATTTCTATAAAAACACATAAGCGCCAATCTTAAGTAATCCGTTATAAAATTAGCCTCTAAATCAATAACCGAGGTTCAGCCTTGGTCCCTTCTATTGAGTTTTCCTATTGAATCAGTACCAATGATTTCATATTTAAGATATAAGTGTTCAGTGCAAACCTAAAGTTTTCAGGTCCAAATGCTTCATAAAATGTAGTTAATCGTGCCTGTGCTCGCAAAACCTGTGTGAACAGAAGGAAGAATAGTCTGATGAATTATCATTTTTGCAGTATTTTCAAGAAAATTAAATTATCTTTTTTAGTTGGTACTAAATAGAAATAAAACAAAAAGAAAACCTTTTATTAGACCAATTTAATATATTTTTTGATTAGCTTTTGAAGGAAGAACCACCTTCTTCAGATCAGAAATGAACAAATGCTGGCAAATATCAGAACATATAAGTGAAACATAAAAGCATTCCAATGACAGTCTCACAGGGAAAGGTGGTGAGGGAGAGGGGCAGAAACAGGGAGAGATGGACAGGTTTTATAATGTGATTGGAAACGCAGATCTTTGTTAAGTCCTGTCTGATGGGTGCCAAAATATTTCATCATTTTAACTTCAAAGGTCTTATGTTCCTTGTTTTAAAATGTCCTTTTAGTATTCTCAACATAAGTCACTGATGTAGTGCCCTAGTCTTGCAAAGTGCTCTCCCACAGAGATGTCACCCTGGTTAGCTTTATGGTGTTCAATATGGTGTCTGTGTAGGTTGATTCTTGTCTTAAGCGTTTGGTCTGTCTCTCCAACATAGTATTCTTCTTCACATTGTTTGCACTGAATGACATTCAGTGCATTTGAAGATGTAGGATCCTCTTATGCTGAATGTTTTTCCCATGTGAGTAACTGTGGGGTACAGAATGACACAAGAATGGGGACCCGGAGTAATCTGCGGTAATAAAAAAAAAAAAAAAAAAAAAAAAAAAAGATTACTGCATTTACGGTAAAAAAAGTTTTTTACCACCCCGCGAGAGTGGTAAAAAGTCTTGATCCCATGGTTACTGCAGGTCTGGCATTCCTGTCTTTCGTCCTCCCTCCCCCTTCCCACTGTCTCTCTCTACCTTGCACTTGCAGTCAACAAGGAGGATCCATCTGCTCCGGGACCTACCCTCTGCCGGCTCCCAACTTCTGATGTAACTTCCTGTTTCACGAAACAGGAAGTTACATCAGAAGGCAGGAGCCGGAAGAGGGAAGGCATGGAGCAGGCCTGGGGAGGATCCTCCTCATGGCTGCAAGTGCAAGATAGTGAGACATGGCGGGGAGGAAAACAAAATGCCAGATTTGGAGGGGAGGCAGCGATGCTGGACCTGCAGGAGGGAGAGAAGGGGGACAGTAGCTGAAGGGGACAGAGGCGCTGAAACACGGCCCGTGTCGGGTCATTAATAAAGAACTTTATGTGTCCCAGTCTTGAAGGCCCAGTGTTGCTTTTTTTTTTTCCTTTTTTTTTTTGTATACTTTTGTGTATGCTGTATTACCCTCTCTATCTGTGTCATAGATAAAGAAATGACAGGTTTTGGCGATCTGTTGAATACGGTGCAGAGAAGGAGAGAGAGGAATCAAAGATGACACCAAGATTACGAGCCGAGGAGACAGGGAGGATGTGAGAGCCATTAACAGAGATAGAGAATGGAGGAAGAGGGGAGGTGGGTTTAGGGGGAAAAATGAGAAGTTCAGTTTTAGTCATGTTTAGCTTCAGATGGCGTAGAGACATCCAAGCAGCAATGTCGGACAAGCAGGATGAAATTTTGTCCTGGATTAAGGTTGAGATTTCAGGGGTGGAGATGTAGATCTGAGAGTCATCTGCGTAAAGATGGTATTGAAAGCCATGGGATGAAATCAGGGTACTAAGGGAAGAGGTATAGATGGAGAAGAGGAGGGGTCCCAGGACAGAACCCTGAGGCAGACCAACTAAAAGAGGGATGGAAGTTGAAGAGGAACCGCCAGAGTGTACACTGAAAGTGCGAAGTGAGAGGTAGGAGGAGAACCAGGAAAGAACAGGGCCCTGAAATCTAAACGAGGATAGCGTATCTAGGAGTATGGTGTGGTCAACAGTGTCGAAAGCAGCAGACAGGTCAAGAAGGATAAGGATAGAATAGAGACCTCTGGATTTAGCCAGCAGCAGTGGAGAGTGAAAGATTAAGGATGTGAGAGATGACAGGAATGATAGTAGGAGAGATAGTGTTAAGTAGATAAGTGGGGATGGGATCAGAGGAACAGGTAGTACATTTAGAGGAGGAAAGAAGAAGGGCAGTTTCTTCAGCAGAAACCTCAGAGAAGGAGGAAAAAGAGGGAGAGGAAGGAGAGTAGGGGGTGTGGACTAAGGGAGAGAGAGGTGGGGAGGGTTTGGATGAAAATTCAAGGTTAATCTTATGGATTTTATCGTGGAAGTGCTCAGAAGCTGGAGGGAAAGCAGTTAGAGGACAGGATAAGGTCGAGACAGTGACCATTTTGGTGGGTGGGCGCAGAGCAGCATAGCTGAAGATTGAATGAGGACGTTAAGGCAAGGAATTGGGAAGCATAAGAGTTAGAGGAATCATCAGCATGGATGTTAAAGTCACCAAGTCACTTTCTATTGGGAGTTTGCATTTTACAAATTTTTGCTTCAGATTAGATGTTTGTCAGAAGGCCAGCACTGGTGAAGCTGGGAATATCTCTTTTAGTAATTCATCCTTCTGGATTAGCGGCTATAGAGCTTTTATCATTCTTCTCAGTTTTTCCACTTCTCAACTGTATGTCACTACAAGGGCATTCTCTCTGCAATTTTCTTTTCTGTGTACTGCAATAGAGTTTCCCTGAGTGTTTTAAGGGAAGAGGCAATCTTCTTGGAAATTATTTTGGGGTTGTAGCCTTTTTGTTTGAAGGATTCAGTCAGGATTTTGAGGTGTTTATCTGTGTCTCTTGGGTTAGAGCAGATATGATGGTATTGTGTGGTTTGGTTGTGTATAATAGACTTTTTTGTAAGTGAAGGATGGAAGCTGGAATTCTGTAGGTAGCTGCATTTGTCAGTTGGTTTCTTGTATATAGATGTTAGTATATAGCCATTGGTGATAAACTGTGGTGTCTAGATTGTGGAGCAGTTAATTTTTGAATTTGATTAAAGGATGGTATTCATTGAAAAAACTGTAAATTTGTTTGAGAATCTCTTCTCCCTCAGTCCAAATCGCAAAAATATCATCATTATACCAGTAATATTTTAGGTGTTTAGTCTGATATGTATTCAAAAGTGTCTCTTCCAGTTCTGTCATGAAAAGGTTTGCATATTGTGGTGCCATCCTGGTACCCATAGCTGTGCCCATGATTTGCAGGTAGATATCATTATTGAAATGGAAATAGTTATTGAATTAGAATTGCCTGCCTGTGGAGCACACTTATGACAAGAAACAACCCCCAATCCTTATTTCTCTACTGAATGAATTTGATTAATTTTATAATAGCTTCCAGTATGAATTTGTGGTAATTTTTAGGATAAACTTATCACATGCAGCTCTGCCATATGCATGGGGAATGTTACTGTAGTGATTCTACATACAATGCTACCAGAAGAGCACCAGGTGGTAACTGCTTGATGTTTTTTAATTTGTTCAGAAAGTCTGTGGTGTCTTGTATGAAGCCATTTGTCTTGTGCACTCAGTGTCTTGTGCCCTTTTTGTTGTAATTTGCAAAGACTTATTAAACAAAACATCAAACACACAACTCAAAATATTATATATATTTGATCTAGAACATCAACATCCACCATATCATGTCTTAATAGCCACAGAGTAAAAGGATGGATAAGAGGAAGGAAAATAAGTACTGAGATTGGGATAAGGGTGGGAAAGATTAGAATTCAGTGCCATGTAATCATGATTTTTATGTGAGATGACTTGTTATGGTCTGTAAATTTCTTCTGTATAAACTATCTTAATGCTTTTTGAGGGACGTGGTGCATCAAATTGAATAAATGAAATAAACTCTAATACCGACTGGCATTATTTAATAAATCACCTCTATTATGGATAATGGAAACTCAACAGTTGGTGTGGCAATTCTTCTGTCCTCTTTTTTCTCAACCTGAAATTGATATTAAAATACATTAGGAATGATTATATTTTGCACAGCCTAAGACAGAATGCCTACATAGCATGTATCCCAAGAACATTAAACACTGAACTCTGGCTTCCATCCTCCACCTCTTTGAAAGCCTACTCCAGCTAGTTTGCATATCATGCAGACAGAAAAGCCATCTAATTATTTCAGTAAATCATGACTCAGCTTCTTTTCTTGGCTTTCGTGTATAGTTTAATGTGGATGTGCCTCTTGTTTCATAATATAAAGAATGACATCTTCAAAAGGAAGGATATACTGTGCCTGTCATTCTGAAACCCAATGAGGAAGAGGCATATTTTTCAACTTAAATACTACATAAAACCTTCTGCTGTTCGTCTTTTCCCTACCAGTAAGAGTTTATAGGTTAAAGCCAATCTATTTTATACTGTAACTATTGCTACAGTCACCACTCATCTCCCCCACGTATATATATTTGCACACTTGCTCAAAATGACCCTAAAAAAAAAAAAAAAAATCAGAGAAACTCTGCCAATATGTTCTTCCGAAAGCAAAGAACAATGTAGGAGGTACTGCAGAATTAGAATGCAGTTATATAATTTGACAGGAAATTTTTCTGGTGGCATTTTTCCAAGCAGTACACAATGACAGTTACATCCTATTTTGATAAACAGGTACTGCAGGAGGATTCTGCTGCCTGTCCTCCTTTTTTCTCTGGCATCAATTATTCAACTTAACACTTGTATATGTTAAATTAGAAAAGCAGTGGTAGGATTCTAAATACCAGTGTTTAGTGCTGGAAAATAAAATTTTAAAAGGTATAGGTCAATATCAAAAGCATTTACCCAGACAACAGCACCTGCTACCTGGATAAGTGCTGCTGTCCAGGATATTCTCCAAACACTCAAAAAATTCAAAAGTGGGAATTAATGAACTCACCCCCCATAAAAAAAAAACATTGAAAACCACTCCGAACCAAAAATATAATGTTAATATTATATGGGATCTTCAGAATGGAACATCAATTCATGGATAAGATGTCCTATAGCGAAGAGCATCATTATTCAAATGTGTTAAGTTCCTTCCAAGTCTATATTTTTGATCGATGGAAGAAACTTAGGGTGTCTTTTACTAAAGATTAGCTTGTGTTATCTGCAGCGGGGCCCATAGGAATAAAATGGGAACTGCTGCAAGGTAACTCGAGCTAACCTTTAGTAAAAGACCCCCTTATAGAATCATACTTTAACGGACTACAGGACATCAGATTGTCATTTGTATATATCTCACAGTGATATGTTGTTCTTCTAATGATTAAAATAGATGGAATCCTGGACTTTCATAATGAAGATGGTATTTTGGATTGAAGACTTAAAAATATTCACAGGGTGCAGTTTGGGACTTTTTATGGATCCAAAGATTGACAAGAAGAAGCAGTAAATATTATTGCTTATGCATGAGTTTATGTTCCAGTCTGAGGATCCCACATATTAACATTATATTTTTGGTAGGGAGAGTTTTTTTTTTTTTTTCAGACACCAGGGCAGTGCTTCTGAACATTTTTACAGGGCAGTCCCGGAATTTAACAGTCTATTATCTGAATAACTTGGGACGGCATTTTACCTGTCCTAAATTATCCGGATAATAGACTAAATATTGCCAGTATCTTTTTGGGTCATGTACAAACTCATTCTACTTGTTTACAAAGGCCTATGACCATCTGCCCCGATTATATCTTAAGTCTGCTCACACCTCACCTCGATCACTACATTCCTCCCAGCAGCACCTTCTACACCTCCCCTCACCTTCTGTTATATGGTTGGACATTACTCGTACCACTGCATTTGCATATATTGGCCCCCAACTCTGAAACACTCTTCCCTTGACCCTGAAACTTCAACCCTGTTACTTTACTTTTAAAAGACTGCTTAAAGCCTGACTTTTCAGTCAAGCCTTCCCATCTTAATTACCATAGTGTTCATACTTTTTTTTCATCTTTCTTTCCTTTCCTTTTCTATTGCTCATTTGAGCTTTTATTGTAAACCACCAAGCTGCCACTGTCTATATATCACGGTATATCAAGTGAAATAAAATAAAATATATTCAGCACCAGCCACTATCTGGATATTGAGTCACATAGTGCCATTAAATATCCAAATACTGTTTGAGCACCACAACTGGCATTTTAACAATACACTGTCTGTGGCAGCTGAATATTGACCTGGTAGTTCCCAATTACGAAATGCCATTGCAATGTAAAGGGAACACCTAAAGAAATAACCTCATTAACATACTAATTTTGCTGAGCTTAAAACAAAAGGAACTTCTCCGTGTATAAGCAAGATAAGGCAGTCACACATAGGTGATGCCATTTCTTGAGGAAGACAGTTTGGACCTACTCCCTAGAGCCCAGAAAAGTCTGGAAGACTATTCTGAGCATGTCTGAACGTGCCCACAGAACACCTAACAAACCAACCTTATAAACATACAACATTTTGCTAAGATTAAAACAAAAGGAACTTACTCTGACTCTGGCATAATTTAGCATTTCCTGAGCTGTTTCAAATGATGGCCAGGCTGCATTTATGCAGTATTCCACCACAAAGTGATCATCCTGATAAAGGGAAAAACAGGTTAATCAAGTTCCCTCTAAAGACTCTTCTTTTAAAGACAATTTTATTTTATTATTTGTTACATTTGTACCCCGCGCTTTCCCACTCATGGCAGGCTCAATGCGGCAGGCAATAGAGGGTTAAGTGACTTGCCCAGAGTCACAAGGAGCTGCCTGTGCCGGGAATCGAACTCAGTTCCTCAGTTCCCCAGGACCAAAGTCCACCACCCTAACCACTACGCCACTCCTTTCCTCATGCACAATGCTGCATGTCTGTTTTGCACCCTTTTGTTTCCCCTACCTTCCATGGACAGTTGAAGGATTTTCTATCATCATAAGGAACTGAAGTATCTTATGATGATAGAAAATAAGCGGTCTCCAAGGACAAATCCTTCAATGCCCCCTATAGCAGGCAATGTTCCTTCCTTCACCTAAGAAAACCAACCCGTACAGTGCTCTCACCCAGCAACGTAAAGCTGAAGGGCTATCTGAAACATATTTTAATCACCCAGAATAAACAAATATGAATACCTTTATCTTTGGTAAGTTTGCTTTTGATTCATCCACCAGCTCTTGCCAAACAGTTTGTCCATAACTTCCTACAGAAGCAGAAGCCAGTCTTTCCAAGACCACATTCAATTTTACTTTGTAAACAAGCTATTGACAAACAAGAATATTTTGCAATTATTAAAAACATTTTTTTCAGGATTTATTTTGTAAGACTAACTGCAAGGGCATAAGTACAGATTAAAAGAAACTAGATAGTCCTATGGCATCTAATTTACACAGGACTGGATTAACTGAGCTCTCTTCCAACACACATGAAATGAACAAACAAAACAAAATCAAAGTACTTAGGCTTCTATTTACTAAGCTGAGTTAGCTGTTTAATACAGGAACTACCACATATTAACAGCACAGCACTGCATTAACTGTTAACACATACTTAATTTCTACATTTAAATAAATAATGTGAAAAAGAATGGACAGGGACTGTGCTTTGCAGTTAATAAACAGTAATAAACTGTGCTAACTGTAGAACAGTCCCTTCCAAAAATAATAGGAACAACCCTAACTGTTACTGTAGAGGTTTTGCACCTAATGCACACTAAATTTTGCCTTTGCACATTTTTAGTAAATAAAGGCCTTAGGGGCCCTTTTACTAAAACTGAGCATGCACTAAGCGCCACATGGTCCATAGGTATAAAATAAGATACACAGCATTTAGTGCAGGCTAATTCTGTTAGCAAACACTACGCTTTAGTAAAAGTGACTTCATCCCATAGTTTCATAAACCAGAGGTCTATCAAAGCCTGCTTTTTTTTTTTTTGGCAAAGTTTAGCAGCTATCCCTCTACAGTTATTCCTCACAAGAAGGCTATCAAGACTTTCTTGCAAAAAGCTAAAATACACTTCTAGAACTTTCTTGTTTTCATGTTTCCTAAGAAAGATGCACAAAAACCATAGAAATGGACTGAGGCATTACACCCTTCACACTAAGATCCATTTTCTACATTTGTTTTTAAAGCAGGGTCTAAATAATAGATGGCACCAGACAATGCAATTACAGTAATGTGAATACATGAAATTGCTCAGAAGCAGTAAAGGAAAACATGATTATTATTTTGGCATCTAAACCAAGGCACTTAGCAACAAATTACATATAGGTACACTGTGTGCCCCAGAAAGTTTACAATGTAATTCTGTGCCTTTGGCAACATGAAAAAAAATATAGACTTGCCCAAGATCATAGCAAATGTCAATGGCATAAACAGGATTTGAAGCAGTTTACCTGGCTCCCAATCTAATCACTGGGGGGATTCATCAAGGTGTGGTAAATGATCACCCTTTACCGAACCTTGATGCCTTGTTGGATTCAACACCGCAGGTTGCTGAATCCCACTTTATTTTATTTTTTATAATATCTTTACTGAGTCAGAGTAATAGTCATAACAAACAAATGTGGGGGAATTATACCCCCTATTACAGCAAAACAAGTATAGTAATAAGGGACAATAACCGATCCCGGAGTAACAATATACAAGGCTATACAATCAAAACAGAAAAACAGCCCACCTGTAACAGGAGACAAGAGGCTGTCATGCCGTCCGTTTCACACCCAACTCAAATTTTTAATAAAGAAAGTTCCCTCCCCACCTCCCCCACACCAACTGTCCATCCATGAATATAGTCAACGAGAAGCATCCCCATCACTGTCCACTACTCTATATAAGGAGGTATACCTTTTCCATAAATCACGATATTGACGATTCCCTGGAGAGAATGAAAATTTAAGAGCAGTAAGCAACCAATTTGCCATTTCACGCATAAAGTTGTGCCAGGTAGTGAGAGATGGAGGTGAAGTGTCAACCCAGGACTGCAAAATGCATTTTTAAAATGCATTTTCTTAATGAGAAGGGTGGCTACTAGAATAAATTTGCATTGTGCATCTCTGAAGCCCCTCCCTCACAAGGAGGCCTTACTCTCCTTCAACACCACCAAATAAGACCAATCTACTGTACACTGCAAAGTGGCCTCAATGACTCCTAGGGCTGGGACCAAAAGGTAGACAAGGTGGGGCATTCTATAAAGGAATCAAAGAAAGAGCCTGGGAACGATTTGCATTTCACACATAAATCATCGTCCCATAGACCCATGGCTTTACCCTTCTGTTTAGTGATGTGCACCCTATGCAGAACTATGTATTGAATATCTTCTAATGCTGCATTGGGAGTCACTGTATGAAGATCCTCGAATGAAGCACCCAACTGAGTCTCCGTAACATCCTCCACTAAGTCTTTGCTAGTTGCATTAAAAATGGAGCATTCCTAGTGTCCCGAATCAGCTGGGATAGTCTACTTAGATTAGGAGAAAGACTAAAAAAAACGATCTAATTTTAGGAAGACAGCCTGTGCCTTATGGCGGTGTTCTGACAAAAGAATATAGTCTCTCGCCTGGAGACGGGCAAAAAAAGAATTGGGGACATTCCATGCACACTTGACTTGGTCAAAAGATGGAAAACTCCCCCCCCCCCCCCCAGCTGCCTTAAATACCCCAAATATTGCGCTGCGTGCATCTGGTAGTGCTATACAAATGGTAATAATAATAATATTGACAACCTCTTCATTTCCATTGATGCAAGACAGCGGAATCCAAACCAGCGGGAAAGTCTGGGTTACCCACTAGGGTCAAAAAAGGACTCATCCCCCCTGTCACCACCCGTAGCCTCTCCACCACGTCCAAGCTTTCCTTAGCACACCAAAAAGTTTATTCCCCGACACTAAACTCCTGGGTCGCTGAGATTTCAGGACTACGAAAGGATCATATGGTGCACACCAGCTATTCCAGAAAACAGTAGGAGCATAAAAACCGGTCCCAGAGTGAATCTCATGAATCCAACAAAGAAGCGTGGTGACATTGTAGGCCCGCAGGTTGGGTAACCGGACCCCTCCCCCCTCGAATCCTATTGTGGGTCAGTTTAGCAAAGGATATTCTGGGTCACATGGTGTGCAAGAAAAAAGAACCGATTATGCTACAGAATGTTGTCTTCCTGCCTATTTACGCAGAGTGGGATCATCTGCAAGGGATACAACAACTTAGGTAAAATAACCATTTTAACTAACGCTACTCGGCCTAAAAAAATCACTGGGAGACACAGAGCTGTTTTATTGCCTCCAGTCTCTAAGTAACATTTTTCTTATAGATCCAGGTATGGTTCTCGCTGAGGTACACTCCAAGATATTTAATGCCCACACTAGCCCAGGATAGAGGAAAGTTGGGTAAGGTAGCACAGGGGCGGGTTATAGTGAAGGCCTCTGATTTCCCAAAATTTATACTAAGACCTGAGAACGACCCAAAAACTCGAATAATGGTCATTACTTGTGGCAAACTGGAAGACATACTATCAAGCAATAAAAACATATCGTCTGCAAATAAATTGATATGATATTCACACCCTCTCGCTGTAACACCCCACAAAGCAGGGTCTTGATGGATCCAAGCAAGCGGTGAGAATGAATAAGAAGGGGGATAGAGGGCAGCCCTGTCTGGTCCCTCCGCCCAGTGAAATCACCTAAGTAAGAGTATGACTGATGATGATTTGGGCTGTGGGATTACTATAAAGGAAGCACCCTTATCCAATCCAAAAATGCGCCCCAAATGCCAAAACGATGCAGTGCCCAAATCAGATAATCCCATACTACTTTTGTCAAAGGCTTTCTCTGCATCTAGACTTGCTAAGATTGCGTCCCCTGAACGCCGACTCCCCTCGAACAGGATGCGGCTCAACTTTAAGATGTTAGCTAGGCAAATCCACTGGGAACAAAACCTAACTGGTCCCAATGAACCAGCAGGGGGAGAAATGCATTAAGCCTAGAAACCAGCACTGTCGCCATGATCTTAACGTCCTGATTAAGCAATGAGATTGGCCAGTGGGAACCAACCAACTCAACATCCTTCCCCGGCTTTGGAAGGACAGTGATGTAAACGTGGTTCAAGGAGGGACCCATAACCTGGGAGTCTTGTAGGGCATCATACATAGAGAAAAAGGAAAGAACTAAGAGGTCTTGTAAGATTTTGTAAAATTCAGTGCCCAGGTTATCCGGACCCAGCATCTTAGCCAGCTTCAACTATTTAATAACCTTCTGCTCCTCTCGCCCCTGCAGAGGTGCACCGAGATAAGCCACCTGTTCTGGCATTAAGGAGGGCAAGTCTAAGTTGGCAAAAAATTCTGTACATCCTTCAGCACAGAAAGAGCCTTTTCTATAAAGAGTGGAGTAAAAACGAACAAATTCCTGCTGTATTGCAGCTATCTTGGTATGAGAGGCCCCAGTAGCATCTCTGATGTTACCGATGAAACTTTTTGCTGATCTCTGTTTCACCAAAGAGGCAAGAAGTTTTCCCGTCTTGTTGCCCCATTGGTGTAGGCGGTATTTATATAATTTAACACTATAAAGCGCTCTGGCGTCTAGCAGCTGCCGCATTTGTTTCTTATATTCAAAATAGGCCACACGTGTATTCTCGGAAGGGGAAACAATAAATAGCTTCTGCGAATCCCTCAGCTGGGCCGCCAGGTCACATAGTTTCTGCTCTTTTTGTTTATTTACAGATGCAGTATAAGCAATAATCTTGCCTCGGAGTACAGCTTTGGCTGCCTTCCAAAAGACTCGAGGCCCCACTGATTAAGTATAATTCTCCACTAGGTAATCTAACCACTCCTGCCGTAGATATGCACGAAAGTTGTGGTCCTGAAAGACAGCAGGGTTCATGCAACACAGAAAAGTACTCGATCCCCCTCCCTATCGCATGCTAATCCATACTGGTGCATGATCCAACACCCCCATGCCCACCCCATCAACTCCAAGTATCAAAGTCCGAGACACAAGAATACAGTCCAAGTATGCATGGACCCCATGCGGGTGGGAGTAAAAAGTGTAATCATGCTCATCCATATGGAGGAGCCGCCAGATATCTATAACTTCTAGTTCCTGAATAAGAAAATTGACTTCCCATCTATCATAGTCCTTGGAGGGCTTCTTTGGAGGTTTGCAATCTATCACGGGGTTGCTGGTGATATTGAAATCGCTCCCCAAAATTAGAAGGTAATCATCAAAGGTCGTAAAGCGAGCCGCCAAAAGAGTGAAAAATTTCTGTGTAAACATTGGGTGTATAAATACTGCATATGGCTACTTTAACTCCCTGCAGCCACCCCGCTACAACCACATAGCGGCCACTGGGGTCCTGATACAGTCTATGCACAGTAAAAACCATGTTCTTCTTGAATAGTATGGCTACCCCCCTCGGTCTACCATTATAAGCAGCGTAATAAAGGTCGCCACCCAGTCTCTTTTCAATTTAAGATGCTCAAGTTTCCCCAGATGGGTTTCTTGTAGTAATGCTATACCAGCATGCTGTCTTTTAAGCATCTGCAAAATCTTGGTGCACTTAATGGGCGAGTGGATGCCATCTACATTTAAGGATATAACTTTAAGATTAGCGAGCTCACACCCTGGAAAGAGGTGAAGTTAACAAAGGTGAGTGAGAGTATAGATATGCCCAGGACGCCTCCCAGCTCAGCCTCCCAGATATCCCCAGAGCAAGCAAAGAAAGATGGCACATCGTCAGCCTCATAAGAAAGAAGGACACCTCCCAAGTGGGCCTCAGAAATAGTTTTGGTGAACTTGGACAAGACAGTACCATACTGATAAACCCATCCCCTCTCCTCCACCTGAATACCTGTTGACCTGATTTCTTCATCCACCCAATTACTGAACAAAAGACCTCCCACAACCACACACAAACCAGCTTCCCAACATTCATATTCCCCTCCTCCTAACTCCCCCAAACCCTCCTCCCACCCCCCTCCTGTGTTCGCAAAGGGTTTTCCCTGAAGGTAAGCATGAGAACCAGTCCCAGTCCGTAGGTTTGTCTGCATACTGGAAACAATGATGATGCATGTTGGTCTGCACTGAAGAAAAAAAAAAAAAGTCACACCACCAAAATTTCGCCCCTTGTCTCCTACGGCAGTAGATGATAAAAGTGTCCACCAGAAAATTACCAGAAGATAGCCTGACCATACAGGGCAATCCATTCCACCAGGGGTCAGTCGAACAGCTTTTCGCTGATTAGCAGCAAGAAGATCCCTCCAGAGTAGTATCAGTAGAGGACATAGGAACGCCACCCCCCCCCACCAAAAAAAGAAAAAAAACCTTGAGAAATCCAAGAGTCTATGGGCTTCCAAACTGAGACAAAGTTGATTTATAATCCAAGTGCACTCAATGTGCTGCTATTAGCACTGAAAGATCAGAGTAAATGAGCAAGGCAACATACTATAGGAGGCTCACGGCAATTTATCCATGAAGGAGCACAGTTCCTTAGGGTCAGTGAAGAAGAAAGATGCACACTTGGGTAAAGCGAAGCAAAGCGTACCCCCTTATCATAGAGGCATTTGCAATATTGACCCATCTGCCTCCTTTGGTCAGAAACACAAGTCAATTAGTCCTGAAAGGGCAGGATTTTATTGCCTTTAAATTCTACTGGTCTTTTTATGCAGTATGGCTGAAGTAATCGATCCTTGTCCACATAATTAAGAATCAGAGCCAGGCCAGGCTGTGGGCATTGCTCTCCCAAGCACATAGTACCCACTCTATGGACCCTCACAACATGTAGTACATTATCAGGTAGCTGTAAACTTAGCTGACCGGGCAGCCAGTGGTCAACAAATTCGCAAAGCTCTTTGTCTTTCACCAATTCAGGTAAGCCTGTAATTCTGAGGTTAATGCGCCTACCTCAGCTTTCCTGGTGAGCTACCTGTTGCGCTAGCTGCTTGCATTATAACTCTAGAGCTATGATCCTTGTGTCTGCGGCCTCTGTTCGGTCCTCTTGGCGCGATATGCGTTCATCAGCCGTGCACTGTGTCTCTCCAGCGATTCTTAGATGTGATTCACCAAGGCATGAAGCTTAGTTAGCTTTTTCTCGAGAACTGCTGTTATTTGTTGAGAGATCTCTCGAATTGCCTCTGCACACATGGTCACCAGTGAGAGGCCTGCATGTGGCACCGCCATCTTGGGGCTCAGGTTCTGTGTGCAATTCCTTCCTGGCCGCTGAGTCTTTACTGGCATAACATCTTGCAGGAACGGCCCTGAAAGCTCTTCCAAGGAGGCCCAAAGGCTGCGACACCCAGACAGGTAAAATTTGGGCCAATTCAAGGAAGTTTGAAAAGGTAATACAAAGGTTTCATAGTAGCGGGAGCAGAGCAGGGCTATGAGATGCCCACTCAGATATCGAGCATCATGTGACCCCCCCCCCCCTGAATCCCACTTTCTAAGAACAATGGTTGCGAGCCACCTCACAAGCAGTGTTATTACCTCAGCCCAGGACTAATGGACTGTCAAGCTGCAGCCCAATGCTCCCAGGCCACAAGCAGAAGGTGTCCCTGTCCCCCCCCCCCCCCCTGTCTGCACCTTCCCGGCAAGACCCTCCTCCCACAGGGGCTACCTATCAAAAAGAATTGGTGGTCTAGTGGGAGGTTCATCTGGTGGTTTAGTTTGGGGGGGGGGGGGGGAGGTTGCAGGCAGGACTGAGGGGGGTGGACCCTCTCCATGCAGCCCAATGCTCCTGGGCAGTAAAAAAAAAAAAAAAAAAAAACTCCACTAAAAAAGCTGAAGTTATTTTACTGTCACTTTTGTGCCCTAAAGTGATTTGTGGTGTATCACTGCAAATCGCATTAGGGCATTTGCAAAGTAATGAGATGCAAAGCATGCATCTGCATATTTTGCATTCCATTACTACCTAACTCGTGATATTTTAGGCCAGACAGCGTTAGAGCCTTTTAAGTCATGCTAAGGCCCAAATAACACAACTCAAGGACACAATGCTGCTTGATGAATCCCCTAGGTTACTCATTTTCTCACAGTAAACAGCTTTAAAACCAAATTTAATTATACAAAATGAGTCAATATATCCAGTAGTTAACTGAACCATGATGATAAACTATATTTACTACTTTTTAAAAATGATTACTAATGCTAACTTGGGGGAAAATGAACCAAGAAAAAGTCAAACGTATCACATAATACCACCTTTTTCAAACATATATTTATGTTAGCTTTATCTGAAAATGAAATACGCTACAAAGAATATCTAAGTCCAATTTTGAATGATTCCATATTTTACATATATTACTGTATGAGGATGGCACTCCATAAACAAGGATTTTTAATTGAACTTGTAAAACCTTCCACTCTTTATATAATGAGCAGATATCAACAGGGGTTTCCTGCACCTGGAACAACTGTTTATTGGTAAAAGGAGGCAGGACAGGTGAGGGTCTGTCACGATGGTGACTATTTTCCTTGGCTGTGCTCACCTCGCCCTCTGGTGGCCAGAACCGGTGGCTGCCATAGACTGTCTTGCTGTCTCCCTACACATTCCAGACTTTCATTCCAGTCCTGTTAAGATATTCTAGCTCTCCAGACTTGGTTGGAAGTTTGGCAGCTAGCCTCACCCTTAGCTGCCTTGAGATTCCTGCACTAAGCCTCAGCTGCTGATTGCCTTTATTAGGCACCTGGCCTTTTCAGCCCTTTGCATTGCCAAGGGTCTCGAGGTAACCGGTGTGTAGTTGCACTCTTGCCTTGTTCTGTTTTGTGCTTATTTCTTGGTGCCTGTGTGTACTTTAGCCTTTGTGTTCTCTGTTTGTTTGTCTGCTAGGTTCTGCTTTCAGTCTAGCTTTATTGCTTGTATGTATGTCTTTCTTAGTGGCTGCTTGGCAGTTTTCAGTCATTGCCCTAGTTCTTGTCTGTGTAGCCTAGCTTTGTGTCCTGTCTAGTCTGTCTTGTTTGGTTCCCTGTTCACCTTGGGCTTCTGCCCTACCCTGGTTAGTCAAGCTTGTCTTAAAGTCCTGTATAGTATCCGTTCTTCCTCTGTTTGTGGCTGGTTGTCTTCAGCTTCAGTTCCCCTCCTGCTTGTGTCCGCCCTGCTTGCGTCCGCCCTGCTTGCTTTCAGTTTCCTTCCAGCCAAGCCTGTTTGGAAATCCTGATTCCTATCCTAAACCCTGTTTTGGCCAAGCTTGTTTAAGAATCTTTTCTAGTGTGAGTTTCTTGGTGTTCCAGCCTGCTTGCTCCAGTACTAGCTTTCCTCTAAGTCCTGCCGGCTGCCTGCATCCATGGGCTCAACCCCTGGGGAACGGCAGTCAAGTGTAGGTGAAGCCTAATTCCAGTCCGTGTGTTCCGGCTTGCTTATCTGCGTCTGCAGTCCCTGCCTTGCTGGTGTGCTAGCCCAGTGCTGGTTTGGGGGTTTTGCCTGCCGCTCCTCGTCAGTGGTCCAAGGGCTCACGAATCCAGGTTTAGCCTTGAGAGTCCTGACAGGGTCTGACCAGATCCTTACTGAAGCACTCAGCATAATCCCAAAGCAACGAAAGGGATCTTTTGTATCCAGAATCTCTTTTGTTGATCAAAACTTTATTAGAGTTTTGATCCTGTCATAGAACTAAATGAACACACAGTGAAGTGTGCAATCAAATTATTATTATTTATTACATTTGTACCCTGCGCTTTCCCACATACAGCAGGCTCAGTGCGGCTTACATTGTAAAAGAAAGCATCTTATATGGTCAAAACAGTCCTTTATTAAAAATACAAAGGACCAGGGGTCCACAATGTCTGTATGAAAACTCTTGTATCAAATCAGAAAGGGGAACCTCGAAATACATTTGCAAAGTTAGAGAATCCCATATGCAACATATCACTCATCTCACCATGTGGTGTGACCAAGCAAATCCTTTAACGATGGCTCACATCTATTTAACAATTTGAGACATTTAAAACCCTCAACAGATGTTTATTATTGGAAATAAAGAAAGAGGATATAGGAAACTAGACCGAAACGTAGCTGCTTGTCAGTTTCTTTTTTTTTTTTTAATGAAGACTGTTTTGAACATTTGATTGCATACTTCACTGTGTGTGTTCGTTTGGGCTCCACTAGTTAGCATCCCTGGATTTTCTTTCTGTGGAGAGTTTGTTTTCCTCTCCTTGTTGGACAGAACAAAATGATCAACTTTTCACAAATCTATTAATCAATTTTACCTCAACATCCAGTCCAAACTGAACTGCAAATTTCTCAGCATCATCAAACTTGCGCTTGTGAAGTAAGCGACTTAATCTATGGGAAAAACACATGTATTCTAAGGAAAGGTACGCAAAAAAAGGAGCATTTTATTATTCCTTTTTTCTGAAAGAAATACCTGTTTTCTGGTAATGCTTCTGTTAAACATCTCATTACAAGCACAGATGATGCTCTTTCATGTAACCTAAAAATAATCCCAGAAGTAACACAAGGCAACAACTTTTATTAGATTCACATTTTTAAGTTAAATTTCAGAACAGCACAAAGTCTGCATGGATATATTACATACCCGTCTTTATCTTCATATATTTCTTCCAGAAGATATATTGTATCCTGACAAAAGATCAGCACTTATAAGAGACATATCCTTATGTTTGAACCAAACAAACAAAAATATTCTGAGAAGCTCTGAGAGAAGAGGACATTTCTCTGGGTAAGTGAACATTTTTTGTGATCTGTGCTTTGGTGATTTAAAGGTTTGGGTTTAAAAGAGGTAAGTTTATTGATAAAGATAGTTAGAATTTAAAAAAGCAGACTTTATTATTAACTAGTCTCCCTATCCTTTTCCCTATAGTTTTTAAAACTTAAACATTCTGCCATAGTCTACAGCATTTACAGATAGTCTCTAGAAGGCACAGCAGGGCATAGATCAATCTTCATTCCCACCCACCCTCCCCAACTACTGCCCACCTCTAACACATCTCTTCATTTATAGTCTTTTTTTTTTTTTTGTTACATTTGTAGAGCTGGTGGTGGGAGGCGGGGTTGGTGGTTGGGAGGCGGGGATAGGGCTGGCCAGACTTATATGGTCTGTGCACTGAAGAGGACAGTACAAATAAAAAAGTAGCACATATGAATTTATCTTCTTGGGCAGACTGGATGGACCGTGCAGGTCTTTTTCTGCCGTCATCTACTATGTTACTATGTTACCCCGCGCTTTCCCACTCATGGCAGGCTCAATGCGGCTTACATGGGGCAATGGAAGGTTAAGTGAATTGCCCAGAGTCACAAGGAGCTGCCTGTGCCGGGAATCGAACTCAGTTCCTGAGTTCCCCAGGACCAAAGTCCACCACCCTAACCACTAGGCCAATCCTCCACTTAACTTATAGTCTTAACTTATAGTCAATTATTCTAATAAGAATAACAAGAGAGGAGCTTTTTAATTACATTTAATTACTTTCTGAGAAGCAAACACTAAATAAATCACACAATATACCATATAATCTTCTTTATATTAATCTAATATCCCTAGTAGCTTAAGAAGTTTAAACAACACAATAATGCTGAGATGCAGACAGCGGTCCAGCAGAAATAGGGGTGCTATCCAGACTTTTGCATAGTGTGTCACATTTATAATTATGTCCCAGTTGGCGAGAGGTTATATGTGTGTGCTCGATGCAAAGAGCTCAAAGCTCTCAGAAAATGAGTTCATTCTCTTCAGGCTAGAGTACTAGACTTGGAGGAGCTAAGGGAGACAGAGAGGTACATAGAGGAGACCTAAAGGGATGGTACATAGAGGAGACCACTTCCAGTCTGGTACCCCTTGTGTGGCCTTGGAGGAGGGAGGTCTCCTAAAAGGAAAGACTCATCCTGGTGAAGTAGGAAGTAATCCTGTAGCAAGGACCTGCCCACAAGGGGATGCAATATCCTCTTGCACTGAGGATGTGTCTCCAGGAGCATCTGCTCAGGAGGGAAGGGTTAGGACAGCTGTTGTAGTTGGTGATTCGATCATTAGACATGTAGACAGCTGGGAGGCTGCTGGGCGTGAACATCGCCTAGTCACTTGCCTGCCTGGTGCGAAGGTGGTGGACCTCACGCGTCACCTAAATAAGATTTTAGATAGTGCTGGGGAGGAGCCTGCTGTCTTGGTACATATAGGTAGCAATGAAATAGGAAAATATGGGAGGGAGGCTCTGGAAGTCAAATTTAGGTTCTTAGGTAGAAAGCTGAAATCCAGATCCTCCAGGGTAGCATTTTCAGAAATGCTTCCTGTTCCACGTGCAGGACCTGAGAAGTAGGCAGAGCTCTGCAGTCTCAATGTGAGGTTGAGATGATGGTGTGAGGATGTGGGATTTAGATTTATTAGAAACTGGACAACATTCTGGGGGAAGGGGGAGCCTGTTCCGAAAGGATGGGTTCTACCTTAACTGGGATGAAACCAGTCTGCTGATGTAAATATTTAAAAAGGAGATAGAGCAGCTTTTAAACTAAAATGGGGGGGAGGAGTCAACAGTCACCCAGGAGCACGTGGTTTGGTGTGGAGTATCCTCAAAGGATATTATTGAAACAGGATCTTTAGGGAATCCCAATAGAGAGGTTTCAGTAATGGTGAAAGAAAGCTAGGAGTGTTTAATGGGAGAACAGAAAAGGACGCAAATTATCTCCATGGAGTGGAGGAGTAACCTAGTGGTTAGCTCAGTGGACTTTGATCCTGGGGAATTGGGTTCGATTCCCACTGCAGCTCTTAGTGACTCTGTACCTGTATATAATATGTAAACCACTTTGAATGTAGTTGCAAAAACCACAGAAAGGTGGTATATCAAGTCCCATTCCCCCTCCCCCCCATCAACTTCAAAGCAGCTTGTAGATTGTGATAAAGTCACATCCAGGATAGTTGGGTTAAGGCAGTGTCAGTTTGAAATACAAGTCCCAGAAAGCATTGCAGGCAAGGAGCCAGGGGGTGAGATGAGGAACCCGGACTGGACTCCTAGCTGCAATAGGGGAAGACATGGGTGTAAGCTGGCAGGATGTGTAGATTGGCTGCCACTAGGGGGAAAGAGAGGAAACCCTGTGTGCAGGAGCTCATCATTAGTCTAATGCTCAACTCAGCTGGTATGGGTGTGGGGGAAGCTAACGGAAAGAGAATGATTGGTTGTGAGAGCAGAAGCCAGGGATTGATTAGGCGGGTGGGAAGGAGTCCCAGGAGAGAGAAGCAGTTGCAGGCTGAAAACCCTTGGGTAAGAGAGGTCCCTACAGTACTGAAGCAGGCTGAAATCCCTTGGGTGTGAGGAAGTCCCAAAAGTATTTGCAGGCTGAAAATCCTTGGGTAAGGGAGGTCCCTAAAGTATTAAATTTACCAGTGAAGCTGGTGCAGGGTGAAATCCTTTGGGTATGAGGAGTCCCTAAAGTATTGAACTCTCCTGAAGGTAAACAGAGTAGAAGGAAGAAACTGCTGCTTTGTGATTTAAATGTGATGATGAATTGAATGAACTGCTTCTATTTGGAATTGAACTATTGCTTATTGTGCACTGGATAAAGAGCCTAGACTGGAGCTGACTGTGAACCTGTATTGAATCCTGATATGTGCTGATAGCCTACTGCTTAAAGGGGACTATTTGCCACACACTTTCAGGTGGCTTACATGTGCTTAAGATTGAAGGTGAATGCTGCTGTTGGAACTGTGTATCAGGTCTACTAGAAACCTGCATGGAATAAAGTCCTTAAGATTGAAGTTGCGGATGGACGTTTATTTCTTGACTGTACCAGGAGCCTGTGGCTGGAGGAGATTGTTCTATCCTTGGCTGCACCTAGAGGTACCTGATTACAAGATGCTAGGAAAAAAACATAATTTGACGTATCTATATACAAATGCTAAAAGCCTAAAAAATAAGATGGGAGAGTTGGAGTATACAGCACTAAATGAAGAGTTAGATATAATAGGTATCTCAGAGACCAGGTGGAAGGAGGACAATCAGTGGGACACAGAGATATCAGGGTACAAACTATATTACAATGATAAAGTGCAGCAAATTGGAGAGGGGGTTGCACTATATGCTAAAGAGGGAATTGAGTCAAACAAAATAAATAAATATTCTACATGAAACAGATAGCAGTGTGGAATCCTTGTGGATAGAAATTCCATGTGTACTACTACTACTACAAATCATTTCTATAGTGCTACCAGTCGTACGCAGCGCTTCACAATTGAACATGAAGAAGAGACAGTGCCTGCTCAAGAGAGCTTGCAATCTAAATCAGGACAGGACAAATAAGGGACAAGGGTAGGACTGACAGACACATAGGGATAAGGGGCTATTGAAGAGAAAGATAAGATAAAGGTTACGAACAAGTGAAAAAGTTAGGAGTCAAAAGCAGCATTAAACAGGTGGGCCTTAAGCCCGGATTTGAAGGCGGGCAGAGATGGAGCTTCACGTAGCGGCTCAGGAAGTCTATTCCAGGCATAGGGTGCGGCAAGATAAAAGGAACAGAATCTGGAGTTAGCAGTAGAGGAGAAGGGTGTAGTTAGGAGAGATTTACCTAGTGAATGGTTTCTGCAAAGGAGTGTAGGGAGAGATGAGGGTGGAGAGGTAGTGAGGGGCTGCAGAGTGAATGCACTTATAGGTCAATAAGAATGAGAAAGAGTACACTGGTAGAGCTGTACTACCATCTACCAGGACAGAACGGACAGAAGAACAAAAATTGTGGAGAAAAAAACAACTCAGACAACAAGAAGTAATGCCACAGAAACTAATGATAGTCCAAATAGGCCTACTTCTATTTCAACGTTACAGCAGAAAAGAGTGGATTTTTCATGTTTTTGGTTCTATTACCACTCTGACCTGTTGTGAATATATCGTGGATTCAAGGTTTTGAAGGCTTGTTTTAGCTTCCCGCCCTCATGCTTATATGGTGCCCACTGCATTTTTGACATCCTTAACAAGACTGACCATGTCTCACAATTATTTTTTGTTCGATGGACAGTTCTATTTGCAGAAGATAGGTGTGGCAATGGGTGCATCATTCGCCCCTTCCATTGCAAATCTTTTTATGGCCTGGTGTGAAGAGCAGTGAGTTCTCCTTCTTCGGAGTTTCATTTGGTATATTCCTTAGCGTCCCTCTGGACCAGTCCAGGAACTGACTGGTGGGTTATGCACTCCTTCCAGCAGATGGAGACAAAGAACTCTGACTCTAGATAGCCAATAAGAGCCCTGGTCAACTAGCTCTAGATTCAGTACTATCAGTCTCCAACAGGTAGAAGGAGGTGAGCCCTTCAGTCTATTCTGGGATTTTTTCCTTTCTTTTCCCTTTCTAAGGCTGTTATTAAAAAAAAAAATTATAAGAAACCTGTTTTGCTCCTTTCTTCTATGCCCCGTGGTGTTGAGGCCTCTTTCTGACTGAGTGCAGTGTACACTTCAGTCTGCCTAGGGGTGTTACACAAGGGGGGAGTGGGGTACCGGGTCCCTCCACCACAATTTCTTCCTATGGTTCCCCAGCAATTTTTCTTTAAATTTAGGGCTGGGAAGTGCTGTTGGAGAAGCAGCCACGTAAAAAAACATAAACAAAACAAAACTATAATTAAAGAACTAAAGTGCTATCGGCAGAGCAGCTCACATTAAACGTCATCTGCCATTTAGACGCCCAGTCTCCTAGTCTCGCAAGATCTTCCTGCAACTTTTCACAATCTTCCCGCGATTTGACGACCTTGAACAACTTTGTGTCATCAGCAAATTTGATAACCTCGCTAGTTACCCCCACCTTCAAGTCATTTATGAAAATGTTAAAAAGCAACGGTCCCAGCACAGATCCCTGAAGGACCCCACTAACTACCCTTCTCCACTGCGAATAGTGACCATTTAACCCTACTCTCTGTTTCCTATCTTTCAACCAGTTTTTAATCCATAACAATACACTACCTTTGATCCCATGACTCTCTAATTTCCGCTGGAGCCTTTCATGAGGGACTTTGTCAAACGCTTTCTGAAAATCCAGATACACAATATCCACCGGCTCACCTTTGTCGACATGTTTGTCTACCCCTTCAAAGAAATGCAGTAGATTGGTGAGGCAAGACTTCCCTTCACCAAATCCATGCTGACTTTGTCTCATAAATCCATGCTTTAGAATGTGCTCTGTTATTTTGTTCTTAATGATAATCTCTAACATTTTGCCCAGCACCAACGTCAGACTCACGGTCAATAATTCCCCGGATCTCCCCTGGAACCTTTGTTAAAAATTGGCGTTACATTAGCGACCCTCCAATCTCTTCCGGTACCACACTCGATTTTCAGGATAAATTACATATCAACAACAGAAGCTCCGCAAGCTCACTTTTTAGTTCCATCAGTACCCTGGAATGAATGCCATCCGGCCCAGGAGATTTGCTACTCTTTAGTTTGCAGAACTGCCCCATTACATCCTCCAGGTTTACAGAGACTTCATTAAGTTTCTCTGACTCGTCAGCCTCGAATACCCTGTCCAGCACCGGTATCCCAACCAAATCTTCCTCGGTGAAGACTGAGGCAAAGAACTCATTTAATCTTTCCGCTATTTCTTTATCTTCCCTGAGTGGCCCAACTGATTCTTTTGCCAGTTTCCTGCTTTTATTATACCAGAAGAATTTTTTACTATGTGTTTTTACCTCTACCGCTATCTTTCTTTCAAAGTCCTTCTTAGCCTTTCTTATCAGTGCTTTGCATCTGAATTGACATTCCTTATGTCACTTTTTATTATCTTCAATCTTTCTTCCATTTTCTGATATTCAGATGGAAATGGGGGAAGCCACTGCTTGCCCCGGGATTGGTAGCATGGAATATTGCTGCTAAATTGGGTTTCTGCCTGGTACTTGTGATCTGGGATTGGTCACTGTTGGAAGCAGGATACTGGGCTAGATGGTCCATTGGTCTGACCCAGTTTGGCTATTCTTATGTTCTTAAATCTATAACAAATATTGGGTTGTATTTGATGTCCTGTGTAATTTAGTCTTCAAATCATAACTTGACTGGTTCATTTGTGAAACATCTATACAAAAGTCAATGCAAGTAGGAATACATTAATTGTTAGACTGGAATATCACTATGTAATGCCTGTAAGGAAAACAACTGAGCCTTTCTGAGCAAAAGCCGGCCATGCCCACTTTTTGCACAACACATGGATATGACCATAGTCTTGTTCCAAAGACTATGAAGAAAGTAGAGACTGCATAAAAAGCCACTCAACAGAAAGCAGAATTAGTTAAATGTGGACATGGCTTGATTTTTATTATTTTAAGCCACAGAAGCTATGAACCAGTATATAGCTGAAATTATGCAAAAGGTGGGCATGGACCACTTTTGCTCTGAAGGGCTCAGTTGGTATTTTATATCATTAAATCCATGTGAAACTGTATTCAACTGTATCAGCACAATGATTAGCATTGTTTATGATCTTTACTTGCTTTTCAAGTACTGCTGGTCATCCATTCTATCAACCATATCAGTTGTGCTTGAATTCAAAGGCAAACTGGTGTAATAAGACAAAAGAAAAGTTATCAAGGACTTAATATAGCAAATAAAAACACAGTTTCCCAATGGGTACTATGGAAACCTACTGTATTGATTCCAGTCTGAACTAGTGTAGAAACATTGGATACTTCCACAGAATACAGCAAGGTCATTGTGGGTAATGAATAAACACAGAGATTTTTTGTCTGAAAAATAAACAAAAAAGGAAAATAAAAAACTGCCATGGACTCTTTATGATGTTCATACCCAAGCAGTGTTTAAGAACAAACTCATAGGTTTACACTCAAACTCAAGTCTTTCCTCAACATTTTCGTTGGTGAGGTGAAAAGGAATATGCAGTATTCCACTCTGTTACAGCTTTTATCATTGAAGTACAATCACAGGCATTAAAAAATAGGCCTAAGGCAGGTCATGAGTTTTATATGGAAAAAGCATTGGAAGTACCAAAGCAATAACGTACAACAAGGAAGTGCAAATAATTCAAAACACAAAAACTGGACACTCTTAAAATGGGCATTAATAGTTCTATTTGTGTTTTGGATGTCTGAAAAACTGCATTTAGACATCTGTTTTGCATGGACATCCAAATCCTGATTTTATAAAGCCAGGATATGGACGTCTAAAAGTGCTGTACATCCATATGCAAGACATGGTCTGGGTGTGTTTTGGGCAGGACTACAGAGGGGCCAAAAGATAGACGTCCAACTCCAACTGCAGAAGGGGAAGGGACGTCCATGACTAAAAAGATGGACGTCTGTATTTATATGTTGTATTTCGTAAATCCAGGTTAGAGAAAGATGGTCTGATTGAGCAGTTCTCCACTGGGTGGAATAAGGGAAGTCACAGTAGGTATTTTTCTGTCCCTGAAGGGCTCACAATGAACAAAAAAAAAAAAGAAAAGAAAAAGAGAGAGAATTACAAACAGTTACAGTGGAACCTGAACTGGGAACCTCTGGTTCTCTGTCCTGGTTCTCAGTTGGCTGCTCTAACCATTAAGCTATTCCTCCACATGGACATCTAAGTGGCCATTTTACAATATGGACGTTACTCTGATGTCACATAGACATCCATGTCCCTTGTTTTACCCTATTCAAAATTTAGACGTTTCAGTTTGTAAAATGGATGTTCAT
The DNA here is from genome assembly GCF_901765095.1 of Microcaecilia unicolor. Classification (NCBI taxonomy): domain Eukaryota; kingdom Metazoa; phylum Chordata; class Amphibia; order Gymnophiona; family Siphonopidae; genus Microcaecilia; species Microcaecilia unicolor. The sequence goes on along the minus strand of NC_044041.1, from coordinate 38,718,812 downwards.
GCTGGACACAGACAGCATTTGGACGTCCGTATCTCATGTATTTTAGAATAGACTATATGTCAGCAGATCCTGTTCTAAAATACATGAGAAATGAACGTCCATATTCTGAGTTGGACGTCCATCTAGAATGTTGTTTTTAAACAATAACTCAACATGTACAGTTTGTACTGCAGAAGTCAACCACTGAATTAATAAAATTGCATTACAAATTATAAATTTTCTTAATAGGCATTAAAAATTAGGACAGGTCATGAGCATTCTCTCCAATTATAGAAGCTTTCATGACATAATTATCCAGGTACTTGCCTTTATTTGAACGCTTTTTGAATAAAGGAAATTCATGTCAGAATAGTAAACTCCAAAATCATTTATCACTATATTTTCCTGGGACCTGTAATATGACATACCTGCTTGTTATCAGGAGTCGCCAACACAATTAGTTTAAGGGTTGCATCCCCATGTCTGGAAGATAGGGGGGAGGGGAAAAAAATCAAATATGACATTTCTGAAATGTGCCTAAAATACACAGGTCTGAAATGAGTAAGCTCACTTTCCAAAATGTAACGGTTTCAAGATCCCATATTCTTCATGTTATATATTTACCGTGTGACTGAAGAAATTGAATCATCCTCTGCAGTTAGAAGAAAATCTTCAATGCGAACTGATGAGCAGTCCCAAACCAGTACAAGCGTATAAACATCCCACATACTCAAGACATCCTAGAAGATGTTCAGACACTTTATTTAGACCTTTTGAGTATAGTAAGAACTTACTTTCAGGGCATGCTAAAAAGTACTGGGAAATCATTTTTTTTTATTAAGTAGCCCACTCTCTAAAGTATTTCAATGAATAAAACATAAAATAGTCTAGCTAATAATTTCAGAAATTTATTCTGTAAGTTCCATGTAATATTCCTTCAGACACCTAGATTGTGATGAGGAGGCAATTTTAGTGCTATACCATTCAGTTTCATTATTGTCATCTCCAATGAGGCTGTGCAACCATATAGTCGCTACACAGGAGGAATACACAGATTTCTTCATTGGTTTGCTGTTAACTATGAAAGAAGGGATAAGGATGGATGGATGAATGGAATACCAAGATAGGAACTGTTCGATATATACTTATGATGTCTGATAGTATTTTGATTTGGGAAAGAAAGTAATCCTATGCTATTATTTTAGGGGCCTTTTTACAAAACAGCACTAAAAAGTGGCCTTAGCACACTCTTATTTGGGCTTTCCCACGCAATAAAGCCATTTTTAGCACTGCAGTAAAATGGCCGATTTTCTATTTTCAGCATTAATGGCCATGCGCTAATGTTGCGATTAGTGCATGGGCCTTTAATGCCTTCTATTTTGTAGGTGGTAAGGACTCACGCAGTAATCTGCACCGATCAGTTAGCGTGTGGCAATGCTGATGTGCTAACTGATGAGCATAGATGCATCCAATTTCTGCCCTCTTGGCAAAAAAATTAAAAATATATTTTAGCGTGTAGGTAGTACACGCACATTTGAATCTTACCATGGGATGTCTTGACATGCTCCGTAGTAAGCCCTTTTAAGCTGCGGTAAGCAAATGTTAGTGCTTACCCCAGCTTACTAAAAGGGCCCCTAAGTTTTGTTAAAGTCTGTTCCAGCTCCCATGCGAGATTCTTATATTGATGCATTCTGTATTTATATATATATTTTTTATAATATATTTGATATATTGTTATAATAGGCTTACTATAAGAAGCTCTGGGTATAGAATTTGCCCATAGAAAGGTCTGAGTAAGCTAATGTTACATTATAACAATGGTATTTATAGATGTTCCTGTCCCAGACCTTATGTTACCCAAGTCTTATGAATCAAACACCTTGTTTCCCAGCTGTCATATCTAAGAATGGGAAGCTTCTAAAAAGACTGCTGCTCAGAAGGTACATTCATGATGGTTGTATGTCTTTACATAACACTGAAGCAGACCAAACAGGAAAGGAAACAAAATGATAAAAAGTATATCTAAGCGCTCAAAAGAATAAGTTACTTTTCCATCTATCTATTAAGCCAGCCAACCACTAAAATTATCTGCACAAACTTTGTGCAGCTATTTACTCTGTCAATACAAAACATAAAATCCACTTATTAAAAGTTAGTTATTTTAAAATAAAATTTTTAAAAAAATACTAGTCTTATCTTACATCTTCATCCAAAACAAATAGCAGATTGTCTAGAACTTGGAACTTCCTTGCACCTGTAAAACACAAAAGAACTTAATTTGTGGTGAAAAAGTATTTCAACTAGCTGATTCAACTAATTTTCTTCCTTGAAGGGTGGCTAGCTATTTCAAAAGTTGCTTTTCTGCAAAACTTTGGACTCCTCCTTAGAAAGCAATTACAGGTACAAAAAAAAAAAAAAAAAAAACCTTGATCGACTCCACCGACACATTACTTATTACATGCTGTTAGCAAGGGACAAATATACCTGTTACATATCAAGCAAATAATCAAGATAAAATATCTTCATTTTAAAATATAAATTGCTCTTAATCTTATATGTATGTATATGTATCTTATACATACGTATCTTAATCTTATATCTTTTTAGTAAGCATATTTTATTTCTCCTTCTGTAACATTATAATTAAAATTAATTCTTGAGTAGGTTAAGTTGAAATAGCTTTTTGACTATTACACCTAAAGGATGCATATGCTATTGGTAGCCACTCAAACCACAGCACAGCTTAACTTCATATTGCACCTCACTGAGCTGCCTTATGTGAAACTTGTGAGACAATTTCATAGATCAACCTATAGTTACAACATATATCAGAAAGGAATCGCTCGACTATTATTATTATGGCCCATAAGATAAGTTGCTAAGCTCCTTTTACTAAGTTGCAGTAAGCGCTAGTGCACACTTACCGAAGCTTAAAAGGGCTTATCATGGGACATACTGAGTTGTCCTGCGGTAAAAGCCCAATGTGCAAGTGCAACCATGTGCTAAAAGGTTTTTCTTTATTTTTCTCAGAGGGGGCATATCCGGGGGTGGAGAGCGAGCGTGACAGTGTAAATCAGTCAGCACAGCCACATTACTACATGCTAACTAATTAGCGCATGAGCCCGTACCGCCTACAAAATAGGTGTCGGTAGATGCTCACACAGTAATTTTTGGTAATGACCATAAGCAAATGGCAACATTAGTGCATGATCATTAATTTTGAAGACGGAAAAAATATTGGCCATTTTCCAGCTGTGAGAAAAACCGGTCTTAGCACGCAGGTAAAACCTTAATAAGGGCGCACTAAGTTCATTTTTACTGCAGCTTAGTAAAAGGCCTCCTAAGTATTGTGACAAGAAAACACATTTTCCTGTTTCTCAGCCTATTATATTCAATCTGGCCGATACTCAAAACACTTAACTGGCCAGGAATGGCTTCTGGCTGGTTTAACAGCGTTTTAGCGCCTAACCCCAGATATTCAGTGAAAGATAAGTGGTTATCTCCGCTAAATATTCACAGTTAGTGGCTAGCCGCTAAACGGCTATATCGTGTGACATAGGCGTGGATATTCACTGGCAAACCAGCTATGTTCAGAGTTAAAATAGGTCGCATAAAAAGCAAGCCTATCTTTAACTGCCAAGCTCTTAACTGGTTACCACTGAATATCGGCTTAATGGTTAAGTTGCCGCAGTCAAAAGTGAAACTAGATAATCAATGCTGGTCACTGGATATGGGCAAGCATTGAATATCCGATCTGAGCACCAGCATCAGGCAGTCAGAATTGCAGACCGATGCCAGCTGAATACATAAAAAAATAGTGATGTCAGAAAAGCCAATACTTACATAAGTATATCCATAACACAAACAGATTTCAAGGGAGCATGGTGTGGGCAGATTTCTAAAATATATACATGTACATCACATTTTACAAGGAGAATACACATGCTTCAAAACATTTCCCCTCTGACATACCTCCACCTTCCCATGCATAAGTGAGCAAACTGCTAACTTAGATCTGGGGTTTTTGAGGAGAGAAGGGACAATTGTGCCCATCTCTCAGACCTTAAAACCACCTCTAAAAGCCAATAATTTTGAGATATATGACTCAGCTCCTTAACTGATTCCGCGTATACATGCAGTTTTACAAAATCTGGCACATACATACATATTAACATATACTGCACAAATTGGTGCTCACATGTGTAACAACCTGAGTAAGCCACTCTTTTTTTCTGTACTGTTATTTTGTAAATGTCGGTCTTGCTGTATGTGTCAGCAAATATACACCTACTCTATACATACAGAGAAATATAATCTTTTACAAAAACCTCTGCATTCAATGAGCCTTCTGTAAAATACCTAGAGCATCTTGAACATCCTGAATTGGACATCTTATGCAGAACAGATTTTTGACCTACTTGGACTTAAATTTCCAGTTTTTCAGCAATCCATAACTTTTTGTAGTTTCTTTCCTCCCCACCCCCAACAGCCATCAGTTATAATATAAAGGAGTACTAATCAAATCACTTGAAAAGCTGCATGGCACAGTTTCCACTAGGCTTCTCAAATCTCATGCACTCTTTCTTACCTTGTATCATACTTGAATCTGCTAGGGCTTGAACAGCTATTTGCTTTGTAACGGGATCCACCTTCCATGTAGACAGTACATAATCACCTTTACCCTAAAGCAAAGATAAACCAAACTTACCTTGAAAACGAAGCAAACAAGTGTAAGAAAGCTTAGAAATGAAAATGGAAAGTAGTCTGAAGACAGCTGGAACAGATAATCTACATATGTATATTGTGCAATATAATAGTAGAAAAAAAATGCAAAAAATATGAAGACTGATAGAAAATGACAAAGATTTAAAAAAAATATATACAAAGACGCTATAAATCTTGTAGCAGTATCACATTAACATACTTCATGCAGTTATATCAGAATTCAGCTGTACAATATTTTTAGAATACAAGATCAATTATCTTTCTTTATTCATTTTGGTACTTACTTATTTTTGAAGCTCTATTCGTGTTCTGGACATCTGAAAACCAGCATTAAGACATCCATATTGCATAGAAGCCCATGGAGAAATAGCGAAGATACTTACTTGTAGCAGGTATTCTCCGAGGACAGCAGGCTGATTATTCTCGCAGATGGTGTCGACGATCTGCGTCAGCCCGGGAATTGGCATAATGCATAGCAAAAAAGAAAACATTTTGCTAGAGCCTTCTGGTGCAAGAGCAGCGCCGTACCACGCATGCACAGACTGCCTTCTCGCTCGTCGCGCAACCATGCTCCTCAGTTAAGACCAAAAGTATAAATAAATAAAACAACTCCAAGGGGAGGTGGGCGGGATTGTGAGAATAATCAGCCTGCTGTCCTCGGAGAATACCTGTGTTTTGTACAAAGCTGTCTGGTTTTGCAGATCAGCCAACTTTGTATATATAACTTATTCCCTTATTTATGATCTAGTAGGGCAATTAGGTAGTTTGTGTCTTTTTGGTCTTCTCACAGACCATAAACAGGCTTGCTTAGCCCTAGTAATGGGCCATAAACTTTAACAAGTGTCTTGTTTGTTTGTTTCAAACAGGCTCTAAACAGAGACATTTTCAGTGAAGGACAAGTATGAGTGATAAGTATTCGAGGGAGGGAGGTTGAAAAGGGCAAATGATGGATAACTGGGAAAAATACCAAAGAAACAGAATTATGTGAAGGTGACCTTAGAGGTCAGAGTTGAAGAATACCAGATAAGTAAGAGAGAAAATATAAGGCATTAAGTGATTGGACAAAATTTAGCTTCAGCATTCTGCCTAAGCACATCTTGTACCAGTCAGAATCTGATAGCTTCCAAAGGAGAGAGAGAGAGAGAGAGAATTTTATTTTCCTTATGTTGAAATTTGGACTGATATAAATTAGAATTCAATTTTCTGTAACACTGGGACAAAAGAATTTTTATTGTAACCATTTATTTAATAAATTTTAGCATTATTATAAAAGAGAAAAACTGAACTCTAAAGTGTTTTTCCTTTGCCAGAAGGGCTCTCTTTCAGCCTTCTGTTTTGTTTAGCTTCCCTTTAGAGGCAAGAGGGTTGCTATACATTTTGGTGCCCCGTATGAGGAGCAATTGGGACAGGGGATATTGCTTCAGGCAGCAGACCTTCGATTCTGTGGTGGACATGGAATAGAACGTCCCGACCAGTCCTTAACTGGATGGTGTCTGAAGCACTGAAGAAAGGTGTGCAGATGACCATGAATGCAGACGATCCAGTGTGAGGAGACAGAGACACTGAGTGGTGCCAGCTGATGATCCACGTTTAAGGTGATTGAGAGAGTAGATTTGTAAGTATTGGTATTTGCCTCCGGAGTTGAGCCTCCTGTGTGTTGAGAGAAGACCACAGGTTGTGATATTGCGCAGTCCACCAGTATAAAAGTGGTGAGAATGTGTACAGTGGGGGAAATAAGTATTTGATCCCTTGCTGATTTTGTAAGTTTGCCCACTGACAAAGACATGAGCAGCCCATAATTGAAGGGTAGGTTATTGGTAACAGTGAGAGATAGCACATCACAAATTAAATCCGGAAAATCACATTGTGGAAAGTATATGAATTTATTTGCATTCTGCAGAGGGAAATAAGTATTTAATCCCTCTGGCAAACAAGACCTAATACTTGGTGGCAAAACCCTTGTTGGCAAGCACAGCGGTCAGACGTCTTCTGTAGTTGATGATGAGGTTTGCACACATGTCAGGAGGAATTTTGGTCCACTCCTCTTTGCAGATCATCTCTAAATCATTAAGAGTTCTGGGCTGTCGCTTGGCAACTCGCAGCTTCAGCTCCCTCCATAAGTTTTCAATGGGATTAAGGTCTGGTGACTGGCTAGGCCACTCCATGACCCTAATGTGCTTCTTCCTGAGCCACTCCTTTGTTGCCTTGGCTGTATGTTTTGGGTCATTGTCGTGCTGGAAGACCCAGCCACGACCCATTTTTAAGGCCCTGGCGGAGGGAAGGAGGTTGTCACTCAGAATTGTACGGTACATGGCCCCATCCATTCTCCCATTGATGCGGTGAAGTAGTCCTGTGCCCTTAGCAGAGAAACACCCCCAAAACATAACATTTCCACCTCCATGCTTGACAGTGGGGACGGTGTTCTTTGGGTCATAGGCAGCATTTCTCTTCCTCCAAACACGGCGAGTTGAGTTCATGCCAAAGAGCTCAATTTTTGTCTCATCTGACCACAGCACCTTCTCCCAATCACTCTCGGCATCATCCAGGTGTTCACTGGCAAACTTCAGACGGGCCGTCACATGTGCCTTCCGGAGCAGGGGGACCTTGCGGGCACTGCAGGATTGCAATCCGTTATGTCGTAATGTGTTACCAATGGTTTTCGTGGTGACAGTGGTCCCAGCTGCCTTGAGATCATTGACAAGTTCCCCCCTTGTAGTTGTAGGCTGATTTCTAACCTTCCTCATGATCAAGGATACCCCACGAGGTGAGATTTTGCGTGGAGCCCCAGATCTTTGTCGATTGACAGTCATTTTGTACTTCTTCCATTTTCTTACTATGGCACCAACAGTTGTCTCCTTCTCGCCCAGCGTCTTACTGATGGTTTTGTAGCCCATTCCAGCCTTGTGCAGGTGTATGATCTTGTCCCTGACATCCTTAGACAGCTCCTTGCTCTTGGCCATTTTGTAGAGGTTAGAGTCTGACTGATTCACTGAGTCTGTGGACAGGTGTCTTTCATACAGGTGACCATTGCCGACAGCTGTCTGTCATGCAGGTAACGAGTTGATTTGGAGCATCTACCTGGTCTGTAGGGGCCAGATCTCTTACTGGTTGGTGGGGGATCAAATACTTATTTCCCTCTGCAGAATGCAAATAAATTCATATACTTTCCACAATGTGATTTTCCGGATTTAATTTGTGATGTGCTATCTCTCACTGTTACCAATAACCTACCCTTCAATTATGGGCTGCTCATGTCTTTGTCAGTGGGCAAACTTACAAAATCAGCAAGGGATCAAATACTTATTTCCCCCACTGTACATAAGATTGAAGCCGGCTGCTGTAAATATTGCTATGGATTTTTATTTAGATTTTGATAGGGCAAGTTAATTTTTAATTCTCAACTAATTTCATTGAAAGCAGGAAATGGAAAGTGTACTGAAAATTGTGTGCACTAGCAACATTTGAAATATTATGATTTGTGGAAAGAGGGAGCATGGTAAGAAGTCAGTGCCTATAGCTTGTGTATGTACTGATTTTCTCTTAATGATTCAGGATATTCCATTGAACAATGTAAAATGCAATAAACTGCCAAAGTCTAACTCTTTCTTTCCATGGTCCACGGAGGGCTTTTTCCCGCCCATTGTTTACTAGGCTTGCTGAGAGCCTTGGAGAATTTTGAGAGGGCTAAAAGCTCGGTACAGCATTCATTACTGTTTGAATTTTGGAATAAAGTGAGAAAGAGTCCTAGAGGGTTTACCGAATGGAGGGAGACCATTTGTCCAGGTTTCTTGAAGCTTAAGTTTGCAGTGTAAATAGGGATATTTTTTTTAATAGTATCCATGTGTAAAGTATTGTGATTGTTACAGTTTTTCTAAGAGAGAGAACATTCTTCTGTCCTCGCCGTTTGTTTGTTTGTGCAGCTGATAACAACAACAACAACAACAAAAAAAAGATTTTCTATGTCCCCTTTCTTTTTCTTGCTTCTTGGCAGAGGTTGTCTGGATTTTAAGCAGACACTGCGTTCATTTGCTATGTGTAGCCGTAAACTTTGTTCCTTCAGAGGAATTTCAGCTGCCAGCCATTTTGACCACATTCTTTTGTTTAACTTGCCCTGTTTTATGTTCAGGGACTGTAAATTCACTTCTATTTCACAGCAAGAAGGGCTCTCTTTCAGTCTTCTGTTTTGTTTAGTTTCCCTTTAGAGGCAAGAGGTAAGTATCTTCGCTTTCTCCGAGGACAAGCAGACTGCATTATTCTCACAGATGGGGTATCCCTAGCATCCAGGCTCACCCAAAACAATAAACACTGGTCAATTGGGCCTCGCAACGGCGAGAACATAACATAGATTAACCTGAAACTAGCTGACAGTGCAGCCTGGAATAGAATAAAAAAGGCCTAGGTGGGTGGAGTTGGATTATAAACCCCAAACAGATTCTGCAGCACAGACTGTCTGTTGTGTTGGGTGTCCTGCTCAAGGCAGTAGTGAGACGTGAATGTGTGGACTGAAGACCACATTGCAGCTCTGCAAATCTCAATGAAGACTGACTTTAAAGGAGCCACCGACGCAGCCATGGCTCTGACATTATGAGCCGTGACATGGCCCTCCAGAGTCAGCCCAGCTTGGGCATAAGTGAAGGAAATACAATCTGCTAGCCAATTGCATATTGTGCGTTTTCCCGATGGCGACTCCCCTCTTGTTGGGATAGAAAGAAACAAACAACTGGGTGGACTGTCTGAAGGGCTTTGTCTGCGCCATGTAAAAGGCCAATGCTCTCTTGCAGTCCAAGGTGTACAAGCTGCTTTCCTCAGGGTGGGCATGAGCACGGGGAAAAAATGTTGGCAAGACAATTTACTGGTTTAGATGGAACTCCGACACCACCTTCGGCAGGAACTTAGGGTGCATGGGGAGAACTACTCTGTTGTGATGAAATTTAGTATAAGGTGCATTCACTACTAGGGCCTGAAGATCACTGACCCTATGAGCTGAAGTAACAGCCACCAAGAAAACGACCTTCCAGGTCAAGTACTTCAGATGGCAGGAATTTAGTGGCTCAAAAAGAGCTTTCATCAGCTGGGTGAGAACGACATTGAGATCCCATGACACTGGCGGAGGTTTGACAGAGGGCCTTGACAAAAGCAAACCTCTCATGAAGTGAACAACTGAAAGCTGTCCAGAGATAGGCTTACCTTCTACACAGTGATGATAAACACTAATTGCACTAAGGTGAACCCTTACTGAGTTGGTAAGTGTAGAAGTTATTCAAGCAGGGTTCTGTGTAGGACAAGAAAGGGGATCTATGGCCTTGCTGTCACACCAGACAGCAAACCTCCTCAATTTAAAAGAATAACATCTCTTAGTGGAATCTTTCCTGGAAGCAAGCAAGACTCGGGAGATACCCTCCGAAAGACCCAAGGAAGTGAATTCTAGGCTCTCACCATCCAGGCCATGACAGCCAGAGACTGGAGGTTGGGATGTAGAAGCGACCCCTCGTTCTGGGTGATGAGGGTCAGAAAACACTCCAATCTTCAACGTGGAAAAGAGACGGATGAGGGGAGATATGACTGATGTCTACAAAATCCTGAGTGGTGTAGAATGAGTAGAAGTAAATCAATTTTTTGCTCGTTCCAAAAATACAAAGACTAGGGGACATTCAAGGAATTTACATGGAAATACTTTTAAAACAAATAGTAGGAAATATTTTTTTTTCCACTCAATAAATGAATAGTTAAGCTCTGGAACTCTTTGCCGGAGGATGAGGTAACAGTGGTTAGCGTATCTGTGTTAAAAAGTTTGGACAAATTCCTGGAGGAAAAGTCCATAGTCTGCTATTGAAACAGACATGGGGAAGCAACTGCTTGCCATGGGATTTGTAGTATGGAATGTTGCCACAATTTGGGTTTCTGCCAGGTACTTGTGACCTGTCTTGGCCACTGTTTGGAAAACAGGATACTGGGCTAGATGGACCATTGGTCTGACCTAATATGGGTACTCATGTTCCCGCTGCCCACCTCCTCCCCAATCCTCCCAACCCCAACTCTTGACCCCCTCCCCATAACCAAAGGTAGCCTACAAATTCACAGATCAACGGCCAGGGAAATGAAGGAATGCCACATTATGACGCCAACAGGGCGCCCCCTTTGCTCACCAAGGCACAATAGATAGCATGGCAGCACAGAACAAGCTCCAACATAATACAGCGCTCAAATAACACAAAAGTTAGTAAAATGCAGCTAATGCACTATAATTCAGCTCTCCTCCAGGCAGAACCACACCATACATACCATTACACATCTGAAGGATCTGAAGTAACATCTGTAGTGTTCATCCAGGCTTGCACTTGCTGCACAGTGCTAAAAACTCTCCATCTGTCTTCAGTTAACACCTTAAGCTGCGCTGGGTAGCGCAACATAAAGCTGTGTTCATTCTGAAAGCACCTAGCAGATTGGAGTAAAAGCCTTCCTGCGTTCTGTTAGGGCCACTGAATAATCTTGAAAAATATGGATAACGCTGTCCACATATCTTGTTCCCTCCCAATGTTGCTTGTAATGGCAGAGCAATGCTGCTTTCTGGGCACAGAAATGGAACTTAGCGATAACAGGACATGGGCACAACTCCCTTTCTTGACATTGGCTCAGGCAGTGCGCTAGCTTAAGATGGTAAGGCCATGTGCTGTTAGGAACCGGATACTGTTGAGTCAGCCACTCTTCCAGGGCCTCCAGCAAAAGATTCTCTGCCAGAGTTTCAGGAAATCCGATGAAATGAAAATTGTCGTGTCTCAACCAATTTTCCAGGTGAAGTTGTCTAATTTCGCCATGAGCTCCTTGACTAGTGTTGTGAGCATTGTCATATCATAGTAGTAATGCTGTGCATTGTTCTCTAGATCCAAGACCTGGACTTAGTACGTAAGTACTGTCATACTGGAACAGACCGAAGGTCCATCTAGACCAGCATCCAGGTTACAAGTATCTGGCAAAATCCCAAAACAGTACATTTTAAGCTGCTTATCCTAGAAATAAGCAGGGGGTTTTCCTAGTCCATTTTAATAATGCCTTATGGACTTTTCTTTTAGGAAGCTATCCAAACCTTTTTTAAACCCCACCAAGCTAACTGTTTTTACTACATTCTCTGGCAACGAATTCCAAAGTTTAAGTACATATTGAGTGAATACTACTACTACTACTACTATTTAGCATTTCTATAGCGCTACAAAGCATACGCAGCGCTGCACAAACATAGAAGAAAGACAGTCCCTGCTCAAAGAGCTTACAATCTAGTAGACAAAAAATAAAGCAAACAATTAATGTGTAGAGGAAAGAGGAGAGGAGGGTAGGTGGAGGCGAGTGGATGCAAGTGGTTACGAGTCAAAAGCAATGTTAAAGAGGTGGGCTTTCAATCTAGATTTAAAGATGGTCAAGGATGGGGCAAGATGTAGGGGCTCAGGAAGTCTATTCCAGGCATAGGGTGCAGCAAGACAGAAGGAGCGAAGTCTGGAGTTGGCAGTAGCGGAGAAGGGAACAGATAAGAAGGATTTATCCATGGAGCGGAGTGCACGGGAAGGGGTGTAGGGAAGGACGAGTGTGGAGAGATACTGGGGAGCAGCAGAGTGAGTACATTTATAGGTTAGTAGAAGAAGTTTGAACAGGATGCGAAAACGGATAGGGAGCCAGTGAAGCGACTTGAGGAGAGGGGTAGTATGAGTAAAGCGACCCTGGCGGAAGACAAGACGGACAGCAGAGTTTTGAACCGACTGGAGAGGGGAGAGGTGACTAAGTGGGAGGCCAGCAAGAAGCAGATTGCAGTAGACCAAACGCGAGGTGACAAGGGTGTGGATGAGGGTTTTGGTAGAGTGCTCAGAAAGAAAGAGGCGGATTTTATGGATGCTGTAAAGAAAGAAACGACAGGTCTTGGTGATCTGCTGGATATGAGCAGAGAAGGAGAGAGAAGAGTCAAAGATAACCCCCAAGGTTTCGAGCTGAGGAGACAGGGAGAATGAGAGAGCCATCAACAGAAATAGAAAACGGGGGGAGCGGGGAGGTGGGTTTGGGGGGGGGGGGGGGGAATGAGAAGTTCGGTTTTGGTCATATTTCATTTCAGGTGGCGTTCAGACATCCAGACAGCAATGTCAGACAAGCACGCTGAAACTTTGGTTTGGATGCAAGGTGAGGTATCAGGGGTAGAAAGGTAGATTTGGGAGTTATCAGCATAGAGTTGGTAGGAAAAGCCATAGGATGAGATTAATGAACCAAGGGAGGAAGTGTAGATAGAAAAGAGGAGGGGACCAAGAACAGAACCCTGAGGTACATCGACAGGCAGAGGGATAGAAGTAGAAGAGGATCCACCAGAGTGAATAAATATTTTCTCTGATTCGTTTTAAATTTACTACTTTGTAGTTTTACTGCGTGTCCCTAGTCCTAGTATTTTTGGAAAGAGTAAACAAGTGATTCACATCTACCCGTTCCACCCCACTCATTATTTTATAGACCTCTATCATATCTCCCCTCAGCCGTCTTCTCTCCAAGCTGAACAGCCCTAGCTGCTTTAGCCTTTCCTCATAGGGAAGTTGTTCTATTTCCTTTATCATTTTCATAGCCCTTCTTTGTACCTTTTCTGAGATGCGGTGACCAGAATTGCACACAATATTCGAGGTGCGGTCGCATCATGGAGCGATACAAAGGCATTATAATGTCCTCATTTTTGTTTTCCATTCCTTTCCTAATTATATCTAACATTCTATTTGCTTTCTTAGCCACCACTGCACACTGAGCAGAGGATTTGAACGTATCAACGATGACGCCTAGATCCCTTTCCTGGTCAGTGACTCCTAATGTGGAACCTTGCATAACGTAGCTATAAATCGGATTCCTCTTTCCCATATGCTCACACTAAATGTTATCTGTCGTTTGGATGCCCACTCTCCCAGTCTCATAAGGTCCTCTTGCAATTTTTCACAATCCTCTTGTGATTTAACAACTTTGAATAACTTTGTGTCATCAGCAAATTTAATTATCTCACTAGTTACTTCCATTTCTAGATCATTTATAAATATGTTAAAAAGCAGTGGTCCCAGCACAGACCCCTGGGGTCTAACTCTTCTGTTTGTCTAGATACATCGGAAAGCAACTGCTGTACAGACGTCAATTGCTCTAAGCGCGATGCCAACTGTGGATCCAGCGCTCAAATTACCGCCATTGTGATATCCTTTGGCAGGTTAGATGATGCAATCAATGGGAAAGTTAGTAGGTGATCCGCCATTTTACCATCTGCAGCCTTAGCAGATGTCCCATCATGTTTCTGCCCTTTACCGGACATTGTTTCTGCCATTCTCATCACAAATTTGTCCATACAGAGTTCAGCAATACAGGATAGGAATCCTGTTAACCAACCACAATGCAGAGAAGCAGATTCATGCGGATTTCAGGAGCGCCCCAGTGCAGCTATAGACCCTCATGTCTGTCCCTGCTCACAGCATCACGTGCCCAATTTTTAATGTATTTTAGAACAGGTTGTATGTCGGCAGATCCTGTTCTAAAATACCTGATAAATGGACATCCATGTTCAATGTTCAGACTCAGGACGTCCTTATTCTGGAGTTGGACTTTTTTTTTCTAAATTTCCACTCTTTTTTTGTGATATTGGTTTTATCTGTTTGATATGTACAAATATCTATTAAAATGATGCCTATGTTTTGATTGTACATTGTCTTTATTGATAATTATGATTGTATAAGCATTGTAAAACCACTTTTGAATTAATTAGAAGAGAAGTATAGGAAGTTCAGTAAACTAAATTAAAGAGAAGTGAAAAACAAACATAAGGAATTTAGAACCTATTAAGAGCATTGAGGATGGGGTAGAATAAATCTTCTGACCATGTCTTCACCTATTATTATTAGAGCCTTGGTCTTTACTCCTAGTCCTCAAGGCCTGTCAATAAGTCAGGTTTTCAGGATCAGCTTAATGAATATCCATGAGAAATTTGTATGCCTAACACCTCTGTTGTATGCAACTCACTGTCATATTCATTAGGGGTATCCCAAAAACCTGACCAGTTAGTGACCTTTAAGAAATGGGAGTGAAGACCAAGACACTAGACACTCATTTTTTGCACATGTTGTGCCATCCCTGTGGAACTCATTGCAACAGTGGCTAAGGAATGAGTCTTCCATGTTGACATTCAAGAAGGGATTTAAAGCATGACCTTTCACTGAGGCCTATGGCTTGGGTACCAGCTTGGTAACTGGATGGACCGCTTTGTTTCCTTTATTTGTGTTTCCATGAAACTCTATACACTCATTATAAAAACACTAACACTTTTGTTTTATATATTTTATATCAATTGCTTGTTCTTATTTTTAACTCCTCTCATTGTACAGCACATCCAGATGTTTGTATGGACTTTCAGTAGTATATTAAATTGCATAAATAAATGTTTGATAGGTATTTTATCATTGTTTAAAAAAAAATATCAAGTCATATATTTGTATCAAAAAGGTAAAATACAAACTAATTATATTAAAGCTATTGTTGTAGTCTTCTATATTTTATGAACGTCTCACTAAACAGAGAAGCGTCTCTCATTCTAGTTGCAATATATTGATATACTTACCCCAATTATAAGATGGATGTCACTTTGTAAGTCATAAATTGCTAAATTTAAGCAATCATGTGTATGATAATCCTTGGTAGAAATAAAAGATACCTTCTTTTGTAAACTCAACTGGAAAAACAAATTATCAATGTTAAAAATACCATTTTGCATGATTGTGTGACATATAATTCTATATATATAGTGGTTGTATCATTCTTAAATTTAAAGGGGCCATTACTAAAGCACTGTAAGATTTTGCAGTTAACAACTGTTAATTGCCAAAATTAATGTACAATAACTGCAAAACCTCTGAGTTACCCGTTGGGGGCATTCCCAGCAGTTTCCTATTTGGCTAACAGAAGAAGTGCCATTACTGTGCATCAACTGAATGGCAGATATTACGATGCAATTAGATATAACTATGAAGGTCATGTTAATACTTTGCATTACCTGCTGTGTTAACTGTTAATGCTGGTTAACTACCCTCAGAGGGGGAAGTTGTTAAACTGTGGTAAAAAGCGAGCTTTTACTGCACCTTGATTTACCATGGAAGTCACCAAACTGCAGAATAACAGATTGCTCCCAGCCATAATTTTCAGGCCCCCCTCCAATCCAACCCCCCAATCAAGAGCTCCCCCACCCCCATGATCATACCTTAATTCCCTGGTGGTATAGTGGTCCTCGAGCAATCCCCAGCTGCTCCCTCCTTTCCAGAACTGTTTCTCAAAAATGTATTCTCGTGCTAGTATCACTAGCGGTCATGTTTCCTATATGGAAACATGACCCTTAGGGGTACTAGCACAAGACATGTTTTGCAATTCATTATTATGTAACTCATGGTGACGTAAATATTGCTGAATTAGGCCAAGACAATCTGCATTAGTGCCCTTTAAGTCACATTAAGGAGCAAATTACGTGGGCAATTGCCCTAACACAGTTCAATAACTTCCCCCCTCTGTGTTAGCTATAAGGTGCAGTCCCTACCCATTCCATATTAACTGTCAGGATAAACTAGTAATATAAGCCAGTTACTTGGAATTAGATAATTTAAAACCAATAGAAAGACGTGTTTACCTCTTTTACTGTTGTAAAGTCCATCCTCTCAATTGCTGTATGAAATACAAAGATTTTACTTACAGTAATTTCTTAATACAGCATGTGAATCTACATACAACTACCTTAAAATCAGAAATCAGCACATTTATTAAGGAAATACGGCTTATTAATTAAAAGACTTAGATTTGAATTAAAAGCATGAGGTCTCCTTTCCCATATGACACAGAATCCAACATGTAGTCGCAGCCTGATCTTGACATGAATCTCATTTGAGACTTTTAGCAAAAAAAAATCTGTTTACCTATTCCACTAGTACACATGATTCTGAAGAACTATTTGGTAGATACGAAATCACTATTTTCAGAGAAGATTCACATATTTTGGTAACTGTAAATCATTCTAAAACAAGGAAACTTTTCCTGCTAATTTTCCTTCTTTCTCACCTGCCCAGTCCAGAACTTGCGGATTATGTCCTTCTATCAGTGAATGGAAAAAGAGAAATAAAAAAGTCCTGTATGCTTTCACCTATAAAGGCAATGTGCAGCATTAAGGTCTTTAGTATTTTGAATAATCAAGTATGCTATACACTCTGCCAATTATAGTTGTATCTCCCCCACCTGTCCTCCTTTATTTATTCTTTTTTTCTATTAAAGGAAAAAAAAAAAACAATGTGAAAAGAAACTAACACTGAAACAGAAAGAGAACAGCGAACTGCTAACCAACAACATTAGCTGAATAGGGTAGAAATCTGGACTGGTCTGGCGAGTCTCAAGAAATGAAAATTAGCAGGCAAGGCTTAATTCTTCTTCCTTCCTTATCTTCACCAGACCTGCCCAGAACCTGTGGGATGTAGCAAATCAATTCCTAAGATGGAGGAAGTTTTCCACTCCTGCTCAAAACATCTTTGATCTAAACATAGCTTCTGTTCTTGCAGCAACATCCAATCTGTAGTGCCTAGCAAACCTACGCAGCAAAAATCATGTCACCATCCTGCAAATGTTTTCCAGTATAACCATGCAGTGCTCTGCCCATGAAACAACCATTTCCTCTAATAGAATAAGCTCTCAAACACTTATAAGCTTCTTTACCTCTGAGAATATAAGCACAAGAAATCAACTCTGAACTACTAGGAAATAGTAGAGGCTGCTTCACCCTTCCGTATTGCTCCAAATAAGACAAATAACCTATCCAAAAGTTTAAATTCAATAGTGACTTCTAAATATCTCATCACCCAACAAATGCAAAGTTTTAAATTTATCATTACATTCTTCTATTTTAAATGAGGACAGATCTACAAATGGTTTCACATGAGAAGGAGATATCTTTGAAAGAAAAAAAAAGTAACTGCCCTTATCAAAACCTTAGCTTCCATGAAATTAAGAAAAGATCTTTACATGACAGTGCTTTTAAAACTTAGAAACTCTGCATAGGGAAAAATTTTTTTTGACTTAAGAGTTAGATCCTTAAGTGTCACATTTCTCAGGGGCTCAAAAGGAAGAACCATTATTGCTTCTAAAACCAAGCTTAAATTCCAATCTGGACAAGAAGTCCACAGTAGCGAACTAATTTTAACCCCCTTTAGGAACTGGGCTACATCAAGATGAGCTGCTATAAGACTTCTATCGCCATCCCCTAAAGCAAGTGAACACCACTACATCAACTTTTAAGAATTTGACAGCTAGCCCTTTATGAAGATCATCTTGAAGAAATGATAAAAAAAGTGATCAATCGAGACTGCAACTGGGGAAATTGACCTGTCTGCACACCATAGTTTGAATCTATGTTGAACTCTAGAAAATTGTTATACATGGGGTTGTTGTTACAGTGAGACTCCTATGAAATAAAGTTTATGAGCCACTGGGAGTGTGTCTAAACTCTAGAAAATGCCACTGAAGTGGACCTCTTTCTCATCTGCAGTAAAGTACAGTAGATATGACTTCTGAGTAACCTTTTCACTTCAGATGCTGCCTCTCAAGAGCCAAGTCATAAAACAAAAGGGAGATAGAAGGCCCAGTAGTCATAGAAGATCTATCAGCAATCTCTCCTGCTGGGGAAGCATCAACACTTGGTTGATGATAAGCATAATGAGAAGTGTCTTGGAGGCAGAATCAGCTGGCCAATTATGTAACCACCCTCACAGATGGAGGCAAGGAATACACAGACTGAGTCTTTTATGGCAATTACTACTACTAATCATTTCTATAGCGCTACTAGATGTACTCAGCGCTGTACATATTATAGGCAGATACACAATCTAAGGTTTGTTTGGTTTTTTTTTGTACCTGGGGCACTGGAGGGATGGTTGACTTGCCCAAGATCACAAGGAGCTGCAGTGGGAATCAAACCCAAGTTGATATGATCCAAGTCCGCTAAACTAACCATTAGGCCACTTCTCCACTCAAGAACTGACAGGAATCCCCATCATCCACCAGCTCCAAAAGACGTTTTTTTTGTTAGGACATGTCTTCCAGGAGCTAAAGATGAAGTAAAGACTATATTAAACTGCTTTTCTAGAGCTCCCTGCATCGAGCTGTAAGGGCAAGACCTCTGCAACTGGTACATTACAGGGGTTGAATGATTACACCTGTGATATTATGGACACATATCATCATATCTGTTGTATCTAGTGAGTTACAATACAGAGACCTTTGCTACAATTAGAACTCTGCTGACTTAGAGACTTTTTGTATGTCCGAGTCTCTGTTGAGCAGTCTTCTGATGCAAAACTATGAGGCTCTTGGTCACACTGCCCCAAAACTGTTCGGAACCAGAATTTGGAGAAAAAACATCAAGAATGATATCAAAAGTTCGACTTCTAGTCTCTTCGTAGTCCAGGGTTCCAAGAAAAGTATAAAATGTAATGTCGAAAGACATTCTTGTGGTTTTGCAAACCATAACATACAGAACACAGCCAATCATCTAGCACGATGTTATCAAAACTTTGCAACAGTGCTGTTATCAGAAGGATATAAAAGGAATCAACTTAGCCCATCATCAAAGTCTACCATGATTTTATCTTATCTGTTAGGACAACTCGCTAATATTCGTTAGCACATCATATACTGTTCACAGTGCAGCTGTTCTCCGAGGGCAGACTTGTCTTATCATGAAGGCTATAAGTCAAGCTCTGTAATTGCTTTCACTTGAGTAACAAACAGGTAACCTAATTGTGAGTCATAGGGACCTTTAGTCCATATAGCATTTTACAGAAATGATATTTTACTTTTGTTCTGTGACTTTCTAAACATTACTGTCTATTGCTGTCTTTATTCTTTTGCTTGCACATTACTCCTGTAAATAGTTCATTGTTCATATAAATAAATTTGCCTGTTATTTCTAAGAGCTACATGCTTTATGGTGGTACATATATATACTAGGAGAGTGAATTCAGATTAGTTCATTATGAGATGTGAATAAATAATAAACATCAGAGTGCACAATATAATTTCTTACTTGCACATCTCAGACCTACCACTAGATGGTGAATTACTGCCACTCCTACAGGAAGTTTGGAGGTCTTCGAGTCATCAACATTCTAATCGTAGCAAAGGTCTCTGTTCTGTGACCTTGGGCAAGTCACTTAACCCTCCACTGCCCCAGGTACTTTGGGAGCCCTCTAGGGACAGAGAAAGTACCTGCATATAATGTATAACTAACTTTCGCAAATCCTTGAAGACACATCTCTTCAACAAAGCCTACAAAATGAAGCCTTAACAACATAAATCACCACCCAACTCATTCAAGTATCAAAATGCAATTCCTACACCACCCTAACACCTACTTCTCTAATTCCTCATATATCTTCTGCTTATACTAATTGTATACAAGATCCTGTCATGACCATGTCATAACCACACTCTGTAAGCCACACTGAGCCTGCAAATAGGTGGGATAATGTGGGGTACAAATGTAATAAATAATAATAATAATAATAATAATAATAATAATATACAGCGCTGCGTATGTGTAGTAGCACTACAGAAATGATTAGTTATAGTAGTAGTATTGAAAAGTACTGGGTGGTAGCAGATCTGATTACATTTGTCCATAACATCACAGGTGTAATCAGTGAACCCTTGTAATTTTTTTTTTTTTTTGGTTACATTTGTACCCCGCACTTTCCCACTCATGGCAGGCTCAATGCGGCTTACATATTGTATACAGGTACTTATTTGTACCTGGAGCAATGGAGGGTTAAGTGACTTGCCCAGAGTCACAAGGAGCTGCCTGTGCCTGAAGTGGGAATCGAACTCAGTTCCTCAGTTCCCCAGGACCAAAGTCCACCACCCTAACCACTAGGCCACTCCTTGCACTAGTTGTAGTGGCTGGGGTCTACAAAGTAAGCATTATTATTAATTTATGGTTCATTTGTATCCCACATTTTCCCACACAAACAGGCACGATGTGGCTTACAGCATTATAGAAAAACAGAAAATGACAGCAGATAAAGACCATCAGGCTTATTTTTGAAAGAGACACAAATCGGGAGATGGGCGTCCTTCTCCCAGGGTCGCCCAAATCAGCATAATCGAAAGCTGATTTTGGGTGTCCTCAACTTCTTTCCGTCACGGGGACGACCAAAGTTCACGGGGGCATGTCGGAAGCATAGCGAAGGCAGGACTGGGGCGTGCCTAACACATGGGCATTCTCGACTGATAATGGAAAAAAGAAGGGTGTCCCTGATGAGCACTTGAGCGACTTTACTTGGTCCATTTTTTTTTACAACCAAGCCACAAAAAGATGCCCGAACTGACCAGATGACCACCGGAGGGAATCGGGGATGACCTCTCCTTACTCCGCCAGTGGTCACCAACCCCCACACACCCTAAAAAAAAAAAAAAAAAAAAAAACTTTAAAAATATTTTTTGGCAGCCTCTATGCCACCCTCAACTGTCATACCCAGCTCCATGACAGCAGTATGTAGGTCCCTGGAGCAGTTTAGTGGGTGCAGTGCACTTCAGGCAGGCGGACACAGGCTCACCCTCCCCCCTCCACCTGTTACACTTGTGGTGGTAAATGTGAGCCCTTCAAAACCCACCAGAAACCCACTGTACCCACATCCAGGTGCCCCCCTTCACCCCTTAGGGCTATGGTAGTGGCGTACAGTTGTGGACCGTGGGTTTTTTTTTTTGGGGGGGGGGGGGGGCTTAGCACACAAGGTAAGGGAGCTATGCATCTGGGAGCAATTTGTGAAGTCCACTGCAGTGCCCCCTAGGGTGCCCGGTTGTTGTCCTGGCATGTCAGGGGGACCAGTGCATTACGAATGCTGGCTCCTCCCACGACCAAATGGCTTGGATTTGGTCGTTTCTGAGATGGGCGTCCTCGGTTTTCATTATGGCCGAAAATCGGGGATGACCATCTCTAAGGTCGACCTAAATTTTGCGATTTCGACGTCCCCGACCGTATTATCGAAATGAAAGATGGACGCCCATCTTGTTTCAATAATACGGGTTTCCCCGCCCCTTCGCCGGGATGTCCTGCGAGGATGTCCTCAGGAAAACTTATGCTCCTCCATATGGCCTATCCAGTCTGCCCATCATACCATCTACTATTTCTTTCTCTCCCTTAGAGTTCCTATGTACTTGTCCCATGCTTTTTTGAATTCAGATATATTATTCGTCTCCACTAACTCTAGTGGGAGACCATTCCATGCATTCACCACTCTTTCTATGAAGTATTTTGTTCTGTTTGCAATACCAGTATTTAATCTTGAAGTTCTGCAATCTGCACAGAGTGGCAGGTGTGGCTCTGGCCAACTTGTTGGGCAGACTGGATGGACTGGGAAGGTTTTTATTTGCCATCATTTACTATGTTAGATAACTCCTGAATCTATCCTCTTTCACCTTCATCCGATACCTCCTCATTCCAAAGCTTCCTTGCAATTGAAGGAGACTCGCTTCATGTGCACTTATTTAAGAGACATTTGAATATCTTCCCATGGCATATCTCCCCTCTCTTATCTTTCATCCAAAGTATACATCCTCATACATTTTTGGCCAGAGACCACGGACCATTTTAGTAGTTGCCCTCTGGACCAACTCCATCCTTTTTATATCTTTTTGAAGGTATAGACTCTGTAATTGTACACAGAACTTTAAATCAGGTCTCATCAGCAACTTACACAGAGGCACTATTACCTCCTTTTTCCTGTTGGCCATTCCTCTCCCTTTGCACCCAAGCATCCTTCTGGCTTTGGCCATTGACTTGTTTTACTTATTTGAACACCTTAAGACCATCAGACATAATCACTCTCTTTCATGCACAGAAGTACTTCACCCTCTATACTGTACTGCTCACTCAGCTTTTTACAGGCCAAATACATGACCCTGCATTTTTTAGCATTAAATGTTAGCTGCCAAACTCTAGACCATTCTTTAACATTTGCTAGATCCCTGCCCATACTATCCATGCCATCAGTGGTGTCTACCCATCTAAAAAGAGGCTAACCTTACCAGACAGATCTTCTGCAATAACTTCTTACAAGAATGTTAAAAAGAACTGGACCAAAAAGCCAATCTTTGTGGCACACTACTGGTAATGTCTCTCTCCTCGGAGTGAACTCCATTTACCACAACCCTTTGTTGTCTTCTACTCGATCAGTTTTGTATCCAGCAATAAAATAAATTCAGAAGGAAAGGGCACCCCTGCTCTCAGGGGACCTTGAGATGGTGTCAGGGACTGAAGAGGTCTATCTTGACAATCCACAGACACAATATTCTGAGCCAAAGCAAGCTATACTTTAATTGGTCTCAAATCTGCAACCAGAGCTTGAAGGGAGAAAAAAAAGCTGCTGCTTCTGCTCTTTCTGACCAGAGAGTGTGGGAATGTGCAGCTGGCAAGGGAAGTCTCTCTTTCTGTGCCCAAAACTGCCTGCTCCTGTTCTTGACTCATAACAGCCAAAACCAGCCCATCAATTCTAGGAAGGTAGGAGAAGTGGAAAACACTGCACTGTCCCACTGAGCTGCAATGAGCTCCACAGGAAGAGCAGCACTTCATTCTCTCAGCCAAAGCTTCTATCAGGCAGAGTGATAAAACTGACAACGTTGTCCTACAGTTGAAGGAAAACACTCCTGCTGCTGAGAAGCAAAGTGTGCCATTCCCAACACAGTACTATAATCAAACAATGCCTGAGCTCCCTCCAGGCACTGCTGACTACAAAGAGCTCCCCCCTCCACCCTTCACTGAAGGGAAACACACCCAGCTAACCTGTCTTGAGGTTGCAAATAAAAGCTTTCCAACAGTCCATAGCAGAGAAATGCAGACTTGCTTTGGGGGGGGGGGGGGGGGGGGGGGGGAGGAACTGGGAGAAAACTCAGACTCCTGAGTATATTTATCAAAATTTGTTATACCATCCTTCTGAACAATCAGGTCATGGTAGTTTCAAAGCAGGCTAAAACACAAAAAACCCTAAAAAACAGAAAAGGAAATCCATTGCTGACAGAAAAGGGTCAGGCAAAACAAGAACAAACATACTTTACAAAAAAAACCATTAAACACTGAAGACAGAAAAATCACAATTGCTGAGTTCCAAAGGCTTGGGAAAAGTAAAAAGATTTAAGTAAGGATTTAAAGGTTTCCAGTGAGGGTTCAGTTCGGATGGATGAAGAAGGTCATACTAAAGTTTAGGACCCAATAAATAAAAAGTGGAGTGCCAGGTACATTCTAAATAGACAGATTTAGGAGCAGGAAGTACTAATCGATGGGAATCCAGAGAACAAAGGTGCCTAGAGGAGGTATAAGGAATGGTCAGGGTTGAAAGAAAACCTGGAAAACCAGTGTGGTAAGCTTTGTGGACTAAGAAAAGAATCAGTTAAAGGTAGCCAATGAAGACGAAAGAACAACGGGGGTAATGTGATCAGACCTCTTAGCTGAACAGAGGAAACGTGCAGCAGAATTGTGTAATGTTCGGAGTCACTTCAATCGTGAAGACATGTACAAAAGAATGTAGAGAAGCAAAATCAAAGTAGGAAAAAATCAACCGAAGGTTCAGGAGAAAACAGAAACCAGACTTGACAACAGAAGAAATACACTGGGAAAAAGAAAGTTGTGAGTCTAGAATTATGCCCAAATATCGAAATGATTTAACTGTGATAAGAGTGAAAGAGGAATTGTGGGAACCGGAAGAGGATCGGTCATCCAACAGACAATAGTATTATCTGGACTGAGATCAACTTATGGGTAAGAAAGCCAGTCCTTAATAATGCAGAGAGAATGTTGAATTTGAGCGAGATCAATTTGGTAGGGAGAGAATGGGAAGACCAATAGGATATCATCTGTGTACTGTAAAGCTCCCAGCCACGGAGGAGCGGGATAGGGCCCCTCACAGCCTGTGTCCTAACCTGCTCGATCTCTGCACTTTTACAGTTTGGAAGTTTTCTTTTTACCCTCTGTGTTCCGGGGTTTGGAATTTCACTGGATCCTTTGCAATCCACTGGACCATAGGGAGAGTTATATTGCAATCCACAGTCAGGGTTATCTCGCTCAACCTCCTTGCTTTTACAGTCTGGAGGTTTCCCTCTTAGCTGCCCCCTGCTTGGGACTAAGACTAAGACCTGGGTGTGGCCCCTCAGTGCATCCCGGATTCCACCACCACTTTCCCCACTCAGCTCCAAACTCCCTCAGAAGCAATTCCTCCCTCTCTCCCTTCCCCTTTCCTACGGAAGGGAAGGAGAGTCTCTGTGCGCTCCCTTCTCCCCCCTTTTTCTCTCAGGTTCCTTCAACTTTCCTGATTAGGGAGAGAGTCAGTGTTGCAACACAAACCCCAGTTTAAACAGTTCCCTTTTATCACAGCACAAACCCCAATTTAAACAATTCACTCTTATCACAGCACAAACCCCAATTTAAACAGTTCACTTTTCCGCTTCAACCTTTTTTCCCCTGTCCACCTATTCCCAAGCCAGGGGAATGTAAGGGTCCCACACTTTCACTGCCAGCACCAACTCCTGACAACATCCCACTTGACCAAGTTGAGACATTTGTTCCTTAATCCCACCTCTGATGCAGCCACCTTTTGCCTCCCTGCATCAAGCAAGAGAACCAGGCTGCCATCTGCCCTTTTAACTCTCTACCTTTTGCTTTGGCAAGAGCTGAGATAGCCATGGTTTCCTCTTCCAGGTTCTCCTCTCTCTCTTGCTCCCCATCGTCCCCTGATTGCCAATCCATGGGTTCTTCTACCCTGCCCCCTCCCAGCTGCTCTTCATTACCCTGATTGACCTTACTCAGAGTCTCCTTCCCCTTAGCCCTCTGGGACTGGTAGTGTGAATAATTCTTACTTGCTTTACTCTTGTGTCTCCCTCAGAGGCTGCTGGGAATTGTAGTCCCTGGCTCTACTCTGTGTCTTCCTCAGGGGCTGCTGGGAATTGTAGTCTTTGGACTGCAGTGAAGCTTCCTCCACCAACGTCGAAGAGGAGTCGACCTGTGTGGCAGCCCACGCCGACGCCGCAAGCGGCACCGAGGTCGGAGACCTCACCACAGGCGAAAGGCCAGATGCCGGATGCAGCAGACGGTACTGAAGGCGCAAGCACCCCCGACACCGAAGCAGACTGGCGCAGCAATCCTTCCAGAAGCTCTGGAAGCAGAGCCCTGATGCGCTCGTCGAGAGCCGCCATCGGACAAGGCTGCGGGGTCAGTAAAGGAGTCGGTGGCAGAATCGGTTGAGGCTCGGGAGAGGTACCAGGCTGCCAGAAGACTGACGCATCGGCACCTCCTGTATAGAGGGGGAGCGATCCTCTCGGCGCTGACGCTTCTCGGGTGCCGAATCCTTCGACGCCCCGGAGCTCCCGGCACCGTGTGTTGAAGGAGAACGATGACCGTGCTTCTTCGCCTTCGCTCGACGCCCATCATCGAGACTCCTCGGTACCGATGAGGAAGATGTGGAATCCTCACGTCTCCTCGGGGCTGGGTCCGACGAAGGCCGGTCCCGGGAGGCCTGCATAACAGGAGGCCTCGAGGCAGGTGGAGACCCACTCGATGCCTCACTGCTTCCAGCGGAAGTTGGTCTTTCAGCAGCCATTACCTCCGCTCCCGATGTCGACGTTGAAGGACCAGACCGAGCCCCAAAAAGCTTCTCTCGTTGGGCTTCTCAAGACGCTTAGGTCCGTTTCTTCATACGAAGACACAGATTACAAGCGGCTGGGCTATGGTCGGGCCCAAGGCACTGGATACACCAGGCATGGGTATCGGTACCTGAGATAGTCCGATTGCACAGAGTACAACGTTTGAAGCCGCTGGGTGTCTTCGATGACATGGAAGGAAAAACGGCTTCGGCAAAATTAAAGGACGCGATTGTGCCTGATAAAAGAAAAAAGGCAGAAAAAGAAGGGAATAACCTGAGTGCAAGGCCTAAAAATGGCTGCATCAAAAAAAGAAAGAAAACTTTAAAAAGGAACGAAAACTAAACAGAACTACGGGACCCTTTTTTTTTTTTTTTAAAACACAATGATAATAAAATAAAGAAAAATACGACACTCGAAGACTCTTCCTGGGCCTGAGAGGAGCGCAGGAAAAAACTACCGCACCTCAACGCGGAGAAAGAAAAACTGAGGAGGCACGCTTGCGACGGGCGGGAAATCATTCCGCGCACGCGCGCCAGAAGACTCTGGCAAAATGTTGTTTTTATTTTGATTGTAAAATGCCGATTCCTGGGCCAACGCGGACATCGACCCACATGTGAGAACAAGCAGCCTACTTGTCCTCGGAGAAAGTTGGGAATTGTAGTCCCTGGCTCTACTTGGTGTCTCCCTCAGGGGCTGCTGGGAATTGTAGGCTCTCACTATTTCCTCTGAGGAAGGTGACCAACTGCTGTCCCTAACATGCTGGATCCTTGGGGACCGGAATCTACAGCGACCACCCCTACGGGCGGACTCAGGCCACCCCGCCCTTCTATCCCCTTCCCTGGCCATTTCCCCCTCCATGTCCTCGTACTCTTCACAGTATATATAAAAATTGATGTTTACATCTTGAATAAGAGTGGCAAGGGGACGCAAGAAAATGTTGAATAGAAGAGGGGACAAATCTGATCCCTAGGGAACACCACAGGAAAGAGATTGACGTGAGATAGAAGAACCCAGGGACATTTTTTTTTGTTACATTTGTACCCCGCGCTTTCCCACTCATGGCAGGTTCAATGCGGCTTACATGGGGCAATGGAGGGTTAAGTGACTTGCCCAGAGTCACAAGGAGCTGCCTGTGCCTGAAGTGGGAATCGAACTCAGTTCCCCAGGACCAAAGTCCACCACCCTAACCACTAGGCCACTCCTCGAGAAAGAATGCCCCAAGAGAAAATAGATGAACCATTCCAGTACCAGCAATACCAATGTTGGAATTGTGTTTAAGCAGAAGAGAATGGTCAATGACGTTAAACGATGATAGAAAGATCTAATGAAATGAGTAGTGAAATATTGTTCTTGTCAAGGGTTGAAGGGAGATCACTAAGCAGGGATGTCAATACAGATTCAGTATTGTGATGATGGCGAAAACCAGCCTGGCGGGGGTTAAGAACCAATGTATCTTCAACAAATGAGTTTAAATGGGAGTAAATGACCCTTTCAATCAGTTTAGATAGGTAACAAAGATTGGAAATTGGACGGTAGTTAGTAGAATCGGTGAGGTCAAGATCAGTTTTTTTTTTTTGAGAACTGGATGGACCAAAGCATATTTCCAACAGGAGGGAACAGAACCAGAGGACAGACTAAGTTTAATTATAGAGAGAACAAATAGAAGACCATGCCTAGGAATCTTATACCAGCTAGAAAGAATAGGATCAAGAGAACATGGGTTGGATTTAATGGATGCAAGGAACTGCTTAAGGGAAGCCATTGAAAGGTGGGGGGAAAAAGAGATGTGGGAAAGAGGAAAAGAAGCAGATGAGTGGGAGTCCTGAGTGAGGGGAGGGGTAGAGTGGGATCAGCAGATGGGTGCTGAGGTGATGAATACTCGCAAGGGGAATAGGGAGGATATCAAAGATGAAATCTTCTTAGAAAATGCATTAGCGAAGTGAACTGCAGTAGGAGCTAAGAAAAGGCTTGATCTATTACACTGAGAAGTCAGGTCTGAGACAAATTTGAAAAGAATTTTGGAAGAGTTTATTGGAGAGTTCAGTAGACCCTGAAATAAGTTTTCTTAGCTTTATGAAGTTGGATGTTATAAAGTTGGAGCTCCTGCTTACAGATCAAATGGTCTTCAGGATTTGGGGATTTGTGCCAAAGGCGTTCCACATGTCTCAGTCGCCTTTTAAATGAACAGAGCAAAGGATTGTACCATGGGGACTTGGGACGGTGAAAGACGGGGCCACCTGTGGCTTTTGTAAAAACCTCAACTGCTGCATGCAAATTAGAGATTAGACATGACACCTGAGCAACGAGAGGAAGGGTAGAAAATGAATCAGGGAGACTAGAGGAAAGAGGGGAGCAGAGGGAAAGGTCCAGAGTATTAAAGTTTGGGAAGACGTGACTAGGGGTGAGGGAACGGAAGACTACAGACCTTGTAGTGTGAGAGTGATCTGAAGTGGGGGTATGAACAAAAACGTGATGAGGAAATGATCAGTCTAGAAAAAGGGAGACTAGAAACCCATGAAGAGAAAAGATAGTCTGAGTGGGAAAGGACAAGATCTAAAGTATGGCCAGCTGTGTGGATCACAAAAGGCACATGTTGGGAAAGCCTGAGAGAACTTAAATAACAGAGCCTTAGAACAGAAAGGCGAATCAATATGAAAACTGAAATGGCCAACAAGAAGAAGAGAAAACTTTGGGCAGCAATCCCTCCACCTCACCGAGAGGAACGAGAAGAGTAGAATGCCCAATAGCTTGGGGGAGTCGACTCAAACAAATAGGGTTCTTCTGCTCAAAGCCAGGTCTCGGTTAGACAGAGCAAGTCAAGATAATGATCCCTATAAGCAAGTTGCGAACAAGTGTGGTTTTGGCTCAAATAGAGCGGCAGTTGAGGAGACCAAAGGATTCAGGTGTTGGGGAAAAATCAGAGAGGGAAGATGAAGGTGTACATTCAATAAGATAACGGGAACACAGACGAGGAGGGCTTACAGAGAAACGGTTAGTGAGATGTATTGGGACAGACTGGGGGGGGGGGGGGGGGGGGGGGGAATCCATGGTGGGAAATTAAAAAAAAAGAAAAAAAGAAACCCAGCAGAACTAGGGTTAGAAAAATCACATAAACACAAAAGAAAATTTAAAATAAAGATAAAAATACGGATAATGCCTAGGCATCCCTTAGAATGAAGATCGCTCCCAGAGATCGCCCTGAGGAGCTCGGCCAAGGAGCACTATCTGCTCCTTGGGCGCACTCCTTTGGAGAGCATTTTGCTTAACTCCCCTAGTGCTCCCACTTACTGTACTGCAGCCACCACAGAGGAGACAATGAATAGGGAGTGAAGAAGACAAAATCTGCATGGTTCATCTTTACCATCTGATGGAGACAGAGAAAATATTAAAATCTTATGCTTCACAATGCCTTTATAGGGTGAAGAACACAGACCTTTTTTTTTTTTTTAATTTCTCTCAATTCACTGGTAGAAGGACTAATCAACAGGTTCTGGACTGGTCTTGTGAAGATAAAGAAACTAAAATATTAATGTGGCCTGCAAACATATGGATTTCTGACCATGTGGCCCACCGTGAAAGAAATTTGGATACCCCTGCAATATATGTTGATTTAGGGTTCATTAAAGATAGCTTGTTTGAATAGTAATCTAAATAAGATGCAGTCAATTACATGTAATAACCATGTTTCTAAATAAATAAATTCAAAAACATTTAGATAGCAATCATTTATAACATTGTGAGCAAGTCTTCATTTCATTATTGTATTTTATATGACAGTTATCTCCTTAAGTACACACTATAGTTTACTCATGACGGAATTCTGTGCCAAAAATTTGCAAATTCTGCAAGTTTGTCATAATTTAAACAATATTTTTGCACCCAAAACCTTTGTTCCAAGACCCCTTCTTGCACCCATACTTCATACATCTTACAGTCCCCCCTTCCCTGTACAAATACCATCCATATTTATTTTTTCGAACCCCCTTACTGCACACCCACACTTCATTCACCTTACAGCCCCCCCTTCCTCCCTGTACACAGATAAAATCCACTTTATCTAGTCCCCCACACGCCTCTTTTTCTAGTCCCCTCCAACCCCCACACTCACCGGTTCAGCACGGGAGGAGCTGCAGAGGTGCACAATCGGGAGTACCTCTTGGGGCAGAAAAGAACCCCACTCTTTCCTGTCCACTGCTACTGCTCTGGCTGATATCTGCTTCTTCAAAATGGCAACTGATAGATCCTGTGGAGCATCACAAGATTGCCACTTTAAGTCTCGGCAGTCACTTTGAAGGAGTGGCAATGGCAAGAGCGGTGGCAGTAGGCAGGAAAGAGTAGGGTTGTTTTCTGCCCCTGAAGAGGTCACTAGACCACCAGGTAGTGTTAAGGTAGGGCCCACCAATAATGGGGGGGGGGGGGGGGGGGGAAAGAGAGAGAGAGAGAGAGAGAGAGGAGGCAGCCAGCCAGAGACCGCAGTAAAGAATCTGTGAGACAAAAGTAAATTCTGTGTGACTGGAAATTCTGCACTGCACAGTTGTGCAGAATTCCGGCAGGAATAATAGTTGTATCCACTTGAGAAGTCCTGATGATATGCTAAATCTAAATGTAAGCTTCGTGGTTTAGGAATAAAACCAAAATCCATAACTAATTCCAGACTTGTACTCAATTCAGCAACATGTTCTTTCTGACAAGATATTATTTAATCCCACTTACTAGTAAATATTTGCCTGTGTTGCCAAAGGTTTTACAGTGAATGTGTCCTTGTGGCACAGTTTTTGTGAGTATGTATATGAGTATCTGTACAATATATGCATACATATAAATTTTTAAACCGAACTATATAGATGGAGAATAAATATATAAATCTCAACCCACCTTCTTGAATTTTTGCAAGCTGGAGGTACATTATACAATAGAACCCATTATTTGTGAGAATAAACATGTCATAGATACCTAATGAAAAACAGAATACATAAAAAGAGTAAACTTGAACTTGCTGTTCAACCTGTTACAAATGCTCATACTGGCTATATTCAAACAGGAGAAAACCTACGAAAGTTGGTCCAAAATATCTGAATATACTCTGCACTTACATGAGTAAAGCCAGAATTGGTTATCGGTGAATCTGTGGTTCTCTCATGCAGGTATGAATACTTGATTACATCCTTAAGCATACGGAATTGTTTTATGACTTAGAAGACCTCAAGGCCAATTTTCAGTAATAGGATGGCCCTATAACTTTGTTTGGTTCTAAAACATTGTATCCATACTAAGTTAAACTTATTTGGCTGCCACAACTTGTCTGTAAAATTTACCAGGAGAACAGCTGAATTTATCAATATAATTTGAGGCCTTGTCCCTGGAAGGCCTGAAAGCTGACCTCATTTATAAATTTTGGCCATATAGAGGCATATTTTCAAAGCACTTTGGGAGGCTAAGTTCCATAGGTTTCTATGGAACTTTGGGAGGCTAAGTGCTTTGAAAATGAGCTTGATTGTGATTTATATAGCAAAAGTGTAAGTGTTCCATGAGCAGGACCTCTGCTGGACACAATTCCTTTTCAATATAGGACCACTCAATGCTACATCAACCTGTAATATTCTCTACATATGATACAACTGATTTTCTGTCAGTCAATTAACAAATTTTTAATTTAGGGGTCCTTTTACTAAGCTACAGTAAAAAGTGGCCTTAGTGCACTCCTTATGCGGGTTTTTCCTATGTGCTAAAGTCACTTTTTACTGCAGCAGATTTAAGGAAGATTTTCCATTTTTTGTATTAATGGCCATGTGCTAATATTGCGATTTAGCATGTGACCAATAATAAAAATTACCGCTTGAGCACTTACTAATACTATTTTGTGGGCAGTAAGGGCTTCTGCAGTAATGTGAACGTACTGAATAGCGCAGGAATGCCCATTCTCCATCCCTGACACTCCCCATCCAACAAAAATGCATGTAACACGTGATGATTTGGAACTTACCGCAGGATGTCTGAGCATGTCCCTCGGTAAGGCATTTTAAGCTGTGGTAACAGCACGCTAGAACTTACTACAGCTTAGTAAAAAGATTCCTTAAGTAGGCTTATCAATCTACCATCGGGGCATCTTTCCTAATGTTAAGCTAAAATAGCAACTTTAATGTATACAGAACACAGTACAGTAGAGGACAGTAGACATCTGGTTTGTTCAATTACTCCTGTCCACACTCACAAGGATTGATCTCAACTGTCAGCCACAGAAGCATGGTCACTTGTAACATCTCTCTCCTTATTCAGGACAGTTTTCATGTCTTTCCTATTTGCACTGTTATCTTAAGCTAGGGATGGGCAACCTTGGTCCTTGAGGGCTGCAACCCAGTCGGGTTTTCATGATTTTCCCAATAAGTATGCATGAGATCTATTTGCATACAAAGGAGGGAGTGAATGCAAATAGATCTCTTGAATATTCATTGGTACACTAATATGGGTATCAGAATTTCAATATAGTTATAACAATTTTTGCATTCACCGCAAATAACTATAAACACAATATATAACCTTTATTAATAACATTCTTCAATAATATATTCATACAGTAAAACTCACATCCATTCATCCTTATCTATTTAAAATCATTCACCTCATTTCCCATTTTTCCACAGTGAAATAGCACACGTAAGTGATATACATTAGCTTTGTTCACAATAACGGGAAATGCATATATGTATTATACTTCCTAAACATTTCTTCCTATCTTTTATTGTGATTTTAATCCTAAAAACCTTTCTAATGGCTTCTTTCATTTTAATGCCTCGGCTTCAGTATCATTTCTAATAATATCCCAAGATACAGATGGAATACCACGCAATATCATCTTTCACTGGTGCAAAATTCTACAGTATTATATGGACGAAAAAACCTCCACAGCCAAATCAAAAGAAGCAATGGTGCCAGAAAAAGGGGCAAGGCAACAGAGAAAAAAGAACAGAAAAACCTTGCCAAAGTCAAGGGCTAAATGTGGCCCAATGACACGGAAAACAAGTAAACGTAAAACTGGGGGAAAAAGAAACTAAAAACAATAAGGGAAGAAGGAAAAAGGAAACATGAACATGGGCATACAAAAATCACTGTGAAAAAAAACGCCGAAAGGTACAAAAAAGCTTTTTCCTTACTGTGCTGTGAAGAGCAGCCACAAAAAGCAGCCACTCCCCACCGCTGTAAAAAAAAAAAAAAAAAGAACTTCGGTAACCACGCTCTTGCAGATGGTGGAAAGGCACTAGAACATGCACGGTGGATTGTGCCTCGCGCTCCAGAAAAGCTCTGTTGAAGCTTGTTAGAAGCTCTGGACTGGGCAAAGCGGGATCGCGTTACCCAATTGTGAGAATTATTGCCTGCTTGTCCTTGGAGAATGTATGTCACTCCTTGTACTGTAGTCTTTTCCTCAAATCCTATATATACATCCAATTATCCACTCCAAGTACCATTTCCAAAACACATGCATCATAATGGAAACCCATCACAGTTATGTGCTTCACCTTATGGAGTCATCAGGGGTTTACTTACAAATACAATATCTTGCATATACTAATGGACACTCTGTCAGGATTTCTGTTCCAAGACAGACTGCGAGAACAATGGTGTCAGGTTTACATTTCGATGCATGTAAGAGCAAAGTGAAATATACAGACATAAGAGTGAAGAGCAGTTGGTGCATTCATGGAACGGACCAATCCACACCTGTGTTTTGGAAACAGTTCTTGGAGCAGTTAACTGGGTATATTTATTGGATTTTGAGAAAAGACTACAGTACAAGGAATGACACACATTAGTGCGGTATAATACTGTAGAATCTTGCACCAGCGGAAGGGGATATTGCTTGGTATTCCATCTGTATCTTGGGTCATTATTATAAACGATATTAAAGACAAGGCATTAGAACAAGAGAAGCCATTAGAAAGGTTTTTAGAATTAAAATCAGAATACAAAATAGGAAGAAATGTTTAGGGAGTATAATACTTATATGCATGTCCCGTTGTTGTGAACAAAGCTAATGTATATCACTTATGGGTGCTATTCCACTGTGGGAAATGAGGTGAATGATTTTAAACAGATAAGGATGAATGATGAAAGGATGTGAGTTTTACTGTATGAATATATTATTGAAAAATATTATTAATAAAGATTATATATTGTGATTACAGTTATTTGCAGTGAATGCATATTCATTGGGGAAATCCTGAAAACCAGACTAGGTTGTGGCCCTCAAGGACTGACTTCCCCATTTCATATCCATATGTATGATGCTTACCTTATTTGCAGAAGAATTTGCTAAATGCCTCAACTGGTTTTGATTTATGGATAAATAACCTCCTAGAGCCACATTAACTCTGAGATGACCACCCTTCTAAAGTGGTATCACACATCAGAGCAACACATTTATTCTGAACTGGTAAGCAAGAACACTGTATCTGTAGTAAATCATGTAAAGAAAAGTGAACTGTTTTAAAACATTCATTTGCCAACCTGACATATATATTTTGTTTCTAAAAGTTTTTATAAATAAAAAAAATTGGAAACAAAATAAATTGTCAGGTTGGAAAAAGAATGTTTAGAAAAGTTTGCTTTTGAAGAGTAAATTAGGCCTTACCTGCTAATTTGCTTTCCTTTAGTCCCTCCGGACCGGCCCAGAATGTGACTGATGGGTTTTGCACGCCTTCCAGCAGGTGGAGACTGAGAAAAAAACTGTGACTATAGCGAGCCAAGAAGAGCCCTTGCTAGCTAGAGAAAGATCCAGTAATAAAGTACCAAAGCAGAAGTAAAGCCACAGAAGAAACATATAACCTGTGCATCCAAAAACCTGAGCAGCCACTGGCATATTGCCAACATAGGTTGAGTGCCTGCAAACGTAACATGCTCCTGCATAACAGAAAGTTCAGTAATCCAGAAAATACATTAAAAAAAAAATACATAAATAAACTAGCAACATCACCGCAAACTGAGAAAACACAGATATCTGAAGGGAGGGATCTGTGCCAGTCCGGAAGGACTAAAGGAAAGCAAATTAGCAAGTTAAGGCCCAATTTACCCTTCCTTAGCGTCCCTCCGGACCGGCTCAGAATGTGACTGATGGGAAGTAAGAAAGCAGTGAAATTATGGGAGGGACCCTAGTAGCCAAGCCGATAAGACGCGCGCTCTGAAAGCAACCTGTCAACGACTGAGGACATCCAGACGATAGTGCTTAAGAATGCAAAGACGACCAGGTCACGCCCTACAATGTCTTCCGGAGGCACCAGACAACATTCTGCCCAAGAGGCTGCCTGACCTCTTGTAGAGTGAGCCTTAACATGTCCTGGAACAGGTTTCCCTGAAAGAAGCTAAGTCGAGGCAATCATTTCTTTAAGCCAACGAGAAATAGTGGGCTTAGAGGCCATCAACCCTTTACGCGAACCTCCAAGCAGAACAAACAACCGATCAGATCGTCAAATGTCTTCCGTAGACTTCAGATAGTGTTTCAACACCCGTTTACTACTACTACTTAACATTTTTAGAGCGCTACTAGGGTTACGCAGCGCTGTACAATTTAACAGAGAGAGACAGTCCCTGCTCAAAGAGCTTACAATCTAATAGACAAGTGAACGGTCGGTCCGATAGGGGCAGTCAAATTGGGGCAGTCTGGATTCAGTGAACGGCAAGGGTTAGGTGCCGAACACAGCATTGAAGAGGTGGGCTTTAAGCAAAGACTTGAAGACGGGCAGGGAGGGGGGCTTGGCGTAAGGGTTCAGGAAGGTTGTTCCAAGTATAGGGTGAGGCGAGGCAGAATGAGCGGAGCCTGGAGTTGGCGGTGGTGGAGAAGGGTACTGAGAGGAGGGATTTAGCCTGTGAACGGAGGTTACGGGCGGGAACATAAGGGAAGATGAGGGTAGAAAGGGGCAGCAGACTTGACATCCAAACACTTCAAATGCCGCTGCTCTTCTGACCAGGAGAAAAAACCTAATAAAAGGCGATACCACTGGCTGAGAAACATGAAACCATGACACAACCTTGGGGAGAAAGAAAGGAACTGGCTGAAAAACCACGCGATCAGAGCAGAACTCTAAAAATGGTGATCTACATGACAACGCCTGCAACTCCGAAACTCGCCAAGCCGAAGCAACGGCCACCAAAAATACTGTCTTCAGAGTCAAGTCCTTCAAAGAACAGGACGACAAAGGCTTGAAGGGAGACTTAGTAAGAACCGTAAGTACCAAATTCAGATCCCAACGAGGAAAAGAACATGGAGACGGAGGACGAAGGAGATTAACCCCTCTCAAAAAACGTACCACATCTGGATGACTAGCCAGAGATCTCCCTTGGACACGACCACGAAAACATGTCAAAGCTGCAATCTGCACCTGAAGAGAAGCCAAAGCAAGGCCTTTGTCAAAGCCCCGCTGCAAAAAATCCAAAATTTGCGGAACAGAAGCACGAAAAGGAGAGAGACTAAACTCCTTACACCATCCCTCAAAAATCCTCCAGGTACGCACATAATTCAAAGAGGCAGAACGGCGACGAGAACGAAGCATAGTAGCAATGACCTGAGCGGAAGAACCTTTCTTAGTCAGCCTAGCCCTTTCAAGAGCCAGGCCGTAATACAGAATCGATCCGGATCCGGATGAACGTCCAGACCCTGCGACAACAGATCTTGCGTGACCATAAGTCTGAAGGGAACATCCACTAGAAGACACCGAAGGTTGGCATACCACGGCCTTCGAGGCCAATCCGGTGCCACTAAAATCAGACGTCCTTTGTGAGTCTCGACCTTCTGAACAAGACGCCCTATCAGAGGCCAAGGAGGAAAAGCATACATTAGACTCGTTGGCCAGGACTGAAGAAGAGCGTCCACGCCCTGCACTTTGGGATCTTTGCGATGACTGAAGAACAGAGGAAGTTTTGCATTGATGGCGGAGGCAAACAGATCCATCCTGGGAAACCCCCAATGATTGACCAGTTGCTGAAACGCCACTTTGCTTAGCGATCACCCTCTGGGATTGAGCCAGTAACAACTGAGAAAATCTGCCTGAACATTTAGTACCCCTGCCACATGAGCGGCTGATAGAGCTACTAGATGGACCGCCGCCCATTGAAGTAACAGCAAGGACTCTCGCTCCAAAATTGGTCGGAAGGAGCCCTCCTACTTGGGTACCAGAAAGAAAATGGAGTAACGGCCTTGACGCTGCTCCGCCAAAGGAACCGGACAAATCGCTCGAAGATCCAGAAGTCTGCTGAGAGTATCCCTGATGGCTCCGGCCTTGCTGCGAGAACGGCAAGGAGATTCTAGGAAAGCACCTGACAAAGGGTGAGCAAACTCTAATGCGTACCCGTCTTGAATAACCTCTAATAGCCACCGATCCAAAGTAATCTGGGCCCACCTCTCTTGAAATTGTGCCAACCGAGCACCCACTTGTACTAGAGGCTGGGCCCGCAAACCTTCATTGTTGAGAGGGCGAGTTCCTGCTTCTCGACCTCCTCTACAACCTCCTCGAAAGGACTGAGTCCTTTGGAAAAATCTGGAGCGTTGTCCCGGAAAAACTCTGCCTGGCCAAAAACAATGAAAATCACGGCCTCTACCACGACCTGAAAAATTGCCATGACCAGAGCCTCATGGACAATCCTCCGGTAACCTAGGAACTTTAGCTTCACCCAGGCTATGCACCAGTTTATCTAATTCTTCTCCAAACAGAAAGTAACCCATAAAGGGAAATTTACTAAGCCTGGACTTAGAGGCCGTATCCGCCGACCAACCACACAGCCAAAGCATACGACGGGCTGCAACAGAAAAAGCCATAGACTTAGAAGAAGCCCAAAGTAAATCATAAAGAGCATCTACTAAAATAGCTGAACCTATTTCCAGCTTAGCCACTTCATTATCAATGGTGGAAAGATCATCAGAAGAACGGTCCAAAACTCTCTCAGACCAGTGAAAACAAGCTCTCGCTACCAAGGACCCACAAATTGCAGCCTGCACTGCCAGGGCAGAAACAAAGGAATTCTTTAACAAGGATTCAATACAGCGATCCTGAGGATCTCAAAGAGCGGTACCACCATCTACCGGGACAGTGTTTTGCTTGGTAACCGCGGAAACTACTGCATCCACTACTGGGGGGCGCAAAAGGTCTTTATCTGAGTCTGGGATCGGATAAAGCCTAACCATAGACCTAGCAAGACGAAAAGCAGAATCAGGAATCTCCCACTGAGCCTGAATAATATCTCTAATATCTTGATGCATAGTGAAAGACTTACCTGCTCTGCGAATACCCTTGACCAGCAAATCCACCTTTCTGGACTCGGAAACCTGACGATCCTGATCATCAAAACGCAAAGTAGAAGAAACCTGAGAAATAAGTTCCTGAAGGTCATCCTTATGAAAAATCCTTCCCACCGAGGAATCCTCACCCACCGGAAGAGATTCCTCCCCGTCTGCTACCTGTTCACAATGTTCCTCAGGAAACCATGCCTCCTCCGCTAAGGATGGCATTTCCTGACCAGGGAAAAAGAGAAAAATCCTGCTCCAGCTCCTCATGGAGTCTAGCCCGTTTTTTAGCCACGGAGGCCCCCTACAGCGACCTTTTCTCTGGCAAGTCCACAGGAGCAGCCTTATGCAGCAGAAAGGCTTGGTACATTTGTACCACAAACTCAGGAGGAAAACCTCCTTCACCCGATGGAAAAACGGGCGGTTGAACGGCAGAAGTAGGCACAACAGACAAAGGGGCCTGAGGAACAGCCTGCAACGAGGGATTCAAAATGGCGGCGTTTCCCGCCGAAACCGGCACCGGGAGTGAGGGAGACGCGACTACCGCTGGAACACCCGAAGCGGACCCCCCCTCCGCCGGCGAATTTCCTGATCCTGCTCCTCAGCAGTGGTGCAGTATTTACAGACCCCGCTCGTGCCCAAACCTCGCCGCTGACAGATGGAGCAGCGGTGGAGCTTTTCCGACATGACAGAAACAAAAAACAGCTGATCTTAAAACCGAAAGCAAAGGCGCGAAGCAGAAAGGAGCGGCATTGCTCGATTAAAGAAAACAGCCTACAATACTGCACTTTTAAAGCAATAGAAGACCGGCCAGTCCCGCTGACTTTTTTTTTTTTTTTTAATGGCTGCCTCTCCCTACCTCTAAGTTCTTCTGTTGAAGAGCTTGAGGAAACGTTTCTGTGACTTATTATTTTTAATAAGGAATAATAGTAAATATAGCCACAATCATCAGGGAGGGAAAGGGGGGAGGGACTTGGCCTCCCGAGTGTAACACCCCCGAGGCAACAAGAGACCCCCACGGACCTCTGCCTCAGAAAAAGTTTTTTTTTTTTTTTTTTTTTAAAGATGCACAGGAGATGAGAAGAATTAAAAAATAGAAAGAAATAAAGTATGAGACTGATGGGCTCACCACCTTCCACCTGCTGGAGACTGAGCTTACTGGATCTTTCTCTAGCTGACAAGGGCTCTTATTGGCTCGCTAGAGTCACAGTTTTTTTCTCAGTCTCCACCTGCTGGAAGGCATGCACAACCTATCAGTCACATTCTGGGCCAGTCTGGAGGGACGTTAAGGAAATGTGATTTATTGTGATTTACTGCAGATACAGTTTTCTTGCCTAGAGGGCAATATTAAGCACAGCACAGAGTTGTCAGAGAAATTTAACAAACTGCTAAAACACTTAAATATGCATATCTACACAAGCTATCATAAAGGAATCGGTGTCATTCTACAAAAGAAACTCTGATCAGCACATAGGTCTTAACGCTCTATTACAATTAAAACCATAAACTACCCTTACAGTTCATCTCATGTGCACTACCCTCAGAAAATTAAACTGGTAATTTATTTATATTCTAAGTTTAAGTGACTGTCATTAGACTTTCAGGACAGCACACTTGAGAAAGCATCAAAATGATACCTATAAGCTAACCGAAAAATGTATTTTAAAATGTGATAAGAGATTGCCTTCAGAATCAAGCTAGAGTATGTCAAGAATGACAAAAGAAATAACTGCTGACTTGTCTCTAATGAACTTAAAAATAGCTTACCTCCATCTGTAATATCTCTTTCTATTATAAGATTTAAATAAATTCTTCTGTTTTCATTTGATTCTTGAACCAAAGCCTAATCACAATCAAATACAGTGTTACATAATTTAACGTTATGTGTATAAAAGGAGATAATATAAACACACATGATGGATATTTATTATTTAAAAGTAAAACAAATTTATATCCTGCCTATAAAGTTATGAGATAGAAAGAGAGAAGGCTCATGTGTGGATAGTAAATGGATAAATGCCTACTATGGAAACATATTAAATAAACAGCCTACTAAGGTGAATTGACAAGTTGAAATATCAGACAGTATAACAAACGCTATGGTGAAGCTATGAAGATAAGGAATGCACATCTGGTAACTATATTAAAAGAACAGTGTCCTTTAATTCTTAGAGAACCAAAATAGCATAATGGTAAAGGTCATATAATTTATAGGGTGCTATTTTAATATAAGCACATGCAAAGATGTCACATTTTACTTTCATGATAGTGTAAGGGCCCATCAAAAATGATGACAAAAAAGGCATTTATGTATGTAGAGTTAGTCATGCCCTAGAGGTTGCTTCTGGCATCCACCTTAACTTTTATGTTTGTATGCTAACAGACTTTCTCAAAAGAGCAACTTGTTCCCACCTTTCCCCAGTTTCATGCCCAGGGTGGTTACTCTCCTTTATGGCCCTGCCTCAAGCTCCCCTCACCAGGACCACTCTTTCTCAGCCATGGATAGAAAGCTTTTGTAGAGACCTCCAAGGTTCTGTAGATAGCAGAGACCACTAGTGGGTCTACTAGTACACTGAATTGTGATCTGGGTGTACTCTTGCAGTTTCTAGAATACAGGGGGGCTTTCTTGATCAGTGAGGTAATGATGGGAAGAGGCTTCTCTCGGAAGAAATTTGGTACTGGAATAAATACCAAGCCAAATCGTGTTAACTGTCTTTGCCTGGCCAAGCTATTATATCACTAAGGTGCATGTCTAGAGCTCTCCAAACAGTGTGGCTGGATAAGCCAATGAACCACTGCTAAGAGAGGAATGAAGGAGTACGATAAAGTAAGCATCTCTGGTACACAAAGGAACAGTAGGAGCACCTGGTCCTGGAAAAGGAGGCGGAGAGGATATAGCGGATGTTCCCTGGATTTATGACAGGATGGCCAGAAGCTGTACCAGTGACCACATCTGAATTCAGACCAGCTCTAGAGAAGTGGTTCTCCACCTAAACGGGAGAGTATAAGTGTAACCTATGTGACTGTAAATGTTTTTAATATTTTTCTATTATGTCACTTTGCTCTTGTCAATAACACCTTAAGACTTTCAATATACCCCTGATTCAGAACAATTTCTGGCCTGCACTGATTTATTGGTGAGGGGAAGGTGTGGAGAGGGTGGATTTTGGTGCCAACAGAGTCCCAGATTTAGTGGTCCCAACTTGGAAGACAGAGCAAATTCCTAGAAAGTTAAACTTGCAAGAAAGTTACCTCCCTGAAGCTGTGCCCCTGGTCTGGCATATAGCTGAATATAGCAGCTGTAAGAGCCCCCAGCCCAGCAGAAGTTAAACCTGTTTACATTTCACAGCAGATAAAAACACACATGATGTAGTAATGTGTGTGCACTTTAACCACAATGAAGCTGGATAGTGCTCTGAAACACATTTTACATGAGTACATATGAGTTTTGTTTAGTTTATTCAGAGCTTTGATATACTGCCCTTCAAAATCACAAATCACAAGATTTATCAGTGAAGTTTACAAGAATCACAATAAAAAAGACAAATAAAGAAGGAAGAAATAGAAAAAGTCTCCATGGACAATGTCTCAAATCCAATGGCCAGAGGATGACTTCCCTATTTCCCAACATCGTCCCCACAGAGAGTTATCATGGTGATCCAAAAGCCTGGGAAAACAACATTTTAACACAGTTTTAAAAAGAGGACAATTTGGATTTGCCTTAGAGAAAAGGAGGCAAAACATTTCAGAATGAGGGGGCTACATAGCTGAAAACAATATGTGTCCATGCAGATATCAATCCATTATATATTTCCTGTGGGTGAGCTTTGCCCCTTCCATTCGCCATCTTTATATACCCTGTTAAACACACATTTCAATTGTATTTCATTTTTAATTAAGATTAAGGGACCATTTTTTGCTTGGATACTGAGACTAGACCCTCAAGGAAACAAAACCAGTCACATGGAGAGTAATAGGCAGCCTAACATATGTGCCTACTTTTACTTTTGAAAGTTAGCTCATTGAAAGTAGACACACACGTTTACTCCTGCTCTTTAGAATGCATAATTTTCCATTTTAATTTATAAAATAAGTGCACAAGTCAAATTTTCACCCTTCTATTGACCCCAGGAATGCCTCTGACCAGGATGGATACACTTGCAAAGGTTTAGGTGCATTTACACCAGAAAATTTCAATATCAAATATCAGAGTGCAGACAGTCGGACTTCATCCCAGTTATAGCACAAAAACAGTGTTGTGTGCACTGATAAGTTTGAGAACAAAGTTGGATTGGGGTCTACCGACTATGGTCATGCAACAGGACTTGTCAGCTGCATTTGATCTGGTAAATCTCAAAATTTTATTGGGAAGGCTGACTCAAATTGGTATTTCAAATACAGTAC
Organism: Microcaecilia unicolor; assembly: GCF_901765095.1. Lineage (NCBI taxonomy): Eukaryota > Metazoa > Chordata > Amphibia > Gymnophiona > Siphonopidae > Microcaecilia > Microcaecilia unicolor. Next base: position 38,675,737 of record NC_044041.1, on the reverse strand, counting down.
TGCGGTGGTTCTCTGGATTTTTAAAGCACTTGATTCTACAAGTCATGTGGAATAAGACTCTCAAAGTCATGGACAATGGAGTGTGGAGTACCACAGAGTTCCCCAATTTCCTCTATTCTTTTTAATGTATAATCTGAGTGAATTTCAACATGCGCTTTGTCCTTTTGATGTAACATATGCTGATGACATTTCGTCATAGTTCCCCCGCAATAAAGGGCTTTCAGAAGACAACAGATGCAAGTGTTTGCAAGGATTTCTCGATGGATGCTTGTGAATGGTTTGAAAGTTAATCTCAATTAAACAAACATCGTATGGGCAGCAGGTAAAGATATGGATTTTTCAAAATTAATTAGCTACAGCTGAAATTTCAATCCAGACCGATATTAAAATATTAGGGGTGATTCTGGATTCTACTCTGGGAATGGGGAATCAAGTCAATCAAATTGTGAGGAAGGAGTTTTTTAAACTGAAGTTACTTCACCAAATTAAGCCATACTTAGAACCTTCTCAATTTAGAACAATATTGCAAATTACGGTTTTAAGTAAAGTAGACTATAGTAGTATTGGTCTATTAGATTTACCAGATATACAATTGTGCCAAATTCAGGCAATTCAGAATGTGAAAGCAAAGTTGATACTGGGTGGAAGATCTATAGATCATACTAGTCCATTTCTAGTGAAGTTGCATTGGTTGCCTATGAAGGCAACCATTCATTTTAAGCCAGTGGTTCCCAAACCTGATCCTGGAGGAACCCCAGCCAGTCAGATTTTCAGGATATCCACAATGAATATTCATGAGATAGAGTTGAATAAGGTGGAGGCAGTACATGCAAATCTCTCTCTTGAATAGTCATTGTGGATATCCTGAAAACCTGACTGGCTGGGGTGCCTCCAGGACCAGAAGTGGGAACATAAGTACATAAGTAGTGCCATACTGGGAAAGACCAAAGGTCCATCTAGCCCAGCATCCTGTCACCGACAGTGGCCAATCCAGGTCAAGGGCACCTGGCACGCTCCCCAAACGTAAAAACATTCCAGACAAGTTATACCTAAAAATGCGGAATTTTTCCAAGTCCATTTAATAGCGGTCTATGGACTTGTCCTTTAGGAATCTATCTAACCCCTTTTTAAACTCCGTCAAGCTAACCGCCCGTACCACGTTCTCCGGCAACGAATTCCAGAGTCTAATTACACGTTGGGTGAAGAAAAATTTTCTCCGATTCGTTTTAAATTTACCACACTGTAGCTTCAACTCATGCCCTCTAGTCCTAGTATTTTTGGATAGCGTGAACAGTCGCTTCACATCCACCCGATCCATTCCACTCATTATTTTATACACTTCTATCATATCTCCCCTCAGCCGTCTCTTCTCCAAGCTAAAAAGCCCTAGCCTTCTCAGCCTCTCTTCATAGGAAAGTCGTCCCATCCCCACTATCATTTTCGTCGCCCTTCGCTGTACCTTTTCCAATTCTACTATATCTTTTTTGAGATATGGAGACCAGTACCACTGCTTTAACCTACTGATGTTTATTCACAAAATTCTATACGGACAAGCTCCAGATTATCTTCAAAATATAAATCTCTTTATATTCCGCACCTAGTGAGCTTCGTTCCACTCAGGAAATCAGACTGAATGTACTGTCAGTATTAACTTGTTGAAATTCGGTTACTAGAAGGAGATCTCTGATAGGTAGTGATCCTGATTTGTGGAATAAGCTACCATGCAATATATGAGATATTACATGTTATCACACTTTTAGGAGGCCAGTTAAAGGTTACCTTTTTGCACAATATAGCGAATGCTACATACCTGTAGAAGGTATTCTCCGAGGACAGCAGGCTGATTGTTCTCACTGATGGGTTGACGTCCTCGGCAGCCCCCTCCATCGGAAAGTTTACTAGCAAAGGCCTTTGCTAGTCCTCGCGCGCCCATGCGCACCGCGCATGCGCGGCCGTCTTCCCGCCTGAAACCGGCTCGAGCCAGCCAGTCCAGTATGTAGCAAGACAATACACTTCAAGGGAAGACTCAACTCCAAAGGGGAGGCGGGCGGGTTTGTGAGAACAATCAGCCTGCTGTCCTCGGAGAATACCTTCTACAGGTATGTAGCATTCGCTTTCTCCGAGGACAAGCAGGCTGCTTGTTCTCACTGATGGGGTATCCCTAGCCCCCAGGCTCACTCAAAACAACAACCATGGTCAATTGGGCCTCGCAACGGCGAGGACATTAATGAGATTGACCTAAAAAATTTACCAACTAACTGAGAGTGCAGCCTGGAACAGAACAAACAGGGCCCTCGGGGGGTGGAGTTGGATCCTAAAGCCCAAACAGGTTCTGAAGAACTGACTGCCCGAACCGACTGTCGCGTCGGGTGTCCTGCTGCAGGCAGTAATGAGATGTGAATGTGTGGACAGATGACCACGTCGCAGCTTTGCAAATTTCTTCAATGGAGGCTGACTTCAAGTGGGCTACCGACGCAGCCATGGCTCTAACATTATGAGCCGTGACATGACCCTCAAGAGCCAGCCCCGCCTGGGCGTAAGTGAAGGAAATGCAATCTGCTAGCCAATTGGATATGGTGCGTTTCCCTACAGCCACTCCCCTCCTATTGGGATCAAAAGAAACAAACAATTGGGCGGACTGTCTGTGGGGCTGTGTCCGCTCCAGGTAGAAGGCCAATGCTCTCTTGCAGTCCAATGTGTGCAGCTGACGTTCAGCAGGGCAGGAATGAGGACGGGGAAAGAATGTTGGCAAGACAATTGACTGGTTTAGATGGAACTCCGACACGACCTTTGGCAAGAACTTAGGGTGAGTGCGGAGGACTACTCTGTTATGATGAAATTTGGTGTAAGGGGCCTGGGCTACCAGGGCCTGAAGCTCACTGACTCTACGAGCTGAAGTAACTGCCACCAAGAAAATGACCTTCCAAGTCAAGTACTTCAGATGGCAGGAATTCAGTGGCTCGAAAGGAGGTTTCATCAGCTGGGTGAGAACGACATTGAGATCCCATGACACTGTAGGAGGCTTGACAGGGGGCTTTGACAACAGCAAGCCTCTCATGAAGCGAACAACTAAAGGCTGTCCTGAGATCGGCTTACCTTCCACATGGTAATGGTAAGCACTGATTGCACTAAGGTGAACCCTTACAGAGTTGGTCTTGAGACCAGACTCAGACAAGTGCAGAAGGTATTCAAGCAGGGTCTGTGTAGGACAAGAGCGAGAATCTAGGGCCTTGCTGTCACACCAGACGGCAAACCTCCTCCAATGGAAGAAGTAACTTCTCTTAGTGGAATCTTTCCTGGAAGCAAGCAAGATGCGGGAGACACCCTCTGACAGACCCAAAGAGGCAAAGTCTACGCCCTCAACATCCAGGCCGTAAGAGCCAGCGACTGGAGGCTGGGATGCAGAAGTGCCCCTTCGTCCTGTGTGATGAGGGTCGGAAAACACTCCAATCTCCACGGTTCTTCGGAGGACAATTCCAGAAGAAGAGGGAACCAGATCTGACGCGGCCAAAAAGGAGCAATCAGAATCATGGTGCCTCGGTCTTGCTTGAGTTTCAACAAAGTCTTCCCCACCAGAGGTATGGGAGGATAAGCATACAGCAGACCCTCCCCCCAGTCCAGGAGGAAGGCATCCGATGCCAGTCTGCCATGGGCCTGAAGCCTGGAACAGAACTGAGGGACTTTGTGGTTCACTCGAGATGCGAAGAGATCTACCAAGGGGGTGCCACACACCTGGAAGATCTGTCGTACCACACGGGAATTGAGCGACCACTCGTGAGGTTGCATAATCCTGCTCAACCTGTCGGCCAGACTGTTGTTTACGCCTGCCAGATATGTGGCTTGGAGCCCCATGCCGTGACGGCGGGCCCAGAGCCACATGCTGACGGCTTCCTGACACAGGGGGCGAGATCCGGTGCCCCCCTGCTTGTTGACATAGTACATGGCAACCTGGTTGTCTGTCTGAATTTGGATAATTTGGTGGGACAGCCGATCTCTGAAAGCCTTCAGAGCGTTCCAGATCGCTCGTAACTCCAGAAGATTGATCTGCAGATCGCGTTCCTGGAGGGACCAGCTTCCTTGGGTGTGAAGCCCATCGACATGAGCTCCCCATCCCAGGAGGGACGCATCCGTGGTCAGCACTTTTTGTGGCTGAGGAATTTGGAAGGGACGTCCCAGAGTCAAATTGGAGCAAATCGTCCACCAATATAGGGATTTGAGAAAACTCGTGGACAGGTGGATCACGTCCTCTAGACCCCCGGCGGCCTGATACCACTGGGAGGCTAGAGTCCATTGAGCAGATCTCATGTGAAGGCGGGCCATGGGAGTCACATGAACTGTGGAGGCCATGTGGCCCAGCAATCTCAACATCTGCCGAGCTGTGATCTGCTGGGACGCTCGCACCCGCGAGACGAGGGACAACAAGTTGTTGGCCCTCGTCTCTGGGAGATAGGCGCGAGCCGTCCGAGAATCCAGCAGAGCTCCTATGAATTCGAGTTTCTGCACTGGGAGAAGATGGGACTTTGGATAATTTATCACAAACCCCAGTAGCTCCAGGAGGCGAATAGTCATCTGCATGGACTGCAGGGCTCCTGCCTCGGATGTGTTCTTCACCAGCCAATCGTCGAGATATGGGAACACGTGCACCCCCAGCCTGCGAAGTGCCGCTGCTACCACAGCTAGGCACTTTGTGAACACCCTGGGCGCAGAGGCGAGCCCAAAGGGTAGCACACAGTACTGGAAGTGGCGTGTGCCCAGCTGAAATCGCAGATACTGTCTGTGAGCTGGCAGTATCGGGATGTGAGTGTAGGCATCCTTCAAGTCCAGAGAGCATAGCCAATCGTTTTGCTGAATCATGGGAAGGAGGGTGCCCAGGGAAAGCATCCTGAACTTTTCTTTTACGAGATATTTGTTCAGGGCCCTTAGGTCTAGGATGGGACGCATCCCCCCTGTTTTCTTTTCCACAAGGAAGTACCTGGAATAGAATCCCAGCCCTTCCTGCCCGGATGGCACGGGCTCGACCGCATTGGCGCTGAGAAGGGCGGAGAGTTCCTCTGCAAGTACCTGCTTGTGCTGGAAGCTGTAAGACTGAGCTCCCGGTGGACAATTTGGAGGTTTTGAGGCCAAATTGAGGGTGTATCCTTGCCGGACTATTTGCAGAACCCACTGATCGGAGGTTACGAGAGGCCACCTTTGGTGAAAAGCTTTCAACCTCCCTCCGACTGGCAGGTCGCCCGGCACTGACACTTGGATGTCGGCTATGCTCTGCTGGAGCCAGTCAAAAGCTCGCCCCTTGCTTTTGCTGGGGAGCCGCGGGGCCTTGCTGAGGCGCACGCTGCTGACGAGAGCGAGCGCGCTGGGGCTTAGCCTGGGCCGCAGGCTGTCGGGAAGGAGGATTGTACCTACGCTTACCAGAAGCATAGGGACCAGTCTTCCTTCCCCCGAAAAATCTTCTACCTGTAGAGGTAGATGCTGAAGGCTGCCGGCGGGAGAACTTGTCGAATGCGGTGTCCCGCTGGTGGAGAGACTCTACCACCTGCTCGACTTTTTCCCCAAAAATGTTGTCCGCACGGCAAGGCGAGTCCGCAATCCGCTGCTGGATTCTATTCTCCAGGTCGGCGGCACGCAGCCATGAGAGCCTGCGCATCACCACACCTTGAGCAGCGGCCCTGGACGCAACATCAAAAGTGGGGTCACAGAAAAAGTGGGAGAGCGACCAAGGAAGCCAGAGACTGGAGGATGTGGGAACAATGAATAATTTTATTAAGAAATTTGGAGTCTCCAAATTTCTTAATAAAATTATTCATTGTTCCCACATCCTCCAGTCTCTGGCTTCCTTGGTCGCTCTCCCACTTTTTCTGTGACTCTGTTTTTTATCGTGGGGTGTTTGAGTTCTCCGCTTTTTTGGCGGATTTTCTCCCGCAACATCAAAAGTGTCATAAACTCCTCTGGCCAGGAATTTTCTGCACGCCTTCAACTGCCTGACCACCTCCTGAAAAGGCTTGGCTTGCTCAGGGGGAAGAGCATCAACCAAGCCCGCCAACTGCCGCACATTGTTCCGCATGTGTATGCTCGTGTAGAGCTGGTAAGACTGGATCTTGGCCACGAGCATAGAAGAATGGTAGGCCTTCCTCCCAAAGGAGTCTAAGGTTCTAGGGTCTTTGCCCGGGGGCGCCGAAGCATGCTCCCTAGAACTCTTAACCTTCTTTAGGGCCAAATCCACAACTCCAGAGTCGTGAGGCAACTGAGTGCGCATCAGCTCTGGGTCCCCATGGATCCGGAACTGGGACTCGATCTTCTTGGGAATGTGGGGATTACTTAATGGCTTGGTCCAGTTCGCAAGCAATGTCTTTTTCAGGACATGATGCAAGGGAACAGTGGACGCTTCCTTAGGTGGAGAAGGATAGTCCAGGAGCTCAAACATTTCAGCCCTGGGCTCGTCCTCCACAACCACCGGGAAGGGGATGGCCGTAGACATCTCCCGGACAAAGGAAGCGAAAGACAGACTCTCAGGAGGAGAAAGCTGTCTTTCAGGAGAGGGAGTGGGATCAGAAGGAAGACCCTCAGACTCCTCGTCAGAGAAATATCTGGGGTCTTCTTCGTCCTCCCACGAGGCCTCACCCTCGGTGTCAGACACAAGTTCACGGACCTGTGTCTGCAACCTCGCCCGGCTCAACTCCGTGGAGCCACGTCCACGATGGGGGCGTCGAGAGGTAGACTCCCTCGCCTGCATCGGTGAAGCTCCCTCCGCCGACGTAGTCGGGGAGCCTTCCTGGGAGGTGGCCGCGGTCGGCACCGCACGCGGTACCGACGTCGGGGACCTCAACCTGGGCGATGGACCAGCCGGCGCCACGCTCGACGGTACCGGAGGCGCAAGCACCGCCGGTACCGGAGGGGTAGGGCGCAACAGCTCTCCCAGAATCTCTGGGAGAACGGCCCGGAGGCTCTCGTTCAGAGTGGCTGCAGAAAAAGGCTGAGAGGTCGATGCAGGCGTCGACGTCAGAACCTGTTCCGGGCGAGGAGGCTGTTCCGGGCTGTCCAGAGTGGAGCGCATCGACACCTCCTGAACAGAGGGTGAGCGGTCCTCTCGGTGCCGATGCCTGCTGGGTGCCGAATCCCTCGGCGACCCAGAGCTCTCGGTGCCGACACGGGGAGGAGACCGGTGTCGATGCTTCTTCGACTTCTTCCGAAGCATGTCACCGGAGCTCCCCGGCACCGACGAGGAGGACGTAGAATCCATCCGTCGCTTCCTCGGGGCCGAGACCGAAGAAGGTCGATCCCGGGGGGGCTGTACCGCAGGAGCCCTCAGGGTAGGGGGAGACCCACCCTAAGGCTCACCGCCACCAGCAGGGGAATGGACAGCCCTCACCTGCACTCCTGACGATGCACCTCCGTCCGACGACATCAGCAGACGAAGTCTCGGTACCACCGACGTCGATGCAGTCGCCCGATGCCTCGGCGCCGATGCAGAGGTCCGATGCCTCGATGCAGTCGATGGAGCAGCAGCCAAGGAAGATGGTCCGGACGCTGACGACGTCGATGCACTCGATGCCTCCGGTGCCGATGTCGACGAAGAGCCCGAGAACAAAACGTTCCACTGGGCTAATCTCGCTACCTGAGTCCGCCTTTGTAACAGGGAACACAGACTGCAGTTCTGAGGGCGGTGCTGGGCCCCTAGACACTGAAGACACGCAGAGTGCCTATCAGTGAGCGAGATTACCCGGGCGCACTGGGTGCACTTCTTGAAGCCGCTGGAAGGCTTCGATGTCATGGGCGGAAAAATCACGCCGGCGAAATCAAAGGCCGAAATGGCGAAAATTGAAGCACCAAATTTTAAAGGGAGAAAAATCTCGACCGAGGCCAAACTAGGCCTACCCCGACAACGAAAGAAAACTTACGGGGCAAAAGCTGTGAAAATTACGGGAAGGGCAGAAAACCCGAAAAGGTCTTCCGGAACACTTCCGGAGCGCTTCCCGAACTTTTTTTAAAGAAAACCAAGGACAAAACACGTCGAAAAGGACGCGCGAGGTGGACTCTCTGGGGCACGAACGGCGTAACACGACCGTACCGAGCGCGGACGAAAGAAGACTGGCCGGCTCGAGCCGGTTTCGGGCGGGAAGACGGCCGCGCATGCGCGGTGCGCATGGGCGCGCGAGGACTAGCAAAGGCCTTTGCTAGTAAACTTTCCGATGGAGGGGGCTGCCGAGGACGTCAACCCATCAGTGAGAACAAGCAGCCTGCTTGTCCTCGGAGAATTAACAGGTACATAGGATAGTGATTAAATGTTTTGAGGTATAAAAAGTGAGCCTTTCGGTAAAGCGGAATAGAAATGTCCATATTAGATTAGATTAAAAGGCCATTTCTGTGTGTAAAATGTCATTTAACCAGAAGAAATGCTTTTTAAAATTAGTCTATTCATCTTCAAAATTGTACCACAGGTATGGCATTTGAAGCTCGACAAATACACAGTAACTAACATACAAACATAACAAGTCATACAGGGGTCCTTTTGCTAAAGTGCAATAAGCACTAGTGAGCACTTACCACGGCTTAAAATTAAAATGGGATACGTGTAGGAGTCCTGTGGTAAGTTCCTAATCTGTGCGCATCACCCACGTGCTAAAAATATTTTTATTTTTCACAGAGGGCTCATGTTTGGGGGCAGAGAGTCGGCGTTTCTGCGCTAATCAGTTAGCGCAGCTGCATTACCGCATGAGCCTTTACTGTCTACAAAATAAGTGCCAGTAAGTGCTAACATGGTAATTTTTATAATGGCTGCACACTAAAGGCAACATTAGTGCATGGCCATTAATGCAAAAATAGGAAAATTGGTCATTTTACTGCTGTGATAAAAATGGATTTAGTGTGCAAGAGAAACCCACACAAGGGCACACCAAGGCTACTTTATACTGCAGCTAAGTAAAAGGACCCCATATAGCAAGAGATAACATGAAAAATAACTAAAGTATGAAAGTCATTAGGAAGAAGGAGTAAATACTTATCATAATTGTAGACAAAAAGGAGGATAAAACAAGCAGATGAACAGAATTACTGGCTGCTTACTTTTGTAAGCAACATCTTTCTTGAGGGTACATGAATAAAGTGAAAGTTGCCATTCCTCTCTCCAACCATAAGAAATTGGCCTTCTTGACATAAACCAACCACATCCACATTAGAATCTGTTAAATTTCAAACAAAAGTATTAAAAGTCAGTATTACAATCAGACAGCGTTAACCATCTTATTTATTTTTTATTGCAAATATTTATATCCCACTAATTCAAGAAATACTTCTCTATCAGTAGGTCACAATTTAAAATAAGTGAAAGAAAACATAAAAAATATAACAAATTATAAAAGAAAAGAAAATATCAGCAAATCCCTTCAATCAGAGTAGAAGTAAAATAACCTTAAACCAAAACCCTCCCTAAGCTGAGCAGTCACAGGCTTCTTCAAATAATGTTTTCCAGAATCGTCATATGTTCTGAGATAGCTCATTCCAGTATTTAACAACTGCTAGTAAAAAAAAAAAAGGCGTAACACAGGATGAGACACATTGAACCACCTTAAAAGAGGCAACACCTGTTCATCTGCATATTGGCTTACTATGGTTCCAGAAGATCCTGTAGATATGCAGAAATTAGATCTTACCTACTAATTTGCTTTCCTTTAGTCCCTCCGCACCGGCCCAGAATGCAACCGATGGGTTGTTAACACCTTCGCTTTCCAGCAGGTGGCGACTAAAAATTCTGACTCTAGAGAGAGCCAATGGGAGTCCTGGCCAACTGTAACTAGACTCAGTATTATGGTAACAAAGCAGATGAAGAAGAAGAAGAAGAAGAAGAAAAGGATCACTCATTCCGTGCCCCCAGGAAACTTGAGCAGCCACCCAGGACATACCATCCAAGAACATATGTCTCTTAAACAAAGTGTCTGAACCAAAAAGGATTTCTGTTAACCTTTTGTAGTTTATTTTCATATCTATATCTATCTATATATTTTTTTTTTAGCACAGGACTGCGAATTTGCAAAGCAGCTCCAACGACACAAACAAACCCAAATATGAGAAAAAAAATCCAAACGTTCTTCGAATAACTGGGAGGGATCTGGGTTGGTCCGAAGGGACTAAAGGAAAGCACATTAGCAGGTAAGATCTAATTTCTCTTTCCTTAGCGTCCCTTCGGACCGGCCCAGAATGAAACTGATGGAAAGTAACAAAGCAGTATCCTCATGGGAGGGACCCTAACAACCCCTCTGTGAGAACGCTAGTGCCAAATACTGCCTCCTGACGACATTAAACATCCAAATTGTAATGCTTAGAAAACAAGTGTAAGGAAGACCATGTAGCTGCCTTACAAATTTCCAAGGAAGGCACAAGAAAGTGCTCTACCCACAACACAGCTTGGCCACTGGTAGAATGCGCCTTTACACTCTCTGGAACAGGTTTCTCAGAAAGAAGGTAAGCTGAAGCTATCATCTCCTTAAGCCACCTGGATATGGTAGATTTAGATGCCAGAAAACCTTTACCTGACCTCCAATCAACGCAAACAGACGATCAGTGCTCCAAATGATCTCGGTCGTTTTTACATAGCATTTCAAAATTCATCTGACATCTAGACACTGTACACGGCACTGTTCCTCCAAACCGGAGGAAGAATTGAAAACAGGCAAAACTACAGACTGAGATAAATGAAAGCGAAACAAAACCTTAAGAAAAAAGTACAAAATTACTTGTTCTTTAGAAAACTCCAAAAATGGAGAAAGACAAGAAAGGGCCTGCAATTCCGAAACTCTCTTAGCTGAGGCAATGGCTAAGAGAAAGACTGCCTTAAGTCAAATCCTTGAGAGAACAGGAAGCCAGGTGTTCAAAGGGTGCCCTTAGTAAGGACCGAGAGGACCAAGTTCAGATCCCAAACTGGAAAGATCACCCTAGAAGGAAGACGTAAGAGATTCGCACCCCGAAGGAGCCGAGAAATATCTGGATAGCTTACCTTGAATGCGCCCTCGAAAACTCGTGAGCGTAGTAACTTTCACCTTTAAAGAAGCAATAGCCAACCATTTATCAAAACCCTGCTGCAAGAAATCCAAGATCTCTGGCACTGAAGCCCGAAACGGGGAAATGTTTTTGTCAGAACAATGTGCCTCGAAACAACCACCAATTTCTAATATAATTAAGAGAAGTTGATGGCGATGTGAAAGAAGCAGAGTGGCAATCACATTAGCAGAAAAACCACACTTCGTCAACCACGCCCACTCAAGGACCAAGCCATAAGACAAAATCGAGTTGGGTCTGGATGAACTACTGGACCCTGAACTAAGAGTCCGTGAGAATCCGGAAGTCTGAATGGAGGGCCCGTCTAGAAGGCGAATGAGATCAGCATACCATGAACGGTGAGGCCAATCCGGAGCTATCAGGATTATGAGACCTCTGTGAGCTTCGATTCTTTGAATGAGACACCCCAGGACAGGCCAAGGAGGAAAAGCATACAGAGGACCCAACGGCCAGGACTGAAGAAGGGCATCCACCCCGATCGCCCTGGGGTCTCTCCTTCAACTGAAGTACTGAGGAACTTTTGCAATTAGGCTTGAAGAGAATAGATCCATGACTGGCTGGCCCCAATGATCCACGACCTCCTGAAATGCCTGAACTCCGAGGGCCCACTCTCCAGGGTTCAGAGTGTGATGGCTCAGAAAATCCACCTGAACACTCGCTGTTCCTGCTACATGTGATGCTGTGATGGCCTCCAGATGGCTCTCTGCCCAACCCATGAGTTGCATATCTTCTTGTTCCAAGAGACAGCTTTTCGTTCTCCCTTGATGATTGACATAGGCCACCGTCATGGTATTGTCCGACAAGATGCGCAATGATTTACCCAAAACCAGAGGGCGAAACGCTTCCAAGGCCAGGCGAATTGCCAGCCGAATTGCCCTGGTTTCCAACAGGTTGATCGAGCAGGAGGCCTCCTGGCGAGACCACAGACCCTGAGCATACTGACCAAGACAATGAGCGCTCCAACCTCTGAAGCTGGTGTCCGTCATGATCACTGTCCACTGCGGTGAATCCTGAGGCATTCCCCTGGACAGACTGGATATCCGGCGCTACCAACATAGGCTGCTGCGTTCCCGGATTCTCGCCAGTAGGGAATTTCTCTGCGGCGACCACCTGGAAAGAAGAGACTTCTGAAGAGGCCTCATGTGCGCCCTGGCCCATGGCACTGCCTCTATCATTCCTGCCATCAAGTCTAGCATCTTAAGATAATCCCTCACACAGGGAACCGAGGTTTGAAGAAAAGTCTGAATCTGGGCCTGTAATTTGCGGATCCTGGTCTGAGGGAGAAACACTCTGCCCTCAACCGTGTCAAAGGAAATCCCCTGATAGTCCAGGGACTGAGAAGGGACTAGGCAGCTCTTGAGAAAGCTGACCACCCAACCGAGGGATTGCAGAAACTAGACCACCCGATCTGTAACCTGCAGGCTCTCTTGATATGACTTTGCTCTGAACAGCAAATCGTACAGGTAGGGATGGACTTAAATCCCTTCCTTTTTAAGGGCTGCATGCACCACCACCATCACTTATGTGAAAGTGCAAGGAGCTGTAACAAGACCGAAAGAAAGAGCCCGAAACTGGTAATGCCTGCTCAGAACTGCAAACCTTAGAAAACGCTGATGAAGGGGCCGAATAGGAACATGCAAGCAAGCCTCTGTCAAGTCCAGTGCAGTCAAAAACTCCCCGGATATGACTGCCACTATAACCGACTGAAGAGTCTCCATATGAAAACAGAAAACCCAGAGGGAACAATTGACTGCCTTGAGATCCAGAATGGGACAGAAAGATCCCTCCTTCTTCGGGATGACGAAGTAAATGGAATAACGACCCTGTCTGAGTTCTGTGGAGAGAACTGGACAAACAGCCTACAAAGCGAGAAGCCTTTGAAGCGTGTCTCAAACCACACTTCCCTTGACCAGGGAGCAACAAGGAAACTCCAAAAAGGCGTCGGGAAGATGCCACGTGAATTCTATGGAGTACCTGCCTCAAATAACCTCTACCACCCACTGATCGGAGGTTATCTGGGCCCACCGCCAATAAAACTGTGTTAACCATGCTCCCACAGGAACTAGAGGCTGGGCCCGGAACACTTCACTGGGCACGACGGGAGGAGGATTGGAAGGAAGCTCTTGAGTCTCTGTCCCCTCTTCTAGCTCCCTGAAAGGACTGATTCCTCTGAAAAAAAAAGAAAAAAAACGAGACTTCTGCGTGGGAGACACCCTCCCTGGCAAATACCGCCGAAAATCACCCCCACAGCCCCTAGTGGGTTGCGAAGAACGACCCAACATCCTGGGCCTGTCCTCAGGGAGCCGAGGAACCTTAGTTTCTCCTAGACTGTGAAATAACTTATCCAAGTCGTCCCCATAAAGAAGGGAACCTCGAAAGGGGAACTTGCTCAATTTTGACTTGAAAGCTGCAGCTGCAGCCCAACCATGCAGCCATAATGAGCGTCTAGCAACTACTCTTAAAGCCATAGATTTAGACGAATCCCTAACTAGATCATGCGTGTTGGCCAAAAAGGCAGACCCCATTTTTGCCACTTCAGCATCTATCAAGGCCATATCATCTGAAGGTCTATCTGAAACGAACTCTGACCAACGGAAACAGGCCCTAGCAACCAAGGAACCACAGATGGCTGCCTGAACCGCCAAGGCAGAGACATCAAAAGCACTCTTCAAAAGGGCTTCCATACGCCTGTCTTGAACATCCTTGAGGGTGGTGCCCCCATTCACAGGGACCATATTCCGCTTAGTAACCGCTGAGACAACAGCGTCCTAAGGGAGGGAGGGGGGGGGGGGGTTTAAAAAGGGCCTTGTCCGAATCTGGCACTGGATAAAGATGAGCCATTGACCTAGCGAGACTAAAAGGAGAATCTGGGGCATCCCATTGAGCCGGTATGATGTCCTGGATATCCTGATGCATAGGAAAGTTTTTACCTGTTTTTTTTTGTTTTTTCTTTTAAATATCTTTATTGAGTGACGATGCACTTCATAAAAACAACAGGTCAACGTTAAAGATATACATCTGTTCAATTAACATGTAAACCATGAATTACAGTATTTGTAACAAATCAACCCTCCATGCAACTGCGTTTCCTTTTTTATTTTCTCCCTCAGAACCCCCCCCCCCCTCCTTCCCTCCCTCCCTCCCATCCCTCCCCCCTTCTCCAGGTACATGATGGAACCCTAAGCTTACTAGTTCCTAAGCGGTAGTATTCGTATCTTCTGGGAGGTCCCCTTTGTCATATAGCTGAGAATACTTTTGCCAGATTTCTCGATATATCTTATGTCTCTGCCTGTCGGCATCAGCGTGTATTGCAGCTCGACCCACGCCACCATTTCTTTCATCAGATGGTGCCATGACTGATTTGGCGGCGGCGATGGCTCTGCCCAAAGCTGCAGGATACACTTTTTTACTAGAAGGGTTGACAAGAGTACAAATCTGCTCTGTGCTTCCAATAAGCCCTCTTCCCGTAACTGTGCCGCCCCCCCCCCCCCCCCCCCCAATAACAAGACTCTGAAGGACCACTCAAATGACTTCCCTATAACTGTTTCCATAACTTCCAAGGAGTGAATCCACAGTTCTGCCAAGGCCGGGCATTCCATAAAAGTGTGGACGAATGTGCCTGCCTCCCCTTGACATTTTGTACACCCTTCATCTTCCCAAAGTCCCATCTCCTTCCCACGCTGTCGGGTGATGTACACCCTATGGAGTATACAGAATTGAATGTCTTGTAATGCTGCATTCGGAGTAACCCTGTGAATGTTCTCAAATGCTTCTCCTAGCCCTTCCTGTGTTATCTCTTCTCCCAATATCCTGCTCCACCCTTCTGCTAATTGGGCCAGAGGCTGTGTTCTCTTATGCTCAACTATGCTCTGATACCATTGAGAAATTCCATTGGAATTTTCCGGCGTCACCTTATCTAAAACTGTAAATTGTATAGGGGAGCCTGCTTCCCGCGCCAGTTTATGATAGTAGTCTCGCACTTGTAAGAACTGAAAAAATTGTTTATGAGATAACGTCCACGTGTTCTTGACTTGCTCAAATGTTGGAAAGGTCTGGTTGTCTAATTCCAGCAACTGCCCTATATATCTACACCCTCCTTTCCGCCACATTTCAAATTGACTTCGCCCCACTTACGCAGGGAAACCCGGATTGCCTATCAATGAGAAAAATGGGTATCCCCTTCCAGCCTTTCCTATTACCCCCTCCACCATTTCCTTACCTTCCCCAAGGCAGCCAAGAAGGGATTTTTTCGTAGTCGTCCCCCACGCTTTCCTTTACACCCCCCCCCAGGACCGAGAACACATCTAAAGGGGCACACCAGCTGTGCCAAAACTCTGGCATAGTGTATTTGTCAATTCCCGTATGACACTCATGGAGCCACCGCATCAATGTTGCCACATTATATAATCTAAGATCTGGGAGCCTTACTCCACCATCGCTCCTCATCCGCACCAGTTTGGTAAATGCGATTCTGGGGCGCTTGTTGTGCCAGATGATTGAGCCGATAATACTTCAATATAGCTCCACCTCCCTTTTCGCCAACCACAAGGGCACCATCTGTAATGGATAAAGTAATTTGGGGAAGAGCACCATTTTAACCAATGCTATTCGGCCTCTAAAGCTAACCGGGAGTTCCTTCCACTATAAGCAGATCTTCCGTACCGTCTATACCTTCTCTATAACATTCTTCCTATACATCCAATCATAATCTGAACTCAGATGCACCCCCAGGTACTTAATCCCTGTACTTGCACACAGCAACGGAAACTCCTTCAGTGTAGTGCTAAGGCATGAGGCTGACACCGCTAGTGCTTCTGATTTCCCAAAGTTGATTCTCAATCCTGCAAACGCTCCAAATTCCTGGATTATTCCCATTACTACTAGTAGTGATTCCCTTGCATTATCCAACAACAGCAGCATATCATCTGCAAACATATTTACTCGATATTCAAGGCCTCCCATATGTATGCCTTGTACCCTCCCATCTTGTTGTATCTTAGCAGCTAATGGTTCTAGTGTTAACACGAATAACAGGGGAGATAATGGGCACTCCAGACGCATCCCCCGCCCCAATGAGATTTTTGTCGTAAGGCTCTCATTTATCAACAACTGAGCCATTGGATTACTCGCACCCAATCCAAAAAGGCCCCTCTAATACCATACCGCTGTAAAACCCAGAAAAGGTATGACCACAATACTTTATCAAAAGCCTTTTTGGCATCCAGACTGGCTATAATCGAATCTCCTTGCCGGTATTTACCTTCTATGAGTGGCCGACATACTTTCAATATATTTGCTAATGCAAATCTGCCTTTCACGAATCCAACTTGATCAGCATGCACCAAGTGTGGCAATAGTTCCCCTAACCTGGCAGCAAGCACACTGGCCAAAATCTTTAAATCTTGATTTATGAGTGATATAGGTCTATAGGAACCCACCTTTTAGGTATCCTTCCCCGGTTTTGGCAGTACCGTTATGTAAGCGTGATTTAATGTCGGCCCCATTACCTGGGATTCCCGAATGTCATCGCTCATGCCTATAAACGCTGGTATACAGTGATCTTGCAATATTTTATAAAATTCGGCCCCAGTACATCCGGGCCAGGGGCTTTAGCTAGTTTCAAATGCTTTATTACCCCTTGCACTTCCTTTCCTGTTATGGGTGCGCTTAACATTGCTACCTGGTCTAGCACTAACCTTGAATGTCTCAGATGTTGAAAAAATTCTTCACATCCATGGCTGAAGAAATCTCCCCTGTCGTCCAATGCCTCATAAACGTGTGAATTCTCCCTGTATCTCTTTCTGTGCTGTGATGCTCTCCCCCTTCACTCCTTTCAGCTTTGCTATATACGTTTTCCCCGAACGTTGTCTTACAAGAGAGGCCAGCAGCTTCCAGGTCTTGTTCCCCCATCTGTGTAGGCCATATTTGTACAGCTTGATACTATATAACGCCCGTTCGTTGAGTACACTCTGCATCTCCTTCCTACACTCCACATATAAGCGCCTATTTTCTTCCACTGGCCGCGCTATGTACCTTTGACGCGCCTCTCCCAGCAGTCGCCCCATACTGACTACTGCCTGGTCCCTTTTCTTGCGCGAAGCTGCCACATATGCTATTATTTTCCCTCTTAAAACTGCCTTTGCTGCCTCCCAGTACACTCGAGGGCCTACATCATTCCCATGATTCTCCATTACATAATTCTTCTACACCGCTTTTAAATATTCCTTAAATTCTATGCTTTGTTATAAAGCTGGATTCATATGCCAACGACTTGGCCTAGCTTGGACACTCCATTCAATATCAATCCAGACTGGCGCGTGATCCGAGATCTCCGCCTCCCCAATTACCACTCCTCGTGTCTTGCCCCATACTGCTCCCGACACCAAGATGTAATCCAATCGAGCATGAGCCTTATGTGGATGAGAAAAAAATGTAAAATCGTTGTGTGCTCGAGGACCTTGGCATACTGTCAGGCTTCTTCCCCGGGAGCACTGGGTTCGTGAGCCCATGGGCCACTACCGTGGAGCAGCAGTGGCAGGCAAGATCACCTTCAAGGTAGAGATGAGACAAGACTGGAACGGAACCCCGGACTGGAGTTCTACACAGGAATACACGGAACTGGAACGCACCGGACGGGTGCGCACTGGAGTGGAGCCCGCTGGACTGGAACACACTGGAGTGGCCCCACTGGACTGGAACATACAGGAGTGAAACCCGCTGGACTGGAACACACTGGAGCGGAACCCACGGGACCGGAACACACTGGACTGGAACACACTGGACCTAGGCTTCACCTACGCTTGACCACCTTTCCCCGAGGGTTGAGCCCTCAGGTTCTGGCAGCCGGTAGGACTTACAGGAAAACCCGGAACTGGAACTTGCAAGCAGGTTCAGAGCACTGGTCAAGTCAAGGAACAAGGGCTGAAGCTCCAGAAGCAAAAGAACACACATGGAACACCAGCAGGCAAACACCAGAAGACTAGTCAACTATACATAAGCTAGTAGGAAAGCTATGCCCAAGCAAACCAGTCATACACAAGAAACATACACTAAGCAACTCAGGAGAACTAGTAAGCTATACACAAGCTAACACACAGAGCTGTGCCCAAGCTAACAAGTCATACACTGGAAACAAACACAGAACACTAGCAAAGCTATACACAGGCTAACAAGCCAAGCAGTGCCTAAGCTGGCTAGTCAACACTAGGACCAAAACCAGAGAACTAGCAAAGCTATACACAGGCTAACAAGCCACACTGTGCCTAAGCTGGCTAGTCTAACACTAGGAACAAACACAGAGAACTAGCAAAGCTATACACAGGCTAACAAGCCACACGGTGCCTAAGCTGGCTAGTCTAACACTAGGAACAAACACAGAGAACTAGCAAAGCTATACACAGGCTAACAAGCCACACGGTGCTTAAGCTGGCTAGTCTAACACTAGGAACAAACACAGAGAACTAGCAAAGCTATACACAGGCTAACAAGCAAACTGTGCCCAAGCTATCTAGTCAAACATAGAAACTCACACAGAGCAAACACTGAAGCAGTGTACAGAGCACTCTATACACCAGGGCCCTTAGATGAAATGCAAAGGCAAGGGCTGTAGTCTCTAAGTGATTAATAAAGCACTTCAACACCAGAGGGACAGCTGCAGCAATCAGGCTTGACACACAGAGAAGTCAGCCCATAGGAAGGAACAGCGGGAGCCATCTTGGATACTGGCAAAGAGGAGGAGGCGGCAGCCATCTTGGAAGAGGCATAGCCCACACAGGTGAGGTTCAGTAGGGCAATCAGCACACAGAGCCAGAGAGAAACTAAGACAGACACAGACACAGAGACAAGCAGAAGCCAGCACAGACACTGACTCCCAGAAACAGGGTAAGTCTGAGTGTTGTCACGGCCACAGACGTGATAATCGTGCTCCTCTTCATGGAGTAGCCACCATACATCCACCAATGCCATTTCCTCACTCAAATAATTAACTCCCTTCTTACTATGATCCCTCAAAGGTTGCCTCGGGGGTTGACAATCAATGGATGGATCACTGACAAAATTAAAATCCCTTCCCCCCCCCAGAGGGCAGTCATCTATTATTGCTAATTTGGAATGGAGTTGAGTGAAAAATTGATGCAAATATGTATTTGGTGCATAGAGACTAAAGAGCGCTAATTTTACTCCTTGCAGGGTACCCATCACTATCACCCATCGTCCTTCCAGATCCTGCATAATTTCCTGTAGTGTAAATGCCAAGGCCTTTTTTATCAGCACTGCTACTCCTCTCTGGCGGTCACTGTAAGATGCATAATAAACCTCTCCCACCCAATCCCTTTGCAATTTAGTGTGTTCTACCTTATCTAAATGGGTTTCCTGGATTAATGCTATGTCCGTTTTTACTCTTTTCAAATATTGCAGGAGCCTCGTTCTCTTAATAGGAGAGTGGATCCCGTCAACATTTAGAGTCACTAGCCTTAAAGTTGCCGCCACCATATTTCCATCTCTATCTCTACCCTCTCAATTATTTCCTTTTTCCCCTTGGGGAGCAAGAAGGCCTCCCAGCCAAGCCTTCCCGCCAAACTCCTTTTCACCCACATTTCCCCCTCCTTATTCCTAATGTTACTGTTCCCAGTACCTGGAGACCCACCCCCCTTCCCTCCTCACCCCAAAGTAAGTTAAGAAACCCCATCCTTAGCAGCCACCCCATCCACACCCACATACTCCACCATCCCCTTGCCCGCCCCGCTCCCCTCCACTTTATCCCCTTCCTACCCTTCCCCCTACTATTCAATCTCTCCACACACCAATACTCCTCCTGCAACAGTAATATGTCAATATATCCCACATCCTCAGTTCTTTGCCCCCCAGATAGCCCCACACATTCTTTACCAACACATTGATTAACCCCCCTCAACTAAGTATAGGTGGGCTAACAAAACCATCTTAATATGCATACACACTATGTTTTTGTAGCCTTGTCTGGTCAACCACAATTCCAGCCCCTAGGAAGCGGGGTATACTTCTTAAAACTCAGCCGTCCAGGCTCCGTATTGAAACTGCAACATATTAGTTGTGGTCCTCTATCACACTCCAGGGTAATTCTTGTGCCCTATAGATACCCGGTCATGTCGGGTCCTGCAGTTCCTCTTGAAGTCCAACCATAATTAGAGTCTGTTCACAAACGCCTTCAGCTCCATTGGGTCAGTGAAAAACAGCGTTTTGTTCTCATGTTTATTTATTTTATTTGTTGCATTTGTATCCCACATTTTCCCACCTTTTTGCAGGCTCAATGTGGCTTACAATACATCATGAATAGTGGAAGTATATAAGAAAATATACATTTAGTATAACAGAAGGATCTTGGGTATCATAGTAATGATAAAACATGATAGTAGTTTAACAAACAAATATTGTAAGGCAGATAATGATAAAGCATAATAAAGCATGATAATTCATGTTAGAGCGTGATAATGATAAAACATGATAGTAGTTTACCAAGCAGATCTTGATAGGCATTTCTGGATATATGTATAGGAGTTCATATTTGTTGATCTTTGTGGTATGACTTGGTAAAGAGATGGGTCTTCAGTAGTTTGCGGAAGTTAGTTAGTTCATAGATCATTTTTAAGTTGCGCGGCAGTGCGTTCCAGAATTGTGTGCGCAAGTAGGAAAAGGTTGACGCATGCGTTAGTTTGTATTTTAGACCTTTACAGTTGGGGAAGTGAAGATTTAGGAATGTGCGGGATGACTTTTTAGCATTCCTGGGTGGTAGGTCTATCAGGTCTGACATGTAGGCTGGGGCATCTCCGTGAATGATTTTGTGAACTAGGGTGCATATTTTGAACGTAATGCGTTCTTTGAGTGGAAGCCAGTGCAGCTTTTCTCGCAGGGGTTTAGCACTTTCATATTTTGTTTTACCGAATATGAGTCTGGCTGCAGTGTTCTGAGCGGTCTGAAGTTTCTTGATTATTTTCTTTTTACAGCCAGCATAGAGTGCATTGCAGTAATCTAGATGACTGAGAACCATTGATTGTACCAGGTTGCGGAAGACGGTCCTTGGGAAGAAAGGTCTTACTCTTTTTAATTTCCACAATGATTGGAACATCTTCTTGGTTGTGTTTTTCATGTGACTCTCAAATGTTAGGTGTCGATCAATGGTAACTCCAAAAATTTTTAGGGTGTCTGAAATTGGGAGATTCAGTTTTGGTGTGTTAATGGTAGTGAATTTGGTCGTGTAATGTTGCGAGGTAAATATTAGGCATTGGGTTTTTTCTGCATTGAGTTTCAGCTGAAATCAGCTGAAATGCGTCCGCCCATGTGTGCATATGTAGGCTTTGGTTGATGTCGTTGGAAATTTCCTTTAAGTCTTGTTGTTGTTTTTTTTTTTTATTATTCTTTATTAGTTTTCAAATTGACAAGACATACTCATAAATGGCAATACAGCAGGAATTACAGAGATTACATTTAAATTGAAATATTTCTGATTATTTGGTATTTAATCTCTATTAAGCAAATAAAAATTTGTGTAATAGGAAGAAAAAAAAATATTGCTTTCTTAGGCCACCTGCAAGCTAAGATGGGGGGTGGAGAAAGTAGATGAGAAAATCAAATTAGGCATTCTAAATCAAAGTACATGGCCTGGTCCATAAAACCCAGTGTACTCTTCCTTTTTCCTTAATTCCTTTACACACACTATCTAGACAGTTTTTTTACTTTCTATAAACACTTTAAGCTGATCTGGTTCGTAAAACACATATTTATTCCCCAAATATTTTATGCAGCATTTACAGGGGTATGCCAACAAAAAATTTGCTCCCATAGATTTAACCTCTTCTCTATAAGCAAGAAAATTTTTTCTACGATCCTGTGTAGTTCTTGTCACGTCAGGGAAAATCCATATCTTTTCTCCACAAAATAACTTTTGAGAATTTTTAAAATAAAGTTTCATCAATGCATTTAAGTCTTGCTCAAAGACAAAAGATATCAAAAGTGTCCTTTGAGTAGAAACCTCTGATAGGGAATCCTCCAGTAATGCTGAGATATCTTGAAGATTCAGCTCTGAAATTTGGTTATTTTCTATTGGGTTCACCTTGGATTGCTTGGTTTCAGGGAGGTAATAAATTTTATTAATCGGTGGTATTGCAGATTGAGGCTATGCCTATACTTCACTCAGGTATTTCTTAAAAAAAATCCAATGGTGAGATCCCAATAGCTGTTGGAAAATTTAATATCCTCAAATTTAAACGTCTGTTATGATTCTCTATCTGTTCCAATTTTGAAGCCATTTTAATTTTATCAACTATCAATGTTTCTGTAACCTTTTTGAGAGATTTAATTTCCGTTTGCGTCTGTGAGTTTTGAACCAACGATTCTCGTTTGACAGTCTGAAGAGCTTGAGTTAAAGAGTCTATTTTATTCACCATTAAAGCTGTATCTTGGGATGTTTTAGTAACTGCTTTAGTTAGATTTTGAATGGCTGCCCAGATAGTTTGTAAAGTTACCGCTTGGGGAGCAGCGAGCTCCAAGTTTGTCTCCACTGATTCCTGGGGCTTGGCACCGCCGTCTGAGGCCCTCCAGTCACCGCCCTCCGATTCCGTTTCCTCATCGCCAGCCCGAAGGATTGCAGGGCAAAGCGGCGGATTAAGTTCCGGTGGGGACAAGGATGTTTCGGTCCCTAGTGGAAACGCCGCTCCTCCGGTCGCTCCAGTCACGGGATCCCGCTCACCGGTTTCAGCTGGGGTGCTCGAAAGAAATCGCAGGAGGGTTTGCTGAGTGGGGGTAGGAACGAGGGCTGGCTGCGGTAAGCCCTTTACCACCCCCTTTCTCTTTGTATGCGGCATTAGGCTAAATTCTCTCCAGAAAATCGAAAGAGAACAGCAGACGATCCGCAACACCTCAAGCACGGGCCGCCATCTTGACTCCATCTCCGTGCACTAGTGGTTTTAGCACCTCCTTTAAGTCTTGTTTAAATGGGATGTATATCGTTACGTCGTCTGCGTATATGTATGGGTTGAGGTTTTGGTTTGATAGTAGTTTCGCCAAGGGTATCATCATTAAGTTGAATAAGGTTGGTGAGAGGGGGGATCCCTGTGGAATTCCGCATTCAGGTATCCATGTGGCTGATGTAGTCGAGTTAGATATCACTTGGTATGATCGTGTGGTTAGGAACCCCCTGAACCAATTGAGAATGTTGCCTCCAATTCAGAAGTACTCGAGGATATGTAATAGTATACCATGATCAACCATGTCGAAGGCGCTGGACATATCAAATTGTAGAAGTAGTATGCTTTTGCATTTGCAATTATTTGTTTAAATTTATTCATGAGAGTAACTAGTACCGTTTCTGTACTGTGGTTAGACCGGAATCCTGACTGGGAGTTGTGTAGTATTGAGAATTTGTTTAAATAGTTTGTGAGTTGTTTGGTTACCATCCCTTCTGTTATTTTAGTTACTAAGAGAATGGATGCTACTGGCCTGTAGTTGGTTAGTTCACTAGTACTCTTCTTTGCGTCTTTGGGTATAGGGGTAAGTAGAATGTTTCCTTTTTCCTTCAAGAAGAGTCCAATTTGTAACATATAGTTCACATGATTCGTGAGATCTGTTATAAATTGTTGAGGGGCAGATGCCATTAGGTTGTTTGGACATATGTCTAATTTGCAATGAGATTTGGCGAATCTTTTGAGCGTTTGGGAGATATGATCCTCCGATAATGTCTCGAAGTTGGTCCAGGTTCTGTCTGCTGGGCATACGCCAGGGTCTGGATCTAGACAGTCCAGGAGTAAGGCTTAATCGGTGGTGCTAACTGGTATTTTAAGTCGTAGTTGTACGATTTTCTCATTAAAGTATTTCGCGAGATTGTCTGCTCCTGGTGTGTCTTTGTTGTTGGTTGTGATTGGTGTGATATCTAGTAGTTTATTCACGAGTTGGAAGAGTTTATGTGTGTCTTTGTAGTTTGGTCCAATTTCATTTTTATAAAATAATCTTTTAGTTTGTCTTATGGTATATTTATATTTTCTTTGAAGTTGTTTCCAGGCGTTAAGTGTGGGGTCATCTTTCTTTTTATTCCACGCACGTTCTAATCTTCTAACTTGTGTTTTAATTTTTTTCAGCTCTTCATTGAACCATGGTGTTGAGTTCTTCCTGTGTTAGGTTCTGGTTTGAATTGGGGCAATATTGTCTAATATTGATCTGCATCTATCGTCCCATTCTAGGAGGAATTGGTTTGTGTCTGTCTTTGTTGTCCATCCGTTGAGGTAGATCTGTTGCCAGAATGTTACCGGGTCTATTTTTCCTCTTGTGGTGTAGGTTTTTCGTTCTTGTTTGTTAATTGTGTCTTTCGTTCGCCAGTGGAGGGAGATGTGTGCTTTATAGTGGTCTGACCACGGTGTGGGTGTCCATCTTGTATCTGTTAGTATAAGGTTTGAATCTGGATCAAATTTGTGTGTGATAATGTCTAGTGTGTGTCCTTTAGTGTGAGTTGGTTGTGTGTCTGGTGCTTGAAGATCCCACAGTTGTAGGAATTCTTTGCATTCTTGGGTGCTTGTTAAGGTATGATTTTCAAGGTGCAGGTTGATATCTCCTATTATGATAAGGTTTGAGGTAGAGACACAGGTGTTCGAGATGAAGTCCATGAAGTGTGTTTGTGAATCTTGCCAGTTGCCTGGTGGTCTGTAGAGTAGGATTGCGTTAAGGTGTTCTTGCAGGTTTGGGTGATTTCGAGGCGATTTCGAGTTGTGGTAGAATGGATTCAGCTGTGGTTGTGATGGTGAATTCGGATTTGTATATTATGGCTATTCCACCTTATCATACAGAGTTTTATATTGATGGCCCATTCTGCGACGTAGATCCGCTACTCTGGCCGAGTAGTCCTGGAAGAGAAGCACCGGGACTCCATTATATTCCAGGGATCTGCTTGCCCTATAAGCCTGCATGATCTGCTCCTTGTGCATATAATCCAGGATTTTAGCCAATACTGATCGCGGGCGCTGAGCTGTCTCATGAGGCGCTCCCACTCTGTGGACACACTCCACTCTCATTTGGTCCTTCAACTGTTCTACCTTCAGCTGCGTCAGCAGCCATTTTGTCACAATGTCCATCAGCTCCTTCTCATGCACAGATTCTGGAAGCCCGATGATCCTTATGTTGTTTCGCCGGCTCCGGTTTTCAAGGTCGTCTGTCAGCTGAGTGAGTTGCTTTGTTAATGTTTCCACCACTTCCATTCAACCTTCCATAGCCTCCGATCTATCCTCCTGCTGACCAATACATTCTTCAGCGTTTTGCAGGCGTGTTGCTTGCCTCTCTAACTTTTCATTTATAGAGTCTACTGAAGACGGCAGCCTTGCCATCCGATCATCCAATACGGCAGTCAGCTGTTTAGTCAGCTCCCTGACCGATTCTTCTTGCAGTGTTACCACCGCGTTAGCAGAAGTGGCAGGCACTGTCATCACCATCTTGAGACTCCCGGCCTGTACACAATCACGGAGCGGCCGCGGAGTCTTCACTGGCATACCATTCAACTCTCTCCAGGCAGCCTTCCAACTTTCACCACTAAAGCCCAAGTACTTGCTGTTGATGTTAAAGTACTTTCCATCTTGTTAGAGTAGGAAGGGGGTAGGAACTTCACCGATGAGTTTAAGCTGACAGCGGAGCTAGGCTTCGAGAGTCCTCTCAGCCCACTGGCATCACGTGACCCCCCCTTTACCTGGTTTTCTAATACCCTTAACTAGCAGATCCACTTTGTGGATTTCAACAACCGCAGAATGGTCCTCCTCAAAATGTAAGGTAGAAGCCACTAATGAAATAAGCTCCTGCAAATCTTCTTTGTGGAAAATGCAGACTATGGAAGGATCTTCTCCTGGGAGCAAGGACTCTCCTCCAGACTTCAATGCACTGGGGTCTCCAGAAAGTCCTTCCTCCTCCAAAAAATATGGTCCCTCCAAAGCAGGCATATTCTGATCTGGATCCGAAGCCAGATCATCCTCTGGGTCCCAGGCCCCCCGGAACGCTTAGAAGGCAGGGGTTGACTGTCTAAGGTCTGAGCCAAAGGCCCTGAAAGTGGATCACTCTTATGCAGCAGAAAAGTCCTATAGACAAACAGAAGAACTCAGGCAAAGGTGCTAACCGTAGCACACAAACAGAAGAACTAAAGCAGAAGAGCTAACCGTAGCACACAGACAAACGGAATAACTAAAGCAGAAGACGTAAAGCCTCCCATTCTCCTTCAGCAGAAAGAGGCACAATATGGCTCTCGCCACGCTCAAACCTGCTTCCGGCGTGCCCCATTGAGCTGCGATGAGCATCTTCATTTCCTTGTGAATATGGAAAGTTCTGAGGGGCGTTTGGCCCCTGACATAATAGAGGGGGCCACCGAGGTCGAGAGACTGCTATCTGGAGAAGAGATGTTTAAAACCTCCACAGCCTGAAAAATAAGGTTTGATAGCTCCTCCTGGTGGAACAGACACACAGCCATAGGATATTCTCCCCCCTCCGGTGGCAATGTGCCCTCTTCCAGTGAATTTGACCTGGTTAGCCAGGAAACACCTGAAAATTGACCATCATCTACATCTGAAATCACTGAAACTTAATAGCTGTTTGGCAAATAAAGGAGAGGATGCAGCTAAACCCCCCTGGGGGGGGGGGGGCCTCTGGATGTGATGTAGCCGATCCCCCGGAGTGCTTGAGGAGGAAAGCTTTGTACATTAAAGGCACAAATTATGGGGAAAACGGCATTCCAGCTGTTTCCAAATCCATGTCCCCTATCTGTTGAGAAGCTGTCTCCTGAAGAACAGATCCCCGCGCCGAATCGGCAGAAGGCCCTGCAGCTGCCCACGCTGGGCCATGTGTAGAGGAGTTCAAAAAGGTGCCGTTATAGGCCTGCCAGGCATAACGTGGGAAACATGAAGTGCCAAAGCACCGGAAGCCGGAGATCCCCTGCTGTCCCCCAGTACCAGTGTAGCAGAAAAAACAGTGTCTGCCGCCGCGTGCGCATGAGAGCCGGGAGAGGGGGCTATCGCCGAAGAAGCTGGTGCTGCTCGAGGGGAAATGGCACTAAAGTCATCCGCCGCCAGGCAAGAAGAAGAAAGATTGGAGGAGCACAGAAAAAGTCGCTGCCGACTCCTCTACCTGCACTCCCGACAGGGAATGACCCTGCACCTCAGATGCCCGCTCTCCAGTCAGGGAACCACGAGGGCAGGCTGAACACATTCCCGACACTGCACTCTGGCTCCCACACCAGGAGCAACACTTTACTGTCTCAGAGGGAGCTGCTATGAGAACCACCAGGATCCCCCCTGCGTTGAGCAAATACACTCCCCATGGCCCCCAGAGGGAACAAATCCCTGCTTACTGTGAGCGCTGAAGAGAGGTTGAAGCTGAGAAAGGGTCCGGCGGGAGGGGGGGTGGAGGAAGGGAGGGATTTGGCCCCACCAGGTGTAACTCGCTCACCACAGACGTGCGCTCTCAACTTCCTAAGGGAAGCTCAACTCGACCCGAGGGAACAGGTGAGGAGCCCAGAACTACAGAGTTATGACCCTCCATCTGCTATAGATAGAGAGAATACTGAGGTTTGGATGGCTGCACATGACCACATATAGTGAACCTCAGAAGTTCTCTCCACCTGCTGACAGCTCAGAATACTGCAGCCAGACTCATATTCAGTAAATCAAAATATAAAAGTGCTAAACCCCTACGAGAAAAGCTGTATTGGCTCCCACTTAAAGAACGCATCACGTTCAAAGTATGTACCCTAGTTCACAAAATCATCCACGGAGATGCCTCAGCCTACATGTCAGACCTGATAGACCTACCACCCAGGAATGCCAAAAAATCATCCCGAACATTCCTCAATCTTCACTTCCCCAACTATAAAGGAGTAAAATACATTTTAACGCATGCGTCAACCTTTTCCTACCTGAGCACACAATTCTGGAATGCGCTGCCACGCAACCTAAAAACGCTCTATGAACTAACTTCCGCAAACTACTAAAGACCCATCTCTTTAACAAGGCATACCACAAAAACCAACAAATATGAACCCCAATAGAACTATCCAGAAATGCCTTACAATATTTGCTTGTTAAACTACTAGTTTGTTTCATCATTATCATATTCGCGTGTTAAACTACTATTACGTTTTTTCATTATCATGTTACCCAAGATCCTTCTATGATACTAATTGTATATTTTCTTACATGCTTCCACTATTCACGATGATTGTAAGCCACATTGAGCCTGCAAAGAGGTGGGAAAATGTGGGATACAAATGCAATAAATAAATAACCCACCAGTCTCTAGATTGATCTGTGGGACGCTATGGAAGGTAGGCTTGCTACACTCTCTAAAAAGAGTCCCTTAACTAACTGTAAATGCAAATATGAGAAAATGCCAACACAGAACTGTAAGCAAATTGAAGCACAACAGGCCCATAGTGTACCCACAGATGAGTCTTAAATGCAAAAGTCAAAAGGGTATATTCAAGCACACTTTTAAGACAGCCAGATTATACAAGCCTTCTGTAGTGAGGTTACTAGATGTCTGGAGAGGATAACTGGAAAACAGATAAAGAAAGATCCAATAGATAAGGTGGGTAAAATAGGGGTGCAGGGGGAAAGGTGCTAGCTATTTTGTCCAGAAGGCATTTTTAAAAGGGAAACAATGTATAATGCAATACTGGGTAGCAGTAATTACATTATTGGCATTAGTACAAGTTGCACTCTCTCATGACGATGGAGTGACAAGAGGCATTTTAATCTCCAAAGAGTAGTATTTTTTTCTGATCTGAAGAAGGATTACCTGGTTACCTCTGAAAGCCAATCAAAAAAATGTATTAAAGTTAGTCCAATAAAAAAACGTATCACCTTATTTTCCTTCTCATATTTTGTTTTATTCTTTTTATTACCTTTAGTACTATGGGAAGACTACATCAATACTTTAGCGCCAAGTGTTTGTAGACAAGTAATGAACAAGTTGAGAAAAGAGAATGAGAGCCCTCCCTAGATGGATGGGGGAAGGGGAAAATGAAAATGGAGCTATTTTAAGAACCAGAGGGAGCAAAGATATTGAGATGAAAGGTAATGGGGTTTGGGGGGGGGGGGGGGGGGCACAAGAACCAGGGTTGGACATGATTAGGTGCAGTGGTAGAGGAGGGGAGTGGGGGATGAAATTACTACAAAAATTGGTATTTGTGACATATTATGACTCGGATATGTATTGAAAAGCTCAGTTTTGGACTATTTGTAAGTTACACTTCAGATGGTTGTACTAGCATATATTCATGAATGAAAAAAATTTAACAAAATGGAGAGTAAAGTATGTCTGCACAGTAATTGACCTAATCACTTCTATTTTTAACTTACTGCAATGTACGTATTCCTGTGTTTATTTTATTTATATATCCTTTGGTTTTTCTACGTAAAATATGTAGAATTTACAATTGTAATTGATTTTATCAAGTGGAATGAGTTGAATTAAATAAAAACTCACACCATATTTCAGGCAGCTTCCAATACAGACTTAAATTAAACATACAAACAAAAAAGTATCATTTTGGATTGCTATCAGCTTCTAAATACACATTCCATATTCACCTAATTATTTTATTTATTTTTGTTACATTTGTACCCCGCGCTTTCCCACTCATGGGGCAATGGAGGGCTAAGTGACTTGCCCAGAGTCACAAGGAGCTGCCTGTGCCTGAAGTGGGAATCGAACTCAGTTCCTCAGTACCAAAGTCCACCACCCTAACCACTAGGCCACTCCTCCACTCTAAACAGGAATGCCATATTAGGAGAATCAGCTTTCTTCTAGCCAGTTGTAATTCCACAGTCACTGAAAAATGGGAAATTAACTTATCCAAGTTATGCCTAACCTTCGCTATGGAAGAATTCAAGAGAAATATTTTATGACTCAAATAACTGCCACTGTTTAAACTCAGCAGAATGTTAGTTGAATCTGAGATCATTTTAGTTATAGCTGAGCAAAGTAAACTCACCAAATTGGAACTGCAGTTGAAGTGATTGGCAAACACTGTCAAGAAGGGACACAGATCTGTCTGCTATAACAATACAGCCTTTGCTTGAATTACTTGCATAGATATTTGGACTAAGCAGCACCTTTGGAATGGAGAGCAAAAAAAGTTCAAATTTAAAAGTAGTAGTAGGAATAGTATTCTGATATCAAATTATGTGTGAGCAGGGACCCAATACCTGCTCGAACGCTGAAACAAAAAAATTATGTCTAATCAAAAGTATTACCATACAATAACGGGTTAGCCATACAAGATATAGGCCCTGTTTACTAAGATGTGCTAGCGTTTTTAGTGTGTAGTAAATGGAAGAGACACCCATATATTCCTATGGGTGTCTCTAGTGTTAGCGCATACTAAAACTGCTAGCACGCCTATAGTGCGGCTTAGTAAACAGAGCTCATAGTGTTGCTACTATTATTAACAGCACAAAAAGAATTAAAAACATTTATATTCTGCCTATGCCTAGCACTAGACCAATTCAAGCAAAATCACAAAATATACATTAAAATTGAAACGTTTCACTATTAACACAAATTTGTAAAAAAATTATGTGACAGCAGCATACAGCACAATCATAATGAAGGGGAAATTAGACCTTACCTGCTAATTTGCTTTCCTTTAGTCACTCCGGACCGGCCCAGAATGTGACTGATGGGTTGTGTACGCCTTCCAGCAGGTGGAAACTGAGAAAACTGTGACTCTAGAGAGAGCCAATAAGAGCCCTTGCCAGTTAGAGAAAGATCCAGTAATAAAGTATCAAAGCAGAAGGAAGCAAAACAGTAAGGAAATTGTGCATCCGAAAGCCTGAGCAGCCACCGGCACACTGCCAACACAGGGTGCGTGCCACAGAAAAAATAGTGTCCAAATGACATGCCTCTGCATATCATGAACAGACTATGTACTTATCCATAGATTTTCTATTATCTTTTTTTTTTTTTTTTTAAACAATGGAACTACAACAAACAACACAGCTCCCAAGAAAAAAAACATCAGTTAACTCTTGAAGAGACACAATACCTGAAGGGAGGGATCTGGGCCGGTCCTGCGGGACTAAAGGAAAATCAAATTAGCAGGTAAGATCTAATTTTCCCTTCCTTGGCGTCCCTCAGGACCAGCCCAGAATGTGACTGATGGGAAGTAACAAAGCAGTAAGATCATGGGTGGGAACCTAGCAGCCCCACCATCAAAACGTTTGCCCCGATAACGACCTGCTGACAACCCAGAACGTCCAATCAACAGTGTTTAGAAAAGGAATGCAGAGAAGACCAAGTTGCCACCCTACAAATGTGCTCAGGAGGCACCAGACAACGCAAGAAGTCGCCTGGTAGAGTGGGCTTTAATTCCTTCTGGAATGGGTTTCCCGGAGAGCAGGTAAGCTGAGGCTATCATTTCCTTAAGCCAATGGGAAATAGTGGGCTTAGAAGACATAATCCTTGGTCTTTGGCCTTGGGGACTGCAATAACAGATGAAGCTGTGACTGCAGCTTGAGGATACGAGCCAGTGGAAGAAAAATTTGGCCCTGCTGCGTGTCGAAACACACTCCCAGGTACTCCAATAACTGTGAGGGCTACAGACGACTCTTCTGTGCATTCACTACCCAACCTAGGGGTAAGAAGCCTACCACGGGAGCTGTGGCCTGAACGCTCTCCTCGTAAGATTTTGCTCTAATCAAACAATCATCTAAGTAAGGATGGACTAGAATGCCCTCCATTCTGCGAGCTGCGGCCACTACGACCATGACTTTGGTGAACGTACGAGGAGCTGTCATGAGCCTGAAAGGAAGACTCTGGAACTGAAAGTACTTGCCCAACACCGCAAACCGAAGCAATCGCTGATGCACAGGTTGGATAGGGATATGTAAATAGGCCTCCGCAAGGTTGAGAGCTGTCAGACACTCCCCGGGCCAGACCATCACAATGACCGATCGTAAAGTCTCCATACGAAGGGAAGGCACCTTGAGGGTCCAATTGACTGCATTGAGATCTAGAATCGGCCTGAAGGAACCCTCCTTCTTTGGAACTAGGAAATAAATGTCGAAATTCTGCCAAAGGAACTGGACAAATAGCCCGAAGGTCGAGAAGCCTGTGTACAGTGTCCCTGACAGCCCTGGCTTTGAGCTGAGAGCAGCAGGGGAATTCCAAGAAAGTGCCTGGCAAAGGATGAGCAAACTCTAAGGCATACACGTCTCGAATAACCTCTAGAATCCACTTGTCGTAAGTAATCTGGGCCCACCTCCAATAAAATTGTGCCAACCAAGAACCTACCGGAACCGAAGGTTGGGCCCGCAAACCTTCATTGCTGAGGACGGGAGGAAGCTGAGAAGGAACTTCCCGTCTCCCGACCTCCTCTATGACTACCCCAAAAGGAGTAGGTCCTCTGAAAAAATCTGGAGCACTGAAGTGGAACTACTCTGCCCAGTCTATACCGACGAAAATCACAGCTTCTACCATGGCCGGAAAAAACCTCTGGGACGACGTTCAAGAAGCCTCAGAACTTTAGTCTCCCCAAGGTTGCGGACCAGCTTGTCCAACTCCTCACCAAACACTAAGGAACCCTTAAAGGGAAATTTACTAAGCTTGGACTTAGAAGCCGCATCCGCGGACCAGCCATGAAGCAAAAGAGAGCGAGGGGCCGCCACACATAAAGCCTAAGAAGAAGCTCAAAGGAAATCATAAACAGCATCTGCTAAGAAGGCCGAACTCATCTCCAATTTCTCCACTTCGGCATCTATCGCTGAAAGATCATCTAAAGTATGATCCAAGACCTTCTCAGACCAACGAAAACAGGCTCTTGCCACTAGGGAACCACAAATAGCAGCCTGCACTGCCAGAGCAGAGACATCAAAACTATTCTTCAACAAAGATTCTATATGGCGATCCTGGACATCCTTCAGAGCGGTACCGCCATCTACAGGTACCGTATTTCACTCAGTGACCGCAGAGACTACCGTATCTACAACTGGAGAACGCAAAAGCTCTTTGTCTGAATCCAAGGCAGGATAAAGCCGCACCATAGATCTAGCAAGGCGAAAGGCAGAATCAGGCACCTCCCACTGTGCCTGAATGATGTCCTAATATCTTGAAGAATTGGAAAAGTTTTACCTGGCCGCTGAATACCCTTCACCAGTAAATCAACTTTTCTGGGCTTCGCAGCAGAAACCTCCTGCTCCTCAACACGCAACATAGTGGAAACTAGGGAAATAAGTTCCTGCAGGTTGTCTTTATGAAAAATTCTTACCACCAATGGGTCCTCCCCCGCAGGGAGAGATTCTGCTTCATCGTCAGGCTGAACCAGATCCTCAGATAACAACTCCGGTTCCGCCAAGGATGGCATTTCCTGGTCAGGTTCAGAAGAAAAATCCTCTTCCCAGGACTGTCTGAACCGCTTTACAGACACTAATTGCCCCTCCTGAGAACTCTTCACCAGAGCTTCCACAGGACCAGCCTTGTGTAATAAAAAGGCTTGATACATCTGTACAACAAACTCAGGAGGAAATCCTCCTTCACACACGAAAGAAACAATAGCCAGTGTTTGAACTGGCAAAGAGACCGGCACTGCAGGCAGGGACACAGCATTCAGACGGGACGATAAAATAGCGGCGTTTCCCGCTGAAATCGGAGCCGCCCCAACCACACCTGAATTGCCCAAATCGGTCCCCCCAGCCAGTGGCGTCCACGTTTAAACAGTCCCTGCCCTATCCTCCGACGATGCCTCTACCGTGGTGCAAAATTTACAAGTACCGCTCAATGCCGACTCCCCGCCACTGACAGACTGAACAGCGGCGGAATTTTTCTGTCATTGCGTCTGTATTAAAATGCTGTGAACAAAATCATTTAAGAGATAAACAGAGAATGGGAGTTGTCTTGCCTGGTTAAAATACAGAGAACTAGAGAAGTAAAAGTGAGTTTCACTGTTCACACCTTTTTTTTTTTTTTTAAATATTCAGCGGCTGCCTCTCCCTACCTCTAAAGCTCTTCCCCCAAAGAGCTTGAGGAAGCTTTCTTTCTGTGCAGAGCTCTCTCTCTTTTTTTTTTTTTAAATCAAACACATCTGAATTGAATTCCAGGGAGGACATGGGGGGAGGGACCCGGCCACCTGAGTTTAAACCCCCCCCCCCCCCCGAGGAACTAAGAGACCCCCATGGGCTTCTGCCTCCACTTAACAGGCTTTCCTTAGGGTTTTTTTTGTTTGTTTGTTTTTTACTGGATGCACAGAAAAAAAGGCTAAAACAAGAATTCAACCAAACAAGAGAAATACAGCAGGAAAATATCAAGGTATAAGGAAAGAGAATGAAGGGCTCACCACCTTCCACCTGCTGGAGACTGAGATTACTGGATCTTTCTCTAGCTGGCAAGGGCTCATCGGCTCTCTCTCGAGTCACAATTTTCTCAGTCTCCACCTGCTGGAAGAAGTGCACAACCCATCAGCCACATTCTGGGCAAGTCCAGAGGGACGCTAAGGAAACAGTCATCATTAAAATCTAAACTCTCTCCCGCCAGCCACACAGAGCTGTCTTCATCCTCAACAATCATTTAAGGGGCGTAGTTATAAACATAGGATACCATTAAGAAATGTTATTTTACTGTAAGCTAGGTTATTAGTAACTAGGACTCACTGCATAAAATGAGACCTGTGCTAACACAGCCCAAGTTAGTGCTAAAATAACTTGCCTTAATAGCCCACATTGATAACTGCCTAAATTAAATTACTTAACATGGCACACCCTTCTAAATAGGCTTATTTGTGGCTTGACTGGGGACCTTTCACTAAAGAATGGGTTATAGGTGGAGAATGGACATGGACTGTACAATTTAGTTTGCCCATAATACATTATCATATGCTAACTGTCAATGCTGCAGATGCACTGTCTCCTCAATAAGAGGTGGAAAGTGCATCTGCATTAATTGCGAATAAAGTTAACATGAACTAAAGAAATTTTCTGTGATGACTGTATGGGAATATACTGAGAAGAATGCTCAACAGCCCTTTATAAGCATAAAGTAATAGGATACCTCACCTTTTCAGATGAAGTTATTTTAAGCAGTGTGTCTACTTGATACAAGACTGTTCCACATTCTTGACACGAATCTGTACTCGGATAACAACTTCCTGTATCATCACTTGTCAAAAATTCAACCTTATCCCACATATTGAAAGAGTTCTTTACCTGTGATGAATTCAGATAGTTATTTACTTTTATTTATAAACCTACACATAACAAAACAAAGATATAATATTTAACCAGACAGTGAAGATACGTAGCAGGCTACATCCAAGTATACAAAAACATGTACTTCCAAATTATAGGTATGGCACTTACAGCAATAAACCGAACCCCATAACCCTGCCCCCCCCCCCCTTGTCCCTTCTATATCGGCTCTTCTATGCAAGCATGCCACCACCAGCATTGTTTCTTCACCATGACATGAATAGGCAAAAATTATATAAACTATACTAAACCTACCCCTCCCAATTGCCCCTTGTGCTCAATTTTACAAATTTAAGACAAAACTTAGTGCTCTATGGGGTTTTCCCCTGTAGCACCATGGGCGAGTCTTGTGCTCTCCAATTATAAATACAATTATGTAAAAATACATGCTCTGGCCAACAAAATCCTTCTTCAAAAATAGGTTAGCACCTATACATAGTCCCAATCTGGCCAAGTCAGGGAAAAGCTTATATCCACTCTAAATGGAAAGCATTGACGAAGAAGACCACTAAGATAATTAGTGATATGGTACCAACAGTCTTATTTTTTCACATGATCAAAATATATGAGCCAAGGTCGCATTCATTAAGAAACATTTACGACAAGTGTCAGATGAAGCAATACGAACCAGAAAAGCCCGATGTGGAGAAACAAACAAATTTAATCAAGAATTTGTACTGATGAAGGGTGTCCCCAGTAATCTGTCCGAAAGCTTCCAAATCTGTTTACTGCATCAGCCAATTTATCAAAGCCCCATGGGAGAGCTAAGGACAGCAACACTTTCTGATATAAGGACAAGATAGTCTTGGTTTCTCTAGCAAGCAATAAAGTTTCTGAAATTTTGTCCACTGCATCTTCATTCAACCAATTAGTCCAAGGAACTAATACAGTGTCACACCTGTAGACACATATACCACTTGCTGGCATCAAGTTGTTCCTCTGCATAGATCCTGGAAGGATTATAATATCAATTTCCTGTAATTAGGGGGCTAACTCTTTCAAGCCTTCTCATGTACCATGTAGCCAAATATCTTTTAGTTGTCTGGAACTAAATCTTGATTTTCCCTAAGAGGGAGAAGCATTTTAACTATTGAGGACACTTTCATCTGTTTAGAAAGCCATTGCCAACCCTGGCGCATAGATTTCTAAATAATATAGTGGACATACAACAATAGAATGTGGCCTGTGCATATGAAAATAAAATACCAGATCCACCAGGGCTATAAGTTGTTGTTCCAAAACCTAATGTGTTAAGTTACTTGCTAGTAAGACATGTTTTACTGTATTTTACGGTAAAAGTTGAGCTCCTGATGCAGCCCATATAGGGCAAAATACGGCTGTGTTGGGCAACATTTTAATCTACTTTAATGAAAATATTTAAGATTATTTCCATTTAGGGTGTTAGAACTCCAGTACCAGCCCCCACCACCCAAAATTTCCTTTTTGAAACTAGGCAGCTTGGCATCACTTCCGATTCTGCAATGATTAGCCAGAACATCAGCATTTTACTCCAAATACCCCAGAGTAAGCAATGGGAGTTTATGATGTGCATGCCAGTACTGCTTTGTAAGCAATAGAAAGAAACTGCACTTTCTATGACAGTCAGAGCAAATGCATCTTATGCGTATGCGTATCTGAAAACAAAACTATTTTGTAGATCTGTAGCCTAAGAGAATTGCAGTATCAAGAAAAGGTTCAGCCCTCCCTCCCCCAAGTACCAACACACCAGGGGGCCATATACAGACTACTCACACCATACCTATATTTATTTTACCTGCCCTTTACTTTGGAAATCTTAAAACATTTCCCCGGAATATTACCTTTTATGATATTCACTTTTTGCAGAAAGGTTCTCCCAATCGCGAGAATTATTACATCAGAGACTAACGATGTATTATGGAAAGAGACACTCTTAGAAACTCCATTTATTCTAAACCTTTGGGTCTTGATGCTTAAAGGCAGTTGTTAAAGCAAAGACCATCTTGCTGCCAGAATTATTCCACCGTCACCGCTAACCTATTAGAAATTGGCGGGCTAGAAACCTTCTGCTCAGCTCAAAGATGACGTAGGCATTTAGCGCCACCTTTCAATCCCACAATACACCTGGTGGCGCTGGCGCCCTAGCTTTGCTTCATCCGGGTACTAAGGAAGGACTAGTAGTCGCTGTGTATTCTCCGTCTTGATGATGTGACTGGGCGCCGTAGCGCACTTTTTTTTTTGGTGTGTGTGTGTGGCGTTAAAAGATTGTTGCGGCCGAGACTGGAGTTAGAAGACCAATAAAAGTAAAAGAGCGGCGTAACTGCTGCAAGAATGACGGTAAGAGGTGGCCAAAGTTTAATAGCTGGCTTCTTTCGGTAGCCGGAGTCTTTCTATAGTCCAAATCGAGAGGTTTACATGTTTCTGAGAAAAGGCTGGTTTGTCGGAAGATAAGAAAATGGCGTCTTATCAGCCGCCATGATGTCGGGTCTTGCTATTGTTTGCCGGACGTTTTCGTCCAGTTTGTGGCGCCACCAGGTGTATTGTGTGAACTACCTATTATAGGCGGTTATAAAAGGCCACTTTTGTATGAATTTGGGAGTGTTTATGTAGTCCTTTGGCCTCCAATATTCAGGGGCGCTTCATTCATGTCAACGGCTGCGTTTTGTTTTGTTTTTTTTTGGCAGACTTTGCTAGCGAATATTAAATAATTGTACGCTAGTATTTACCACTACTAATTTTAGTTTTTTAATTCATACTTGCCTGTAGGTTGAAGCCATGTTCTACCGTTACAAAATGTGTTTAGGATTTTCACATTAAACATTAAATAAAGAGATGTCTTTTATGGTAACGTAGCGATTTTTGTAGAAGAAAAGATCTGTGCAAAGACTGTAATTACTGAGTTCTAGTACCTTACAGTAGTAGTCGATTTTATAGTGCTAATCTAGTAGAGCTGGTTTAAATGTACCTTTTTTGTATCCTTTCTGATAACTGGAAGGGTGCAGTATAGAAACTTAACTACATAAGAACATAAGCGTTGCTATACTGGGACAGACCGAAGGTCCATCAAGCTCAATATCCTGTTTCCAGCAGCGGCCAATCCAGGTCATAAGTACCTGACAAGATCCCAGAACAGTAAAACTAATTAATAGCCTGCGAAGTAGAGGATTAAAAAGGAATAAAGAGAGACCAAACTGGCCTAGAGGGGATGATGCAGAAACCATGTTTTAGTGCCCTGTCTTAATTTAATTATTTGAAAAATGACTATTCTGCATGATCCTACAACTCTCGGTGGATCACAGCATAACATATATAATTTTAAAAGAAGCCATATTTACACATAGTAAAAGATTTTTGATTAAAACATCTGGCTCTAAAACAATGAGTTTAAACACCCAGCTTTAAACCACTGTAAAAGCTTGGGCAAAAAGGAAAGCCTTCAAATGTTTATGAAATTGAAGAAGTCATACCTCAAATTCCACAGCCTTGGCCCTCCCTCAATATAAAAAAATAGTCACAGCAGTCAGCCTAATTGATGAAAGGAACGAAAATCAAACAAATGTTTCTGAACGCAATGAGCAGGCTGCTGAAACTTTAAATAACTAGCCACAGAAACTGGCACATCATTATTTAAAGCCTTAAACATTAGCAACAAGATTCTCCGCTGCAGGGATAACCAGTGCAACTCCTTAAGTAGTGGTGTAATATGAGCCAAATAAAATGTATCAGTGAGCAAATGAGCAGCAGAGTTAACATTAATGCTTAGACTGGAGCAAGACTTCCTACCAAGAGTTAGGCTCACTATGGTAACCAATTAGTATGCAATAATATGCAAAATGTGCATATACAATGCCAGGTGTCGATTTGTGGGCGTCTATGGATTTGTTGGGATGTTATTACATTTGTACCCTGCGCTTTTCCACACAATGCAGGCTCAATGTGGCTTACATAGTAATTTGAAATACAAAGTTAATAGAATTTTAATAAAACAGTAGTAAGACAGAGTAAAGTTGGGCTTAGTAGTGTATGATAAGTTGAGCTAGATAATATACGACTAGGATAAAAGAGGGTAGATAGGATAGTGTAATTTGGGAGAAAGGGTAGAGGGATAAAATTGAGGAGAGATGTTCTGTGGCCCGCTTAGCGTGTGGCATCTATGGTGAAATTGGAAGAAAATAATGTAGTAATCAAAACCCAAATCTGAGTGAATGGTGGTTTGTCTTATGCACTGATGAGAAGAGGGACATTAAAAAACTAATAATAATAAAAGTCTGTATTAGCCACGCTCTTAGTTTCTCCTCCACTTCCACCATTAGTTGACACCCTTCCTTGACAAGGTAGCGGACCCCGTCCCTTCTCCCTCCCCAGTTGTCCAGTAGGTGCCAACCCACTCACTACACCCAAAGACCAGGTAGGCAGGAAGGAGCTATGCCACTCTCTCCCACCTCTGTTGCGGCTGTGATCCAAAATGGCAGCGCCTGATCCCTAGCAGTGTGTTAATGAGGTACTGCTAAGGGTCAGTCTAATAAATAAGGTATTGATTGCCTGGGTAGCTTTTTGTATTGGCTTCTCTGCATAGTTTGCAGCAACAGCATTTATGTGCAGTGTATGTATGTGTATATGTATATTTCTCCACCTATTGGCTGTTTGTGTGGCTACAATGGAATTAATGGAAAAGAGGTTATATAGAGGCAGTGTGGCTACAATGGAATTAATGGAAAAGAGGTTATATAGAGGCAGTGTGGCTACAATGGAATTAATGGAAAAGAGGTTATATAGAGGCAGTGTGGTGTGATCAGAAAGTTTAGTCAGAGTATTCCATTTAAGACTACTTCAATTCGTGGATAAGGGTGGTAGTCTGCTGTTGGACTAAGTGTTCTTTCGGAGGAGTGATTTGAAGAGTTGTGCTTTTAGGTGTTTTCTGAATTGTAGGTAGTTATTTATGGCTTTTATTTCACTGTAGAGTTCCAGATTTTGGTGCAAACATAAAATAAACATGTTGTGTAGGGTTTTGTATTTCATGCCTTCACATTTGGGAAGTGAAGGGTTAGGTAGGATCTTGCGCTTTTGGTTGCATTGTGTAGTGGTAGGGTAATTAGACTGGGGTGAGGCCAAAGATTATTTTGTAAGCCAAGGTGCAGATCTTGAATGATGGTGATTTAATGGGTAACCAGGGTAGGTTTCAGAGCAGAGGTCTTGCGCTTTCAAATAGATTTTTGCCATAGATAAGCTGTGCTACTGTATTTTGTGCAGTTTGCAACTTCTTCAAGGTCTGTTCCTGGCATCCTGCGTAGATTCCGTTCCAATAGTTTGCATGTGCAAGGACCATGGTTTCCCGGCCCAGAATGTGAGTGATGGGGTTGTGCACGCCTTCCAGCAGGTGGAAACTGAGAAAAAAACTGTGACTCTAGAGAGAGCCAATAAGAGCCCTTGGCAACAAGAGAAAGATCCAGTAATCTCAGTCTCCAGCAGGTGGAATGTGGTGAGCCCTTCAGTCTCATTCTTTATGTTCTATTTATGTTCTATTCTTTATATTCTATTTTTTGCTGTAATTCTTTTAGTTGGTTTTAATTTATTTTTTCTGTGCATCCGTGTGTAGCTACATTGTTCTGCAGAAGATATCCTCTCCTACCAGCAGATGGAGGTAGAGAAAAAAAACTGAATTTTACCAGTGACTTTACTGGTATTGGCTAGTAGTGCTCCTTGAAAAGATCCAGTATTTCCTTAGTGCCAGCAGCAGATGAATGCAGAGACTATTGGGTTGTGACCATCTACGAGCAGGTAGAGATAGAGAACACAACTGAAGTGCCTCATGTGACTGATAGCTCCTGGCCAGTCAGTATTCTCTATCTCTAGCAGGCGGTTAGACGGATCTTCCTAGAGCTCCTGGCCTTGAGCTTCAGTGTAGCTTGTGGGGTGTGTGGCTAAGCGGCGCTTCCTTTGGGAGGGGGTACACCTGGTCACCTCAGGTCCTTCCCCCACCCACCACCACTCACTCTCCTTACCACCTTCTCCTTTCTCACTTAAAAAAAATAAAGGCGCCGGTTTACTGAGTTCTCACTGATATACTGAGACTTGAGGGGGCTGAGCTGGGCTCTTATTGGCTCTCAAACATTGTTCTCAGTCTCCACCTGCTGTAAGGCATACACAACCCATCAGTTAAGCTGGGCTGGTCCGGTAGGGACTAAAGGAAATCAAATTAACAGGTAGGACCTAATTTCTCCTTTACTTTTTTTAGAAGTAGAAGGTATGAGCTTGACTTTGTGTGTGCAACTAGACCACCCCCCAAGGGTTGAGCCAGTCTTATTTACCTTTCACCTCCATATACTGTAGTTAACAAGCATGTTAGTAAAACAACTGGAAGTTATGATTAAAATTTTTAAAGACAGTAAATAGTAATTTGGTAAAAATCTACTTCAATCATATTTTGTAAATTTTTTTTTTTTTACTTTTCTACTTACCCTGGATTTAAGACACCGGGGAGTTTTAAGTCAGTGTTGAGAATTGGTGTTTTAAGCAGTTCTTTTAGTTCAAGATTATCTTTTCTTAAATTTTAAACTACTGTAACACAGGTTGCTGTTTCTTCAATAGGGCAGTGATACAGAACAAGATGGCGTCATGTCAGAAAAGGTGTCCCCAGACACAAAAAGAAAGGAATCGTCTGATCCTCCCAGATCTCCTAGACCCTCCAAACATCATTATTCAAGATCTCGATC
The DNA here is from genome assembly GCF_901765095.1 of Microcaecilia unicolor. Classification (NCBI taxonomy): domain Eukaryota; kingdom Metazoa; phylum Chordata; class Amphibia; order Gymnophiona; family Siphonopidae; genus Microcaecilia; species Microcaecilia unicolor. Next base: position 38,633,766 of record NC_044041.1, on the reverse strand, counting down.
CCGATCTCGGACCCGGTCCCGATCTAAGGAAAGAAAACGGAAATCTGGTATGAAGAAAGCAAGAATATTTCAGTTTGTGTTGGATTGATTGAGTTTGTCACCATTGCACTGTTTTTTGTTCAATCCAGACCATTGGGAATAGTTGTCTGTCAACCAGCAGATAGAGATAGAAAGTAGTTCTTTGTAATTCGCCCCTCAAGGGTATCATGGAGCCTTGGAATGTTTGGTATTTTCTCTCTCTCCAAGTGGATGGTGGTTGGACCATGCAGTTCTTCTTTGGTGCTGTCTTATGGCTCCTAACTCAGTTGTTTATTGGGTTTTGTTGAGCAGGGGGTTTACTTCTGGAGAAGTTTAGCTCCCTTTTATTTGGCCTGGTGGCATAGCTGGAACTTGGGGAAACTCAGTGAGGCGAGCTACACTCGTTTCCCCCCCCCCCCCCCCCAGATTTTCAAGGTGACTGAAGTGCCTTTTCGGTGAGACAGTTATCTTTTTGGAAAGATTTATTCCTTCCATTATTACAGGTGTACTCCACAGTTGGGTAAGTAGTTATGTGCTTTGGGGTCAGACTTCTAGCGCTTTACTCGCTCATGGTGGAGCAAACGATGGGAGTTCTTCTGCCTAGCTTGTTTACTCAGCACTTCTCAAGCCACGCAGTTCTGTGAACACTTTCTTCTCGCTTCCTGGCCGTTGATGTGTATGCCAGTAGTTTTGTTATTCGATGGGCATTAAGTTGGTGGGCTTTTACTTTCAGTGCTTTCTTTGCCACCTGCAGCTGCTATTCTACCCCATTCCTTTTTGTGTGTCAGAAATATTCCCAGAGGGATTCTAAAAGCTTTACACTGCCTTAGGAAGGCAGTGAGCTACTAGCAGACTCGCATCTTGCAGCCTTTTTACTTCTTTAGTGCACAGTTAGCTCTAGTGAGCCATCTTTGGATTGCACAGGGTAGCTTATTGACAAGGCTGCTTCTTATGCTAGCTACCGAGTGTGACAGGAATCAGTTGGCAAGTCACCTTGTGGAGCTTTCTTCCGGGTCTAGTCCATGTAGTCTGTGGGGTTTGGGGGGGTTTTATTTTTATTAAACGGGCAGCATAACTGCTAGTCTGCTTTCTCTCTTCGGTACCCCTTATGACGTGCTTTTTTTTTTCCCCCCCTCTGGGCTGTTTTCAGCACATTGGACGTTGGCGGCTGCTGTACCAATCCTGTACATTTTGCAGTCCCTCTTGTTTGCCTATGCTACGGGCATAGACACACTTATTGTCTGTTATGAGAGGTTCAGGGAGATTCATATGTCAGGCCTACTCTGAGGCATGCTGCACTGTTTACTTCTCAGCTTTTCCTAAGCTGGAGTACCTTATAGTGCAGTGCAACTCTGTGCATTCCTCATGTACTTCAGAAGTCAGATTTGTTCTGAGGCTGGGAGTGCAACTCATCTCATCTTCCTTTTGTTTATTGTATGGCCATAACATACATTTATATGGTACTCTCTGTTCTTGCTACTTTGCACACTACTTTAGCTGAATGTCTGCAGGCTGGACTATAGTTTGTCTATTACATCCGGCTAATTGGGGCATATTCTTGAGGCAGGATTCTCTTATAGGGCAAGCCTGCAGTGTTACAGGGTGCCTCAGCTACCCTATCTAAGCTGGGTAGTGCTACATTATAGGCACTCGCCTGTACCCTTAACTTCCAGGCATCCAGCTGTACAGAACGATTTTGGTGCAACCAGAGGTCATATGCATGGCACAGCTTTCACAACTTTCTCTGTAGCATTGCTTTCCTAACAGCTAGCTGAGGTTGCTGCAGGGTATTGGCTAGCCACAGCTCTCCTTGTGAAGTTTGACTTCGCAATGACACCTGCAGTGCATGGATTCAGCAGCATCATTCTGCATGGCATAGTACAGCTATGCCAATGAATTAGCATGGTTTTAGCAGCGTCCTGGATGCCAGACCAACAGCAACCTACTATTGTGTAGAATGCCTCTAGTGCCACCACCTAACTGCATAAAGTATTTGGATAAAGCAGCCAACTTTGTCACGATTGTATGGATACTGCATGCTCCACACAAGTGGGCAAGGGCACAGCTTCAGTGTAAGTCTGTTGCATGGCACAGTCCCGGAGGCTACGGCAGCCATTGAGTGGCACAATTTCAGCAGCATTTGTGGATGGCATGGCATAGTATACACAGCAGAGGTCTGAGGCAGGCCATGGCTACAGCAGTGGCAGTCACCTGCAGGGCACAGTCTTAGTATCACCAACCTTCTGTAGGATACAAGACCCTTTTAGGTGCTTTGCTGCATTCAGGAGCATGGCATTACTAGTGCCTGTCATCTTCCTGGTAAGGTTTCGTGAGCAGCTACATGCATAGCATGCAGACATCAATCACATCCACTTAACTGTCGCTGCTTCTTTGCTACCAGACTGTGTACTGCATCTCCAGTGGCACCCAGAGCTTAGTCTTGACTTCAGCAGCATCCAGAGGCTGATGGGTTTGCAGTCCTGGTCGGCTATTTGTTCAGCAGTTTTGGTCAGCAGCTCTGTTTGCATGCAAGTAGCCAGTCTTTAGCTACAGGGTGCCTTCTCTACTGACATGCCAGAATCTGCATCCAACTCTGTGTGCATCAGCTGGGGCACCAGCCAGTTTGATGTCGCACCTTTCTCAGTAGCATACCTATAGCAGCAGCCAGTTGGACTCTTCTACAGCAAGGTTCAGCTTATGGAGTACTCTCGGTGCTGGGCCATTCTAGGGCTCTATATATGGCAGTTTTCCAGCTCTAGATTTCAGTTGCGACACCAACAGTTGAATGGGCTGGTGTCTCTGGTCCTCTGCTGAAATTGCACTTCGGTAGCTACTCCTCTTGGTCATAGCTGCATCAGCTTCTGGCTGTGTGACTCCAGTTCAGCATTTGCTAGCTGTGCTTCTCCAGTGGCATCTTGAAGAGTGGTGGCTACCAGTTTGCTGTGTTTTTGGCAATAAGCCACGAGGCTTAGAGATTAGAAGCGACTGAATAGATTGGTTATGCTGCAGGCTTGTTGGCTGCTCCTCCAACACCAAATGGTTTAGTTCACCTGCCCTTCTCAACTATGGGAAGTGCTGTGCTAATCTGCTGATTAGGGTTCAGCTGCCCTTTCCAGTGGTAGACTCTTCTGTGGGTCGCCAGATATTTACAAGGCGACTGCTGTGTTGGGTTTGGCTGTCCTGGCTAGTTACTCCATTCATTCATTCTAGCCATCTGTGAGCTTTGCTCCTTTGTCCCACTCTGTAGCATGCTTGTTTAGCACCTTTGGTCAGGTTCGTGAGGTATTGCCTGAACCTGTTGGATCTTTGGTTTCTGCTTAGCTGATGCTGTTCAGTGTTCTGTTGGTTCTCTGAAGACATGCAGGCATGATATTCTTACAAATGTGTGCCGTCATCCAATGGAGCCTGCTGCAAACGCTTCCAAAGTGTACTGTATGGGAAATGCCTATGCCACAGTCAGTGATGTCCATCTCTACAGCTCATTTCAATGCCTGCACAGGCTATATCTCGGCCTGCACCCACACCAGCTTCTCAGCCAATACAGACGCCTACCCTGCATAAGAAAATCCGGGTTATGCTCGAAGAGCTGTCAGGACTACTGCAATCACAGTCTCTACAGGCATGCCTTGAGGGGTGAATTACAGTGAGCTATATTTCTTTCTCAATCTGCATTTCACCAGTTGATACAACTATTCCCAATGGTCTGGATTGGTTTGGTAGGATTAAAAAAAAAACATGTAAAAAGATTTTTCCCTCGGGCAAAAAGACATTTTTTATATGCAAAAAATGAATCTTTATTTAAAAAGTAAATTGGAGTTCGACAAATCCCAAGCGCCAGGTCTCTGTTTTTTCTCTCCTTTGACACAGCTATTTCAAACTGCTTCTCTCTGCTCTGTACAACTATTGGGATCTTAATATACTTGAGCCATGTCTCACAGTTTCAAGTCTCAAGACTTCCCGTACTTAAGAGACCATTCGCTGTGCAGAGAAGAAAGGAGCAATTTTTGAGGCATGGGCTGGTGGCTGCTATAAAACAGAACCAGAGAGAAACAGGTAACTTGGGGCGGGGGGGGGGGGGAGGTGCAGGAGAGACACTGGGTGAAGGCTGTGGGAGTGGCACAAGAGAGAAGATGAAGGGGTACCCAGCCTATGATGATGAGTGAAGCAACTATTGACTAATGATTAGCAGAGGCACATTAAGGAACTGATTTACTAAAGTTTTTTTCCTATACACAAAATGGGGGGGGGGGGGGGGCTTAGTCATTTTCTAAAAGAGCTACTGCTAACCTGGAAGCGGATGCCAACCTCTCCCCCCACCCCCCCGCACACACACAAAAAAAACTTCACTGGAGACAATGTTGGGGAGGGGGGAGAGATATCTTAAACGTTTTGGGCTGGCTCCTATATTTAACGAAAATTTGTTGAGGCTTGTACTAAGGTGTTTTCTATTATGTAGCTTCACACTGTTCCAAAATCTGTGGGATAGTTGTCCATCAACCAACAATACTGAGGAGCTGGACTGGATGCCGAGAGAGGTATGTCTCAGCTCAGTTCTTTTGTCTCCAGCACACACTTTTCAGGCTCTAGTTTTGAGTGCTTTGCTCCTGATCCAGTTGATCAGCTGGATGCCAGTTGAGCTTTGTGGGTGGCTTGAGTCTGCAGGTCATATCTTCAGATCCCCTGTCTGTGGTGTTTAGCAAATTTACTTTTCTCCCTTCAGCACTCCCCTGTTTCCTGTAGAGCTTTCCCTTTGAGGTACAACAATCTTTAAAAAAAAAAAAAAAAAAAACAGAAAGGAGAAGGAAAGAGGTTTGCTGGAGAGAGTGGGACTGAGTATCAGTCCTGATACTTCCTCATCTGGGTAAGACTTGTGGAGACCGTGACCTTGGAAGGAGCAACCGGAGGGTACATCCAACTAAAGTTTGACTCAGAACTGCCTAGAGGGCTGCAAGTTCTATTTCCTCATCGACCCTCCAGACCGGTCAAGACGCGTGGGTTATGCTCGCCTACCAGCAGAGGGAGACTGAGAACACTAACTTCAACTATGTACATATAACCTGTGCCCATCCCACAAAAGCCAGTATTTTCTCAGTCTCAGCAGAGGGTAGACAGGCAGCCTGTGCAGCTTGTCCGGTCTGGTAGGAGTCAGGGATCAGTTGAGAGTTTTAGCCTGGTCTATTGATCATTCCTGAGGAACTTCCCTGTGCCTGGACTACTCTGTGTGCTGGGGATTGGCGGTGCCGCTGGGGCCTGCCATTGTCCCCCCTGGGGTGTCACACCCGGGTGGCCGGGTCCCTCCCCCGAGCTAGCTCTCCAGTTTGGGCAGCTTTGTGCCTCGGCTGCAGTTTTATATTGCAGCCTTGAGTGCCAGGGATTTAATAGCAGCAGGGCTCAAATGGTGCTGCAATAAAGTTTAAAAAAAAAAAAAAAAAAAAAACCCAGACGCTGTGGAGAGCTGTGCAGCTGCACTCCGGAGTGCCGGAGCTGGGCAGCCGTGCAAGTTGAGCTGTGAGTGGCTTCTTTGGGTGAGTTCCCAGTTCCTTTACCTTTGGGAGGTTTTTGGCGCGAAGATGTCCTCGAAGCCGCTTCGCTGTCGTTCTTGCGCTCGTCGGGGGGTCGACGCGATTGGCGGTTCCTGCCGCTTTTGCGGGGAACCGAAGACTCAGGCCTCCGCTCCGCCGGTGTTAGCGGCGGAACTTCCCGCGCCAGCCTTGCAGGAGGTTGCAGGGGCTTCGGCTAGCGGTTCAGCGGCGGTCCCGGTTTTGGCGGGAACCGCCGCCATTTTGGATTCGGGCCCGAGAATCCCGGATTTAGTCAGCGGCCCTCAGGGCAGCCCGGTGGCGGGTGCTTCGGGAGGGGACGTTTCGGGAAGGATGGGTTTCCCTCCTGAATTTGTTTGGTCCTTATTTCAAGCCTGGCAGGCGGGACCATCGCGCACGGAGCCCCTTAGTCCGGGGGCGGGCTTGAGCGCTAAGAGGCCACGTGTTGAGTGGGCTGAAGACCTGGACTGTTTTTCTCCTCCAGAGTCAGAGGGCGACTTTAGTCCCCTGGAGGAGGAGGAGGGGTCCTTGTCCGGACCAGATAGAGAGACAGTGCCCGGGGAGGATCCGTCGGTGGTCCGCATTTTTCACAGGGAGGAATTGGCGGATCTTATTGAGCAGGTGTCTACTATGCTCAAGTTTGACCCGGCAGTAGATCCGGCTCCCTCTGAAAAGCAGGACCCGTTGGTTAAGGGGATCCGCAGGGTATCTCGGACCTTTCCTATGAATGCGGATCTTAGAGAGATGGTAACGCAGGAATGGCTCTCGCCGGAGGCACCTTGTAAGGTGGCACGGGCCATGGCTAAGCTCTATCCCCTTCCGCAGGAAGATAGAGACTCTTTAAAGCCTCCAACTGTGGATGCCGTAGTGACGGCGGTGACCAAGGCTACTGCAATTCCTGTAGATGGAGGGGCTGCCTTGCGGGACCCTCAGGACAGGAAATTGGAGACATTTCTGAAGCGCAGTTTTGATTTATCGGCGCTGGCTTTGCAGGCTTCAGTTTGTGGAGGTCTGGTGGCTCGAGCATGTTTCCGCTGGGCTGAGCGGCTGCTAGATGCTCCGCAGGTTGATAGAGCTGCCTTAGTGCAGGATTTGGCAAAGTTGGAGATGGGCTCGTCATTCTTGGCAGATGCGCTATATGATTTGTTGCGTGCATCGGCGAAGAACATGACCCTTGCAGTGGCGGCTCGAAGGGCCCTGTGGTTGCGGGGCTGGCTGGCAGATGCCGCGTCCAAGGCAAAGTTGTGTTCGCTTCCCTTTAAGGGCGCTTTGCTTTTTGGAGACGAATTGGATAAGTTGGTTAGGGGTCTTGGTGACACTAAGATCCCGCGGCTTCCAGAGCTTCGGCCTAAGGCGTCTAGGGGCGCGGCGGTGCGAGGCCGTTTTCAGGAAGCTAGACGGTATCGGCCGGGTAGGCCCTCGGGGGGGTTCCGGGGTCGTTATTTTCAGAGAACCCAGCCCTTTCGTGGGGGCCGCCGGGGGGGGCGAGCTGCCTTTTCGGGAGCGGCCAGTACGTCCCGTGGGTCGCAATGATGGTTTGGGGGTCCAGCCTCTGGTTCGTGTAGGGGCTCGCTTACGCTTGTTTTACCAGAGGTGGGCCCAAATCACGTCGGACCAGTGGGTGCTGCAGATAGTGCGAGACGGGTACGCGCTGGAGTTCGACGGTCCTCTGTCCGATTTCTTTCTCGTCTCTCCCTGTCATTCAAGGCGCAAGGCAAGGGCAGTGCGAGACACTCTGTCACGTCTGGTAGATTTAGGTGCTGTGGTGCCGGTTCCGCCAGAAGAACGAGGTACCGGTTGTTACTCCATTTACTTCGTGGTGCCAAAGAAAGAGGATCCTTTTCGGCCCATTTTAGACCTCAAGAGGGTCAATGCGGCTCTAAAGATTCCTTCCTTTCGGATGGAAACGTTGCGCTCGGTCATTGTAGCGGTTCAGGAAGGGGAATTTCTGACTTCATTGGATTTGACAGAAGCTTATTTACACATCCCCATTCTAGAGGCGCACCAGCGCTTTCTTCGTTTTGTGGTGTTAGGGAGTCACTTTCAGTTTTGTGCGCTCCCGTTCGGCCTGGCTACAGCTCCTCGCACTTTCTCCAAGGTGATGGTGGTCGTGGCAGCGGCTTTACGGTTGCAGGGCATTTTGGTGCATCCGTATCTCGACGACTGGTTAATTCGAGCCAAAACGCAGGCGGAGAGCGAGGAGGCTACCGCCCGGGTGGTGACCTTTTTGCAGTCGCTGGGTTGGGTTGTCAATCTGGCCAAGAGTCACCTAGTTCCGTCACAGTCGCTGGAATATCTGGGAGTTCGGTTCGACACGGAGCGAGGCCGGGTGTTTTTGACGGCTCCTCGCATTTCCAAACTGCAGATTCAGATACATCAGCTCCGAGCTCAGAGGGCGCCTGCGGCGCGGGAATATCTTCAGGTGTTAGGTCTGATGGCTGCGTCTATAGAGGTAGTCCCTTGGGCCAGGGCCCACATGAGACAGTTGCAGAGTTCGTTGTTGACTCGTTGGTCCCCTCAATCCCAGGAGTTGGAGGAGCGGTTAGCGCTGCCGGAGAGGGTTCGACGCAGCCTCCGCTGGTGGCTTCACACTCCGAATCTAGCGAAGGGTATGCCGCTAGAGGTGCCGAATTGGGTGGTACTGACCACGGATGCGAGTCTGTTAGGCTGGGGGGCGCATTGTCTAGGGCAGGTGGCCCAAGGGCGATGGACGTCGGTAGAGGTGGCGTGGTCCATCAACCGCCTGGAGACTCGAGCAATTCGGTTGGCTCTTCGGTCTTTCCAGAGTCTGCTAGAGGGCAAGGCGGTCAGAGTTCTTTCCGACAATGCCACGGCCGTCGCTTATGTGAATCGGCAGGGGGGGACGAAGAGCCCGGGATTAGCTGTAGAGGCGGCGGAGTTGTTGGGGTGGGCAGAGGCCCATCTTCAGGCTCTTTCGGCAGGCCACGTAGCAGGAGTGGACAATGTGGACGCGGATTATCTGAGCAGGCACATGTTGGATCCCGGAGAGTGGGCCCTCCATCCCTCAGTGTTCGAACGGATAGTGTTGCAGTGGGGTCGGCCGGTGTTGGATCTCATGGCATCGGCCGACAATGCGCAGGTCCCGCGGTACTTCAGTCGTCGAAGAGATGCTCGAGCCGAGGGTCTCGACGCGTTGGTTCTGCCGTGGCCGACTCAGCAGTTGCTCTATGTGTTTCCGCCGTGGCCGCTGGTGGGCCGCGTGGTACAGCGGATCGGTCGTCATCCCGGCTTAGTGATTCTGATAGCGCCCAATTGGCCTCGTCGGCCATGGTACGGAGATCTGATGCGGTTGTTAGTGCAGGGTCCTTTTCCCCTGGGGTCTCAGGTGAGACTGGTGCAGGGACCGATCGAGATGGCCGACCCCTCTCCATTCTTGCTTACGGCTTGGCTCTTGAAAGGCACAGATTGAGAAAGAAGGGTTTCTCGGCCAGAGTCATTGATACAATGTTGCGATCGCGTAAGAAGTCCACGTCGTTGGCTTATGTGCGGGTGTGGCGCATCTTTGAGAGTTGGTGTCTTGAACGGAATGTTGTCCCTTTGCGGGCTTCGGTGATGGAGATTTTGGAGTTTTTGCAGGATGGTTTGGACAGGGGGCTCTCCCTTTCTTCCCTGAAGGTGCAGGTTGCGGCTTTGTCTTGTTTCAGAGGTAAGGTTGGAGGAGTCTCCTTAGCAGCTTCTCCGGATGTAGGGCGGTTCCTGAGGGCAGTGAAGTTGATTCGGCCGCCCCGTCGTCCAATGGTTCCGCCTTGGGATTTGAATTTGGTCTTGGAGACTCTGGTGGGTCCTCCGTTTGAACCATTGGCGTCCATCACATGTAAGGATCTTACCTTGAAAACAGTTTTTCTGGTGGCCATTGCTTCCGCTCGGAGAGTATCAGAGTTGCAAGCCTTGTCTTGTAGGGAGCCTTTTCTGTCCTTTGCGAAAGAGAAAGTGACTTTGAGGACGGTTCCTTCCTTTGTTCCTAAGGTGGTTTCAGCGTTCCATGTGAATCAAGTGATTTCGTTACCGGTGTTGGGGGATCGTTCGGGGGATGCCTCTCAGCGTCGGTTGGCTAAGTTGGATGTTCGGCGCGCCTTGCGGTCCTATTTGAGCAGAACGCGAGATTTCCGGGATTCGGATAGGTTGTTCGTTTTGTTTGGAGGTCCTAAGAGAGGAGCTGCGGCCTCCAAGGGGACTCTGGCTAGGTGGTTGAAGGAGGCTATTGCCTCAGCGTATTTGTTGAGGCGGCGTTCGGTGCCCCCGTTGCTTAAGGCGCATTCAACTCGGGGGGTTGCCGCTTCCTGGGCGGAGAGTAGTTTTGTTCCTCCGCAGGATATTTGTAAAGCAGCGGCATGGTCGTCCATTCATTCCTTTGTTAAGCATTATAGGATTGATGTTCAGGCAAAAGAGGATGCAGGTTTTGGAGCGGCTGTGCTGTCTTCTGCGTTTCGAGGGTCCCACCCTTAAGTTTCTACTGCTTTGGTACTTCCCACGCGTCTTGACCGGTCTGGAGGGTCGATGAGGAAGGTGAAATTAGGCCTTACCTGCTAATTTTCTTTCCTCGAGACCCTCCAGACCGGTCAAGAGCCCGCCCCATGGATTTCAGAGATATTGTTCGTATCAGAAGTATTTGAGCCGTGTTCTGCTATGACTATTCCTTTTATCTTTCATTGGGTCGGAGAGTTTTTCTTCGTCCATAATACTTGACAGAGCGGGGCGCTTGACGTTCCGTCTGTCTGAGCACACTGTTGGTGTTGTCTATTGGTTTTCCAGGTACAGGGGTTTTTCTACATTCAAGAGTTCAGGTTGCAGGGGGTTTTCTCTGCTTTGCTAAGTGTATACTGGCTTTTGTGGGATGGGCACAGGTTATATGTACATAGTTGAAGTTAGTGTTCTCAGTCTCCCTCTGCTGGTAGGCGAGCATAACCCACGCGTCTTGACCGGTCTGGAGGGTCTCGAGGAAAGAAAATTAGCAGGTAAGGCCTAATTTCACCTTAGTGCAGGGGAAGGATTTGAACTCAACGCTTGATACACACTTTGCTGTTCTTGTGACAGATGGGGTGAATGGTGACTACTGTGGGGGCAGTTACGTGGTGTTCCTGCTGTGGGACCCACCAGCTTGCATTGGGACATTTCATTGTGTGCAGTTTCGGAATCCCGTGGGATATGGAGGGAAACGGTCAGCGGCAGCACAACTTGGGATTTGGTTCAGCATCCAAACATCCCAGAGTCTTCGGGCGCTCTAGCAGGGCTGGTGCGCAGTTTGATGCAGGAGAGCGCAGGAACGGGTGCCATTTGTGAGGGCAGACAGTGAGGAGCAGCCTCCCTGATCACATGCAGAGCACAGCTGCCATTTCAGAGCCTCGGGTCAGACAGCATTAAGCTGCATCAGTGCCTTTCTTGGTGGTTATATTGCTCTTAAACCAGGCCTGTTTACTGAAGCCGGGACAGAGTTGCTGCAAGGTGCTTCAGTTTGTCACCCCGCTGTCCCTCCTGCTCCTAACATACCTCATTTAGACTTCCAGGAGTGGGCAGATGAGGCAGTGCTTATCCCTCATTCCTTAGCATCCCTCCGGACCGGCCCAGGATTGGACTGATGGGTTGTGCACGCCTACCAGCAGGTGGAGACTGAGAAAAAAACTCTGACTCTAGAGAGCCAATGAGAGCCCTGGTCATGTGACCCTAGTCCCAGTATTTTCTCAGTCTCCCAGCAGGTAGGACGTGAGCCTATTAGTCTCTCTTTTTGGTATTGGTAGATTTTCTTTATTGGTTCTTCTGTGCCCAGGAATTTTATTGAGGTCATTCCTGATACTAAGTGCCTTAGTGTTCAGCCTCTGGGGTGTTAAACTCGGGTGTCCCGAGTCCCTCCCCCCTATTTCCTCCCCATCTCCCTTCTGGTGTATCCCCACACAGCTTTATTAATAACTAAGGGAAGGGCTACCCTTTCATTGAAAGGAGTATTGCCTTTGGGAGAGGCAGCCAGTATTAAAAAAAAAAAAAAAAAAAAAAAAAAAAAAAGAACTGAAACAGCTGAGTAAGCTATCTGTTCTCCGCTGACTTAACGAGCAGGCAGCTCTGTCAGGCAGCTCTGTTGTGGGTTTTCAGCACCTGTTTTAAAAAAAAAAAAAAAAAAAAAAAGAGCTACGAGATAGGGGGAAGCGAACTAAGGCAAGCCAGTGCCTTTTTAGTGTTTTATTGCTCCTGTCAGCCCTCGGGTTTTTAGCTGCTAATTAGGCTGTTAAAAAAGGCGCGAACCGCGTTGCCGCTTTCTCGCGAGTGCTCGCTTGTTGCCGCGATGGCGGAAAAGTTGAAAAGATGTGCAGTGTGTCAGCGTCGGGGAGTTAATGCCGCCGGCGCCTGTAAATTTTGTACGGCGCTTGACATGCCCGCCGTTCCTCTTCCTCCGCCGGTTTTGTCTTCGGTTCCGTCGGGGGTTTCGATTTCGCCGTCGCGCTCCCTCGCTCCTAGTTCGGAGGCCTCTGGCTTAGTTCTTGAAGCGCCCGCGGCGAAAGTGGCGCGAACGGCGGCCATTTTGTCTCCTGCTCCTTCAACGTCGGGTGCTGCGTCTGGCCCTTTAAACTCCGCGATTTTGGGAGATTTAAATACGGAGGTCCTGGCACACTCGACAACCACTCAGGGAGGAGGTTTTCCCCCTGAGTTTGTTGTTCAGATGTACCAGGCCTTCCTGATGCAGCGAGAAGTGCCAGCAGCGGGGCTGGCAGGGGCTACAGCGGGGCTGTCAGGGGCTATGGGCAGTTCAGTTCCTACTGCAGCTAAGCCTAGGACATGTGAGTTTCCTTCAGATCTGATACCAGAGCATAGTTCAGACATGCCTTTTTTGGAGGAAGAGGAAGATTTAGGACCGGCACTTAATGAGCTGGCTTGGGAGGATCCTTCCTCTTTAGATCCTGACCCTGTTCCTTTGGGCCAGGGGGAAGATCCCTCGGTGGCTAGAGTGTTTCACAAGGAAGATTTACAGGATCTTATTGTTATGGTGGCTACTACTTTAAATTTTGATGATCAGCCTCCAGCTTCACAAGTCCGTAAAGTTGATTTGTTGGTTAAGGGCTCTAGGGCTTCTAGCAAGACCTTTCCTATGCATGAGGACATTTGGGATGTCATTAAAGCGCAGTGGGAGGTCCCGGATGCTGCTTTTCGGCCTACTAGATCTATGTCTCGTTTATATCCAGTGCCCGAAGCTGATAAAGCACTTCTTAAGCTCCCAGTGGTTGATGCTGTGGTCTCTGCGGTTACTAAACGCAACACAGTCCCAGTAGATGGAGGAACGGCGCTTAAAGATACTCCAGACAGGCGTTTGGACTCTCTTTTGAAGCATAATTTTGAAGTTTCCTCCCTGGCAGTGCAGGCGGCCATTTGCGGATCTTTAGTGGCCAGGGCCTGCTTTCGGTGGGCCGAAAGAGTCTTGGATAGATCTTCCGATGATCTTGCAGCTATAGATGTCGAAGTGGCAAAGATTGAAACAGGCTCTGCTTTTTTAGCCGATGCACTATATGACCTGTTGAGGGCTTCTTCTAAATCTTTGGCCCTGGGAGTTGCAGCTCGCCGCTCTCTTTGGTTGAAAGGTTGGTCGGCAGATGCAGCCTCCAAATCTAAGTTGAGTAAATTTCCCTTTAGGGGTTCATTTTTGTTTGGAGACGATTTGGACAAATTGGTTCACTCCCTAGGAGACTCTAAGGTGCCTCGTCTCCCTGAAGATCGGCCTCGCCTATCCAGTCGGGGGGCCTTCTTTGGACGTGGTAGGCTAAGGTCTTTCCGTAGATTTCAGCCTGATAAAGCTTCACAGCCTCAGAGGTCGCGTTTCTTTTCCAGGAACCAGTCCTTTTGAGGTTACCGCAGAGGAGGCAGATTCTCAAGCGGCAATTTTCGCTCCCCTGCGCGTCCTTCCCAATGAAGGTGCGAGGGCCCCTTCTCTGGTACCTGTCGGAGCTCGGCTTTCTCAGTTTTATCAGAGGTGGGCCCACATTACATCAGATCAGTGGGTCTTGGAGGTGGTTCGAGACGGATATGCCTTAGAATTTGCAAGGCCTATTTCAGACGCCTTTCTGGAGTCTCCCTGTCGTTCTCCCCTCAAAGCGCGTGCGGTTCGGGAGACTCTCCAGAGGCTCTTAGATCTCCAGGCGATTTATCCAGTTCCTCCTGCCGAGTACAAGCAAGGTCGGTATTCCATTTACTTTGTGGTGCCCAAAAAGGAGGACTCCCATCGTCCTATTCTCGACCTCAAAGCTGTCAATCGCGCTCTCAAGGTCACCAGTTTCCGGATGGAGACCCTTCGGTCAGTCATAGTAGCAGTGCGCAAGGGAGAGTATTTAACAGCTTTGGACCTGACAGAGGCCTATTTGCATATTCCCATTCGTCCTGCTCACCACAAGTTTTTGCGTTTTGCAATTCTAGGCCGACATTATCAGTTTCGCGCTCTGCCTTTCGGCCTGGCGACGGCGCCGCGCACATTTACCAAAGTGATGGTCGTGGTGGCAGCGGCTCTCAGGAAGGAAGGGATTTTGGTTCATCCCTACCTGGACGACTGGTTGATAAGGGCAAAGACTTATCAAGAAAGTTGTCAGGTCACGGAGCGAGTAGTATTGTTCCTGCAGTCCCTAGGTTGGGTGGTGAACATAGCCAAGAGCCATTTGGTTCCCTCTCAGTCTCTAGAGTATTTGGGGGTCACCTTCGATACTGCGAGGGGTCGAGTTTTTCTTCCGCAGGGCAGAATCCTAAAGCTCCGGTCTCAAGTTCGGAATTTGATGCATCTGAAAGTACCGTGTGCTCGAGACTATCTTCAGGTTCTCGGTTCCATGGCTGCCTCGATAGAAGTAGTTCCCTGGGCCAGGGCTCACATGAGATCTCTTCAGTGGTCTCTTCTGACCCGGTGGTCTGCTCAAACAGATTCCCTTCTGTTGAGACTGCCTTTGCGGCTCCGGGAGCGAATCTCTCTGTTTTGGTGGCTACGGATGCAGAATCTCACTGTGGGGATGCCATTGGAGACTCCGCGGTGGATTCCTCTAACAACAGATGCCAGTCTCCGAGGCTGGGGGGCTCATTGCCTGGACAAGTGGGCCCAGGGCCTCTGGTCGCCGCTGGAAGCAGTTCAATCCATCAACTTTCTGGAGACCAGGGCGATTCGGTTAGCTCTGCTGCACTTCGGTTCTCTTCTGGAGGGCACAGCGGTGCGAGTTCTCTCGGACAACGCCTCGGCAGTAGCCTACATCAACCGCCAGGGAGGTACGAGGTGCCGTCTCCTGTGTCGGGAAGCGGAGAGTCTCCTGGCGTGGGCGGAGATTCACCTCACGGCCATCTCAGCCTCGCATGTGGCAGGAGTGGACAACGTCCAAGCAGACTTCCTCAGTCGTCACACTCTAGATCCCGGGGAATGGGCTCTGAGCGATCGGGCGTTCCAGTTGATAGTACAGCGCTGGGGTCTTCCAGTACTAGATCTCTTTGCCTCCAGGCTCAACTCCAAAGTTCCTCGCTTCTTCAGTCGCCGAAAGGATGTAAGGGCGGCAGGGGTAGACGCCCTCTTGCAGCAATGGCCCTCCGGCCTTCTTTACGCGTTTCCTCCATGGCCACTAATAGGTCGTCTCCTTCAGAAGATCGAAGACCACGGGGGGGGCGATCATTTTGGTGGCACCGGACTGGCCTCGGCGTCCCTGGTACGCGGATCTCCAGCGTCTGTCCGTGGCGTCTCCTCTTCGTCTTCCGGCACACAAGGCTTTGCTGGTTCAAGGACCAGTTCCGCATCCAGATCCAGCTCGATTTTGTCTTACGGCTTGGCTCTTGAACGAGCTCGTTTAACTAAGCGAGGATTTTCAACGCCAGTAATTTCTACCATGCTGCAGTCTCGTCGCCGTTCCACCTCTTTAAACTATATTCGCACGTGGAGAATTTTTGAGGATTGGTGTGCAGAAGCTGACATTGTTCCTTTTCGGGCGTCAGTACCTCAGATGTTAGATTTTTTACAGCGAGGTTTTGATAAGGGACTCTCTCTTTCGTCGCTGAAGGTGCAGGCGGCAGCTTTGTCCTGTTTCAGAGGTAGAATAAGGGGTAAGTCTTTGGCTAGTCTTCCCGAGGTGGCTCGTTTTTTGAAGGGGGTCAGCCTTCTTCGTCCTCCGGTCAGATCGGTTTTTCCATCTTGGGACCTTAATCTGGTGCTTTCGTCTCTGACAAAGCCTCCTTTTGAGCCTTTACAAACATGTTCTCTGAAGGATTTAACGCTTAAGACGGTGTTTTTGGTGGCTATCGTGTCAGCCAGAAGAGTCTCAGAGTTGCAAGCTTTTTCCTGTAGATCTCCATTTCTGGAATTTTCTAAAGAGCGAGTGGTCCTTCGGCCGGTTCCTTCCTTTTTGCCCAAGGTACTATCTCGGTTTCATATGTCCCAGTCGGTTTTTCTTCCTATTCTGGGATCCTCCTCCGGAACGCAGGAGCAGCGAAAGTTGTATACTCTGGATGTTAGGAGAGTACTTAAACGGTATCTTGCGGTTACGGAGGACTTCCGTCGATCAGACCGCCTCTTTCTGCTGTTGGCTGGTCATCGCAAGGGCCTGGCAGCTTCTAAGCCTACTTTGTCTCGGTGGATCAAAGAAATGATAGCGTCTGCTTATCTTTTGGCAGACAGACCAGTCCCGGCAGCGCTTAAAGCTCATTCTACCCGGGGGCAGGCAGCCTCGTGGGCGGAGTGTTCCTTGGTGCCACCAGCGGAGATCTGTAAGGCAGCGACTTGGTCGTCACTTCATTCTTTCTCTAGGCATTACAGGCTAGATGTACAGTGTCGTCAGGAGACCGTCTTTGCATCTCGCGTACTCACAGCGGGTTTGCTGGGGTCCCTCCCTTAGGACTACTGCTTTGTTACGTCCCATCAGTCCAATCCTGGGCCGGTCCGGAGGGATGCTAAGGAAGGAGAAATTAGACCTTACCTGCTAATTTGCTTTCCTTTAGTCCCTCCGGACCGGCCCAGGTCCCTCCCGTGTTCTATGGTTCTCAATTTTACTGTGTACAGAGATGCAACTGTCGTCTACAGAGCTGTTCTGCTAGTTAGACAGTTAAAGGAGATACATTATGCTCTATAAGAAATACAAATGCATTATGTTCTACAAGTTAAATGTTTTGCAAGTTCTCTGGTTATTCAGTTCATAATATTGTACAACTTGCACAGTTTATGGGATACACATTTCTGTTCTTAATTGGCCATGCCACGGCTCTGAGCTGAGTTGTTGGTGCGCCCAGTGTCACGGCAAAGCCGTAGTTTAAGCACGTTGGTTTCTCTCGTGCTGCCTGGCTGCTTAAATTCCTCAGGGCACAGAATATAGGTCCTTCTTTTCCTTTCTGCTTGGTTATTCAAATACTGGGACTAGGGTCACATGACCAGGGCTCTCATTGGCTCTCTAGAGTCAGAGTTTTTTTCTCAGTCTCCACCTGCTGGTAGGCGTGCACAACCCATCAGTCCAATCCTGGGCCGGTCCGGAGGGACTAAAGGAAAGCAAATTAGCAGGTAAGGTCTAATTTCTCCTTATCTGATATGGTCTGTCTGTTCAGAGGAACCATTGTTGAAGGAGCTGTTAGAGGAGAGAGACTTCCCTCGGGGGGGGGGGGGGGGGGGGGGGAGGTTCTTTCATAAAGTGGAGCTAGGTATTGTTATTTGAGGCACGGACGGTGCTTTCCATTGAGGAGCCTTCTGTTTCGGCCTCAGGAGTTCCATCTTTGTCAATCATGAGGGGGCTTAGTGCCCCTTCTAAGGCCTTCCTGATGCATCCAGACATTGAACACTTGGTTATAGCAAGGTCGGACGCAGGCCTAAGAATGGGAAAAATAAATCACATCTTCCCAGTGGCCATTACAGGAGTCTCTTCTCAGTCGCTGGTCTCCTGTGTCACAGAAGTACGACCTTCATCTTCCATGGGCAAAAGGTAGAAGACGGATAGAACGGGATCCTCCTGGATTCGAGTACAAAACCTTTCAAAGTTCTTTTTTTTTTTTTTTTCTTTGCTCAGTCATTTAGGTATGGGCATTTTACATATATCCTCCAAAAACAAAATTTTTTAAGACTGTTGATGTATTTAACACTGAAGATTATTCTCCCAGGCTCTCCTATTTGCGTACCAGTCTTTCCTCCTTAAAAGTTGCGAGGCCCCATCCAATGCTAAAGTTATATCACAGGGAGCACGACTTAGCGGGATCTGGCGTTCTCGACGTTAAAATAAAGTTTAATGACAGAAGGAGTGCTTGTTTGTTTTCACGGCCGTCGCTGCTTACAGTATGCAGTGATCAGCAGCCATAACCCAGCGCTGGAGTTCTCTATTCCCCTCCTCCCTTTACGGATCTTGAAGGAGGTTTAATAGGCTTGCTTCCATTCCTGTCTGTCTAGTCCACTGTAAGCAAGAAAGCCATTTGGTTAATCTCGGTTTCCACTCCCGCGCAGCCGTCATTGCCGTTCACTCAAAACACAGCAAGCAAACCTGTGAATTGCATCCACGTTCTTTATTGTTGGTCCATCTGTAACAAGTCTAAAGCTGTTTTAGTTGGATAGGCAGTGCCTCAAAAATTATTGTAGCTAGTAGAAACAAACAATTATAAATTCTGTAGTTTGTGTTCATTTTTCTTCACTGTTCTATACAATTCAGATGGCTAGATTTCAGGGGGGATGGGGGGAGAAAATCTAAGAGGAGTTGTGAGGCCTGGTCAAATTTTCAAGGGTCTGAAGTGGGGGGGGTTATTTTCAAAATATATTTGTCAGTACTTCAGAAGATGCTTTATTTCCAGTGCTATATTGTGGTTTTCATTGGAGCACTAGATACCTGCTTTTTTCTTCATGATGACAAAAAAAAAATAGTTCGCTCTAAAGAATACTTGCAAAAGTTTTAATGCCTGTGTGTGTGATTTTTTTTTTCTTTTTGTTTTAATTTGGCAGAAATGTCATTTTATTTTAAAGCTTCCCCTATGAACATATAACATAACATTTTAAATCAGCAAAACAGTATTAAAAATTATTTTACCTACTAGACACAGCAGAAACTCTTTGTCTATGTCCAAATGTTTCTGGAAGGGCTGCTTACATCTAGCTCTAGCTGTATTCATTGTCTGAGGGGCTGCATACACCAGGATGGCAAAAGGTAAAAGACGGATACAGCGGGATCCTCCTGGATTCGATTACGAAACCTTTAAAAGTTCATTTTTTTCTTTGCTCAGTCGTTTCAAAGAAGCGCCCCAGTCTTAACATAGTACTTAACAAATCCTGAAGATCCCAGGGATCCCGCAGATCTGGGTTTTACACCGTCCTTAGCATTTCTCTTGCTCACATTAAACCTTGGTGTACTGTTCTGCTTCAAACCAATAAGGAAGACACCCTATGAGGCATTCAAACATTGATAAGTAGACACACAGCATTAAAAAAAAAAAAGATGAAAACCACAAACAGGACAAAGACACTGGAGCACATATTCACTCAGTATTGATGGAGAACAGAGACAGAATTGGAAATGAGAAAAATATGCATAACGTTAGAGCACTGTTCACGGAAGAGTGTGTATGAACAACTTGAAAAGCTTAAGGTGGACAAAGCCATGGGACTGGATGGGATTCACCCCAGGATATTGAGGGAGCTCAGAGAGGTTCTGGCGGGTCCTCTTAAAGATTTGTTTAATATATCCTTGCAGATGGGAGAGGTTCCGAGGGATTGGAGAATGGCGGAGGTGGTCCCTCTTCACAAAAGTGGTGATAGGGAAGAAGCTGGAAACTACAGGCCGGTAAACCTCACTTCGGTTATTGGAAAAGTAATGGAAGCGATGCTGAAGGAAAGGATAGTGAATTTCCTGGAAGCCAATAAGTTGCAAGATCCGAGACAACATGGTTTTACCAAAGGGAAATCGTGCCAAACGAATCTCATTGAATTCTTTGATTGGGTGACAGGAGAATTGAATCAGGGACGAGCTATAGACATAATCTACTTAGATTTCAGCAATGCTTTTGACACGGTTCCCCACAGGAGGCTCTTAAATAAACTGGGTAGGCTGAAGATAGGACCCGAAGTGGTGAACTGGATTAGGAACTGGTTGACGGACAGAAGCCAGAGGGTGGTGGTGAATGGAATTTGCTCGGAGGAGGGAAAGGTGAGTAGTGGTGTTCCTCAAAGATCGGTGCTGGGACCGATTCTGTTCAATATATTTGTGAGTGACATTGCCGAAGGGTTAGAAGGTAAAGTTTGCCTATTTGCGGATGATACTAAGATCTGTAACAGAGTGGACACCCCAGAGGGAGTGGAAAACATGAAAAAGGATCTGAGGAAGCTAGAAGAATGGTCTAAGGTTTGGCAATTAAAATTCAATGCGAAGAAATGCAAAGTGATGCACTTAGGGAATAGAAATCCTCGGGAGATGTATGTGTTAGGCGAGAAGAGTCTGATAGGAACGGACGGGGAGAGGGATCTTGGGATGATAGTATCTGAGTATCTGAAGGCGACGAAACAGTGTGACAAGGCGGTGACCATAGCTAAAGGTTGTTAGGCTGTATAGAGAGAGGTGTGACCAGCAGAAGAAAGGGGGTGTTGATGCCCCTGTATAAGTCGTTGGTGAGGCCCCACCTAGAGTATTGTGTTCAGTTTTGGAGGCCGTACCTTGCGAAGGATGTAAAAAGAATTGAAGCGGTGCAAAGAAAAGGTACGAGAATGATAAGGGATTTGCGTTACAAGACGTGTGAGGAGAGACTTGATGACCTGAACATGTATACTCTGGAAGAAAGGAGAAACGGGTGATATGATACAGATGTTCAAATATTTGAAAAGTATTAATCCGCAAACGAACCTTTTCCAGAGATGCGAAGGAGGTAGAACGAGAGGACATGAAATGAAATTGAAGGGGGGCAGACTCAAGAAAAATGTCAGGAAGTATTTTTTCACGGAGAGAGTAGTGGATGCTTGGAATGCCCTCCCGCGAGAGGTGGTGGAAATGAAAACGGTAACAGAATTCAAGCACGTGTGTGATAAACATAAAGGAATCCTGTTCAGAAGAAATGGATCCTAAGGAGCTTAACCGAGATTGGGTGGCAGAGCCGGTGGCGGGAGGCGGGGATAGTGCTGGGCAGACTTATACGGTCTGTGCCAGAAGCGGTGGTGGGAATCGGGGCTGGTGGTTGGGAGGCGGGGATAGTGCTGGGCAGACTTACACGGTCTGTACCCTGAAAAGGACAGGTACAAATCAAGGTAAGGTATACACAAAAAGTAGCACACATGAGTTTATCTTGTTGGGCGGACTGGATGGACCATGCAGGTCTTTTTCTGCCGTCATCTACTATGTTACTATGTTAGCTGGTTCACAGGGACATTTTTAATGGCATCATTGAACTGATACACACCCTTTATCAGTTCAGAAAGATTGATGTCAAGAAAGGAAAAACTACTATACTCTAAAGAAATTATTGTCCCATGGAGACAGATGATAAACCAGAGAATAGACAGAGATGGTTCAATACTGGTTGTCCAATGTAAGAGTGCTATTAAATTCTTGTGTTATATCAAACAGAATGTATATATATAAAAGGCACCTCCAACGTTCCATTGAAGCCTCAAGCCAGAAAGTTGAGGCGCCCGAGATATCCGGTTTGGCTTGCAGGCTGCAGTCACTGTAGCTCCGCCCTCGCGTCTAAACGCGAAGACGTAGAGGGCGGGGGCGGGCCTCCACTCACTGTACCTCCGCCCTCGCCTCAACATGCGATGACGCAGAGAGCGCGCCGGGGAACACACAACGCACGACAGTGACAGCTGCTGGGAGAGTGCTCCGAACTTTACTCACACAAACTCGCAACCACCTCACTGACAGAGGGAGGGAGATGACAGGTCTGGAACTCGGAAGGGAGCCACGGAGGGTGGTTTGAAACTCGGGAGGGAGGGGGAATTACCCTGCTAGCGCCCGTTTCATTGTTCCCCGAAATGGACATTCTTACTAGTGCTTACATAAAAAAAGATATAAAGCTTTAGAAAAAAAAGTCCATTCTGTACAAAACCAATACAACATACATAATACCTGCAGACATAGCATTAATTTCACGTATGTGTGCTAAGGCGAAAGAATTTATATATCTCCAGTTCCTAGGAAAATAAACATTCAAAGAACTTTCACATATAAGAAATGCCTCACAGTACAGAACACTAGCCTAAAATAATTCATCACACCATTCTGAAATTGTTCAAATGTTATCCTAAATCTTCTGCATGGAGTAATCTGTCTCGCCAAAAAAAAGTAAAAAAATAAACCTAATCATTGTTTTTGACACTGTAAAAAAAAAAAAAAAAATCAGTTCCAGGTGATCCCCAATAGAATCCTCACACAACCAAGATCAGGCAGAGGAGCGGAGGAGTAAGGTAGTGATTAGTGCTACAGGCTTTGAACCTGAGGAACTGGGATCGAGTCCCACTGCAGTTCCTTTTGACTCGGGGCTAGTCACTTAACCCAACATTGCCCATGGTACAAATAAGTACCTGTATATGCCATGTTTAAAAACAGTTTTAATCTAGTTGCAAAAAAAACACAGGCCATATATCGGGTCCCAATTCCCTTCCATTCCAATTTTTAATTTCTAAAGACAAGACATAAATATCATTAATACGCAGTATTGTTTAATAATGTATACATCTCCTTCCACCTTGAAAAATTTTGGTTTTAACAACTGTAACATTTAGGAGTCTTTGTGCAGCATAAATAATATGCTGGAATTAAATTTCCCCTCCCACAAGACAAAAATGTTAATACCTGTCATCTTTCACAAGAACAAAAATATTTGATAGGCTGAAATCATCTCACATCTTCAACAATTGAAAATGCATTAGAAAAATTGGTTACCCTCTAGTCCCAGTACACTGATGCTTATTCTTATTGCACTCATACTTAAGTCCAAAAGTAGGCAGTGTAATCTTTAAAGTAAAGTATTAGTGCTTTGAGAATTAGGAAATATACATTGTCAGCCAGCAGTGGCACATCTTCCAGAGCTGTAATGGTGACAAACGTGCCATGTTGGAAAACAGTCATAAGGCAATATAAATATTCTCCAAGTCAAGTTTGTTACAGCTGTCAAGTGGATGTAGAACACAGAACCACATGTCAGATATGCAGATCCAAGAGTAATGTACAGTAACTCACCCTTCTGAAGAAACTCCTAAAATCAAGTACCAAATAGTTTGCAGTGTTCCCAATGGATGTAGCAGTACAAAGTTTGAGGAACGCGAAGTACAGGAGATTGGAACAACTTCCAATTAATTTTCAAATAAATCATTGTAGGTTATTTAACCTATTAAATATGTGTAATGCAATAGTATCTCCTCTAAAATCCAGTTTCTGGAGGACTTTGTTGAATAAAGAATGATTGCACAGATTTACATAGGGCAGTTCAGTAATCCACAGACCCCCCACTCTAAAACTGTGGCTGATGTGATTAGTAAACTGCATTGGAGACAAGCTGACACCAGATGCAGACTAATGTTTGCTTAGTTAATAACAGGTCCAAGAAAAAAAGTAACAGGGATCAACAGTTGTGTTCACAATCATAAAAGTAAATACAACTGGTAACATCAATGAGTGTGTGTTCTTCATATTTTTCCAAACTTCCACAAGCTAATAAACAGCTATGGGTAGTGTTGGGACTAAACCATGGGAAAAAAAAGTTAAATTGTGGCATAGGTCCCTCACCAAAACAGATCCAGATTTTAGAACCGTGGAAGCTCAAGTGCAGAAGAATGCAGTTTTTAATTTGGTGTAAAGCCACTTCCAACATAGGCATTCCACTCTCAATGGACAAAAATAATTAGAAATCCTACTATATAAATGAGCTGTGACCGATTCATCCGTAAATGCGCAGTAGAGGGCAGCTGTCATCAACGTTCCGTGCATGCGCAGCAGGTCACAGTGATCCATGGCTGGCGTCACTGTCCTGCCCCTTCCACCGACGGCGCACCAATGTCCACCCCCCTCCCTGACGTCGCCGCCGCTCCCACCCCTCCACCCCCATGAGATTGCCGCCGCTGCCACTACCCCCTCCCCGAGGTCGCCGAAGCACCAACCTCCACCCCCCTCCCCGACGTTGCCGCCGCTGCTCCCACCCTCCTCCGTGCTGGCCCCCCTGCACTGACAGAGCACCTTTCACCTCTTTGTGAGCGCTGCAGGCAGCAGAAGATCAATCTTCTGCTGCCTGCAGCGCTTTCACACGGAGGTGAGAGGCGCTGTCATGTCGATGCAGGGGGCCCGGCACGGAGGGAGGAGGGAGTGGCGGCGAGGAGGGTAGCTGGACATGGGGGGAGGGCAGGGGAGAGAGGAGGGTTGGTGGATGGGAGGAGGCCAAGGGAAAGAGAAGGGTTGCTGGACATGGGGGGAGGGCAGGGGAGAGAGGAGGGTTGCCAGACATGGGGGAAGGGCAGGGGAGAGAGGAGGGTTGACGGACATGGGGGAAGGGCAGGGGGGAGGGGAGGGTTGCCGGGCAGGGGGGAGAGGAGGGTTGCCGGGCAGGGGGGAAAGGAGGGTTGCCGAACATGGGGGGGAGAGGAGGATTTGCTGAACATGGGGGGAGGGCAGGGGAGAGAGGAGGGCTGCTGGATATGGGGGGAGGGCAGGGGAGAGAGGAGGGTTGCTGGACATGGATGGATGGAGGTGAGAATTATTAAATTCAACAAACAGCTCGCCTCTCAACTTTCATTTCTTCCTGTTGCTCTTTCATTACATTTTTAAAAACAAAAAGCTCACCCGTTTTAACGGGCTTAACGGCTAGTAATTATAGAAAAAGTGAAGAAAATAGCAAAAAAGCCTCCTTTTATTGGAATAACTCCTTTTTTTTGTGTTTGTTTTTATTTCAGTACATTTATATGCAGCCCTTCTGATTCCAAATAGACCAGGATCCTGGTGTATGCAGCCCTTCTGATTCCAAATAGACCAGGATCCTGGTGTATGCAGCCCCTCAGACAATGAATACAGCTAGATCTAGGTGTAAGCAGCCCTTTCAGAAACATTTGGACATATGCAAAGAGAGTTTCTGCTGTGTCTAACAGGTACAATAATTTTTAATTCTGTTTTGCTGATTTAAAATTTTATGTTCATAGGGGAAGCTTTAAAATAAATGACATTTCTGTCAAAACCCACACATATAGGCATTAAAACTTTTACAAGTATTTTTACAGAGAACTATCTTTATTGTCATCATGAAGAAAAAGGCAGGCATCTACTGCTACAATGAAAATCACAATACAGAATTTTGGAAATAACAAAGCAGCTTCTGGAGTACTAACAAATATATTTTGAAAATAACCCTCCCCCCCCTCCCTTGAAAATTCCACCAGCCCCTACAACTCCTCTTAGATCTTCTCTCCCCCATCCCCTAATAAGAGAGAATGCAAATCTACTTTGCTATTGTGTTTGACAAAGGGAGATTGCTACTGCAGGGGGACCGGCTTCAACTTTATAGTTATACCGTCTCCTTTGGACCAGATAAGCTCATCCCAAGCCCTCTCATTTAACCTCAAGGAGACAGAGATAAGGATTTTCATTTTGTCACAGTATAAGTCATCACAAGAACAAAATATAAGAAAACCAATGGACTGCATTAGGGGCTTATAGCCCATGTAGTTATGTTTAAACAAAAGAGATCTGCGTGAAACAAAATATTTATTTTTATTTGGACTTAAAAAAAACACTTGTCCCTGAAACATGTTCAAAACAGAATAATCCATTTGTGTATCTAAAAGGTAAACTTCTACAAAACAGATGAAGTTGTGATTCTGTGTGCCCCAAGGAAAGGAGAGTTTAATTCTACTTCCATTTAATTTCAATATATTCCATCGTCTTTATAAACACCAGGCTTCCCAAAGCAGATTACAACAGTTAAGATGAACCCATCAGGAAACAGGATATTCTCACTGAAATCTGGCCATCTGAATTGTATAGAAGAACAGTGACGAAAAATGAGCACAAATAAATAAAAATAAACAAAATAAAATATCACAAAACAAACTACAGAATTTATAATCACTGTTTCTACTAGCTACAATAATTTTTGAAGTTGTTTTAGTGATATTCAATTATCTTTTCTCCTCCACCTTGTAAGGCCCTGCCTATCCAACAGAAAACAGCTTTAGACTTGTTACAGATGGACCAACAATAAAGAAAGACAACATGGATGCAGCAGCTCACAGGTTTGCTTGCTATGTTTTGAGTGAACGGCAATGACGTCTGCACGGGGGAGTGGAAACAGAGATTAACCAAATGGCTTCCTTACTTTTACAGTGGACTAGATAGGCTCACTTCCACTGCAGTCTATTAAACCTCCTTCAAGATTCGCCATGGAAACTGGAACAGAGAACTGCTGCACTTGGGTTTTGGCAGGTGATGGTGATGACTGTTGCCAGCAAGTTGGGTTTGGGAGCTCATTACAAGTTTTCATCTGGCACAGGGCACCTTGGCGAAGCAGGAGTCTCTCAGTGCTAGATAAATCACTCGGAGCTCATGGCAGTACGGAATACCTTATGTGACTGCCTTTTGGTAGGGGCTCCAGGTTTTCTCTGACAGTGCGACAGCTGTGGCTTATATCAACAAGCAAGGTGGGACCCACAGTTGTCCAGCGCTGGTGCAGGTGGTCTCCCTCATGAGTTGGGCAGCGATAAATCTCTGCTCGTTTTAGCTCACATCACAGGGTCCTTGAATGTGGAGGTGGACTTTCTCAGAAGGCACTTGGACCCGGGAGGATGGGAACTATCCAGCCAGGGGTTTCAGCTGGGATCGCCATGGGGTTCTCCGCTTCTGGACTTGATGGCTACACAAAGGAATGCTAAAGTGCTCAAGTTCTTCAGCTGTTGGAAAAAACTGGGCTTGATGGGGATTGATGCCCTTTGGTAGCCTTGGCCAGAGAC
Source organism: Microcaecilia unicolor (assembly GCF_901765095.1). Lineage (NCBI taxonomy): Eukaryota > Metazoa > Chordata > Amphibia > Gymnophiona > Siphonopidae > Microcaecilia > Microcaecilia unicolor. The sequence continues at coordinate 38,607,321 of NC_044041.1, read as the reverse complement.
ATATCTACTGTGTCATCCCTTCTTGGCCCGTGGTAGGCCATGTGTTGAAAAGGACCCTGTTGCACCATGATCGAATATTTCTTGTAGCCCCCGACTGGTGCAGAGGCCATGGTACGCGGACCTGATTGGACTGCAGCTTTTAAACTAGAATGGGGGAGGGGGAGTAGACAGTCGCCAAGGAGTGTGGGGTCCAGTGTGGAGTATCCTTGAAGGATACTATTGAAACTAAGGAATCCCAGGAGAGAGGTTTCAACAATGCTGAAAGTAAGCCAAGTGTGCTTTAATGAGAGATTAGGATAAAGGATGCATATTATCCCTGTCAACTTCTAAGCAGCTTGTAGATCCAAGGAAAAAACACAATTTGAAGTGCATGTATACAAATGCCAGAAGTCTAAAAAATACAACGGGAGATTTAGAGTTAGGCCTCTTAGAGACTTGATGGAAAGAGGACAATCAATGGGACACTGTTAACAGGGTACAAATTGTATCACAATGATAGAGAAGATCAAATTGGACAGAGGGTTGCGCTATATATTAAAGAGGGAATTGAATCAAACAAAACGAACATTTCACATGATAAAGACAGCAGCGTGGAATCATTATGGATAGAAATTCCATTTGTGAAGGGAAGAAGTATTCTTTTAAGGCTGTACTACCGTTCGCCGGAACAGAATGGACAGATGAAGAAATGTTTACAGAAGAAAGCTGGCAAATTGGGCATCACTATAAGAACATAAGAGTTGCCTTACTTGATCAGACCAATGATCCATCTAGCCTAGCTTCCTGTTTTCCAAACAGTGGCCAAGCCAGGTCACAAGTATCTGGCAGAAACCCAAATCATGGCAACACTTCATATGTCTGTCTCAATAGCAGACCATGGACGTTTTCTCCAGGAATTTGTTCAAACCTTTTTTTAAACCAAGATACACCAACCGCTGTTACCACCTCCTCCAGCAAAGAGTTCCAGGGCTTAACTATTCATTGAGAAGTATTTCCATGTAACTTCGAGTGTTCCTCTATTCTTTGTACTTTTTAGAATGAGTAAAAAATCGATTTACTTCGATATCTACACCACTCAGGATTTTGTAGACCTTAATCATGTCTCCCCTCATCCATCTCTTTTCCAAGCTGAAGAACCCTAACCGCTTTAGCCTTTCCTCATACAAAAAGAGAGGTGTGGTAGCCGTGTTAGTCCACTCTTAAAGGTTATCAATAGAAATCAAACAAAATAAAACATGGAAAAGAAAATAAGATGATACCTTTTTTTATTGGACATAACTTAATACATTTCTTGATAAGCTTTCGAAGGTTGCCCTTCGAAAGCTTATCAAGAAATGTATTAAGTTATGTCCAATAAAAAAAGGTATCATCTTATTTTCTTTTCCATGTTTTATTTTGTTTGATTTCTATTGATAACCTTTAAGAGTGGACTAACACGGCTACCACACCTCTCTTTTTGTATGAGGAAAGGCTAAAGCGGTTAGGGTTCTTCAGCTTGGAAAAGAGATGGATGAGGGGAGACATGATTAAGGTCGCACAAAGGCATTATAGTATTTTTTTTGTTTTATTCACTATCCCTTTCCTAATAATTCCTAGCATCCTGTTTGCTTTTTTTTTTTTGCCACCGCCGCTGCATACTGAGCAGAAGATTTCAGCGTATTATCTACAATGACACTTAGATCTTTTTCTTGAGCGCTGACCCCAAAGGTGGACCCTAGCATCAGGTAACTATGATTCGGATTATTCTTTTCTATGTGCATCTTGAATTTGTCCACATTAAATTTCATCTTCCATTTGGATGCCCAGTTTTCCAGTTTCCTATGGTCTTCCTGCAATATTTCACAATCCACTCGTGTTTTAACAACCTTGACTAGTTTTGAATCATCTGCAAATTTAATCTACACAAAAAAGTATTTGCAGTCCACAGTTACGTTAATGAGAGCCCTAGTGGGTTGCAAATTGTAAAAGTCTTCCAACTTCCCCCAGGGCAGTTGAGGCTTATTTGTTTAAACATTGTGAATTGGAAATAGTGTTCCCCTCTCAATTTGTTTAGCAAAACATTTTTGTGTAGTTTAATATTGTATTTTTTGCTCTTCCATTACTTAGTTTTGTTTATACTCAAGATGATGCAAGAGTTATCCAGGACAGAGAGCCTGCAGGCCTCGAACAGGGTAGTTGGTTTTCTTCAGTCTTGACAAGAGCCAGCTTATCCCGTTGCTGTCCTTACATTTGGGTGGTGGTCCTTCCAGAGGCTTACTGGCAGAAGTTTTGCACCCAGGTGACCGGTCTTCTTGGCCTTTCAGTTCCTCGAGCATGGAACTACATGCATGTCTTGGGCTCGATGATGTCCATGTTCTCCTTTTGGCTCGGTCTGACATGAGGCCACTTCAGTTCTTGTTGGTCAGTGACTACCATCTCCATCTTCCTTGGATTGTGCAGACACGATTCAATGTGTGCTGGTGACTCCATCCAGCCAACCTAGGTTAGGGTCTCTACCTGGCGTCCCCATACTGGGGTGTAGAGACTGTGGATGCCAGCTTGCCCGGCTGGGCAGCACAGTGCAGGGGCTCTGGTCCTGCACGGATGCATTGTGGTCAATCAACTACTTGGCTTTGAAGGTGAATCGGAAGGCCCTGCAAGTCTCTTGATCTCTTGGGGTACAAGGCTGTGAGTGTTTTTTTTCCAACAATGTTTAGGCAGTGGCGTATATTAATACGGCAGCTTGAAGAGCGCTCTGTTGACGAAAGAGACTGCTCTCCTGTTTTGGTGGGCCAAGGCTCATCTGATGTGACTCTCGCCAGTGCACAGTATGTGCAAGCGGGTTTCCTCAGTTGCCACCTCTTGGATTCGGGGGAGTGGGAACTTCCTTGGGAGGCATTTGAATAGATTGAGTCATTGAAGTGCCGGCGATAGATCTGATGGTGTCAAAGGCCAACGCCAAGGTGCCCCAATTCTTCACCAGGAGAAGGGACGAGGTTGTGGTACCCCTGGATGTTCTCTTGCAGTCTTGGCCGTCCGACGTGCTCCCATGTGCCTTTCTGCCATGGCCAATGATCGATCAGCTCCTTGGATTTCGAGGCAGCTGTGGCTGGTTATCCTCATAGCCTCGGACTGGCCCTTCTGCTGTGGTACGTGGAGTTGCTCCACCTACATATTGACAACCCTCTCCAGCTGGCAGGTGGGAGAGGACTCCTGATGCAAGGTCCTGTACTCGGGGCCAGATGCACTAAACAATCGTTAGAGCCCTTCCCTTACCGATTCCCTTAGCAAATCAGTAAGGAACGGGCATGCATTAAGGAAAGGGATTTCAAATGAGCTGTTCGTTGTAGCTCACTTGCATTCTCTATTCCATTGTTAACAGTCGGCCAATCGGTCAGTCGAGCATGCGCAGAGCAGCCAAGCATTAGGCTGGCTGCTCTGTGCATGCCAAATATGCCTCCCTGTGCCGCTCGAAGACGCGCTGCTCAACCCTTCCGATGCGGCTCAATCCAGAGGACAGTGCAGTTGAGGACGCCCATCAAAAAAAAAACGTCCATTTTTGCCGTCATTCCCCCCCTGCAATAATAAAAACGTCTTTTTTGGCAGTGCTTCACTCAGCTGAGAGTCCAGGAAGTCTCTGAGCCAATCACAGTTTGTTTAGCTCGGCTGAACGCGTTGTGATTGGCTTAGGGACTTCCAGTCTCAGCTGAGTGAAGCACTGTCAAAAAAGATGTTTTTATTATTGCAAGGGGGAATGAGGCCAAAATTGTCTTTTTTTTTAAGTGGAGCACTTTTTTTTTTTTTTTTTTTTGCAGTTTTTCAATCCCGCGCAGCCCCAACGAGAGGTACAGACCTCTCGTTAGATTTTCCAGCGTTAAGGCAATCGGAAAAGGTTAGTGCATCTCATTACAATAGGGTTTCTACACAATTTGCTTATCTGCATTCCGTTTTCGTTAGCTGCTACTGTCGTGGGGAAAAAGTCTTTAGTGCATGCCAGGGTTTACTACTTGCTTAAGTTTAGTGCATCTGGCCCTCATTGAGGATCCCTCCATCTTTGGTCTTGCGGTGTGGCTCTTAGAGGGCTATGCTGCGAAAGCGGGGATATGTGGAAGTCATGTTTACTACACTGCTCCACGCATGAGAGAAATCTACTTCCATTACGTCTGTGAGGGTGTGAAAGACATTTGAGGCTTGGTGTGCGAGAAGGACGTAGTCCTATCTTCTGCCTCGTTGATTCACATTTTGTCATTCTTTACAAGAATGGCTGCTGGAGGTTGGCGTTGACTTTCCTAAAGGTGTGCAAGTAGCGGCTCTAGCCTGTTTCAGAAGCCATATTCAGGGGCATTCCCTGGCATTGCATCCAGTCGTGGCTCGCTTTCTTCAGGGGAATTAACCATCTCTGTCCTCGGCATCCAGTTTGTTCGGAGTGGCAGCTCAATTTGATGCTGTGGGCCTTTCAACTCGGCCCTCTTTGAGCCTGTTGGGTTTCGTCTTCCTTGAAGGGTCCTGACTTTGAATACTATTTTTCTGGTGGTCATGGCATTAGCAAAGAGGTTGTCGGAATTGCAGGTGCTTCTCATACTGACCTTTAAATACATCCACTCTGCAACCCCCCATTACTTCTCCACTCTCCTCTCTCCTTACATTCCTCCCCATGAACTCCGCTCACTGGACAAATCTCTCTTGTCGTCCCCCTTCTCCTCCACTGCTAACTCCAGGCTTCGCTCCTTTTCTCTTGCGGCACCTTATGCCTGGAATAGACTTCCTGGACCTATACGTCTAGCGCCATCTCTACCTGTTTTCAAATCTGTGCTGAAAACCCACCTTTTCACTGCTGCTTTTTAGCTCCCATTACTTCCCTCACCTGTAACTGTCTAGTCTGTCTGTACTATTTAGATTGTAAGCTCTTTTGAGCAGGGACTCTCTTTGTATCAGGTGTTCAGTGCTGCATGCGTCTGGTAGCTCTATACAAATGCTAATAATAATAATATTGTATAGGGACTCATTCTTCCATTTTCATGAGCGTGGTAGTTAGGATGGTTCCTACCTTTCTCCCCAATGTGGTCTTCGGGTTCCATTTCAGTCAGCTGATCACTCTTCCCCTCGTTTCATCGGGAGGATTACCCAGAAGATTTTCGGGCTCTTGGATGTTCGTTGGGGTTACCAATGACTTCCATTTTTCTGATCATCTCTGACTTGTTTGCTGGCTATAAGAAAGGGGAACTGGTGTCCAAGGCTACCATTGTCCTGTGGTTAAGGAAAGCCATTTCAGCTTCTTACATTTTGGTGGGAAGGTCTCAGTCTACCCAGTTGAAGGCACATTCTACCAGGGCAGAAGCTTTCTCTATTGATGAGATTTGTCACTTGGCTACATGGTTATCTGTTCATACCTTTGGAAAGCACTGTAGGTTGGACATTTTGGCTCCACAGGATGCAGCCTTTGGGGCCTCTTTGTTGTTGGCTGGACTTGCCGGGTCCCACCCTGCTTGAGGACTGCTTTGTTACATCCAACAAGTCTCTGGATTGATCAGTGGGACGCTATGGAAGCAAAAATTAGCTCATACCTGACAGTTTTTCTTTCCATTAGTCCCAACAGATCAATCCAGAGGCCCATTCAGTGTTTTTGTGTTTAGTTAATCTTCTAGCTCTCTAGGTGAGGACTTCAACAGAAGTGGTTTACAAAGAAACTTATAAAATAAAAACAAAACGTGAATATCTGGATATGGGAGGCAAGAGCATGGTACTGGGATTTAAATCCACGCCACATGTGGTCACAGCTTTGGCTTGTTGGCTTCTGTAAGGTTCTTAAAAGTTCTGGTTTTATAATTCTGGTGTTGATGTTTTGAACAATTGTGTTTTTTTTCTAGAGGCAGGAGATTTTCTCTTTCAGGTTTGTTTGGTTCTCTGCTTTGGTATTGACAATACTGAGAAGCAAGGCTGCTACACAGGTCCTATATGGCAGAGCTCTAGTGTTCTCTCTTCCTCCATCTGCTGCTGCTATACTGATATAACCCACAAGCTCTGAATTTTCTTTCCATTAGTCCCCAACAGAGCAATAATCGGGTGTGAACTAATTTTTTCCTTTCATTCTTTGCAAAAATTGCATATATGATGCTTTTGCTTTCCAGCAGCGAAACAGCTACTTGAACAAGACAGCATTGGACAGTGAGATGTGAAAACAAGGTCTTTGCGCTGACAAGGGTGGGATTCAACGGTATTTGTGGCTTTGTCAGGAAGTGGAAAAATAATTTCCTATTTCAGGACATTTTGTCCAGATACAACTCCTCAGTTTTAAAGACTGGGGTGCATACATTTTTGTTGGGTGGGGGGCTACTAAGCGGTTAACCTTATCTATAGACAGAATGGGTGCAAATACTTTTTATAATACCACTACTACTGCTTATCACTTCTATAGCGCTACAAGGCATGCGCAGCACTGTACACAATACATGAAAAGACAGTCCCTGCTCAAAGAGCTCACAATCTAAATAGTACAGGCAAACAGAACAACTAAGAGGTAAGGGAATTAGAGGTGGGGATAAAAGGGTACAGGGCAAGTGAGTAGTGGTTAGGAGTCAAAAGCAGCGTTAGAGGTGAGCTTTTAGCCTGGATTTTGAAAACGGCCAAAGATGGGGCTAGAAGTACAGGCTCAGGAAGTCTATTCCAGGCGTAAGGTGCATCGAGATAAAAGGAACGGAGTCTGGAATTAGCAGTAGAGGAGAACACAACCTTATGTGAGTAGCTGCGATACTGCATCTTTCTGTTTTTAATGTAAAATATCACAGTACAATGGTTTCCAAACTTCCTTGGGTCAACACTGCCCCCTAGGATACACATTTCCTCTCGAGTGTATGGTGGTATTGAGTTCTACCTTTGCTGGCGGGGTTGCCCAAGGTCCACTGCCCAAGGCCTGAGCTCCATGCTGCCTGCACAGCGTGCAAATCGCCAGCATGCTTCATCTACAGACGCTGGCATTCCCGTGCATGCCCTCCTTCTTTCTCTCCCCCCACTTCCAACTGTTCTAAGCCACCTGTTCCTCCTCCCTCCCCCCCCCCCCCCCCCCACATCCCCATCCCTGCTGCTGCTTCTTCTCTAGACTAGCTGCAGCAAGGCAAGCTGCAGCCCCCACAGGGCCAGATTCTGTATACATGCTGCTGTATCTGTGCCACAGAACAGGAAGTGAAATCTGGGCTGATGGTGGCAGGAACTACGGCTGCATGAATGGAAAATCCGGCCCCATGGTGTCTGCAGCTTAGTTTGCTGCTGCTGGTATTCTAGAGGAGCAGCAGTGGCGGCGGGAGGGAGGTGGGGAAAATATGCCATGGCACCCCTGTGAGTTTGATGAGGTGCCCTGTTTGGAAACCACTGATCACAACACAGGTTTTCAGATGTAGCTTTTTACTATCATTTTTGCAGATTCTTACCCTATAGAATATTAACATATGATTATGAATGATTGATTCTCTTGGCTGTAAATAAAGGTCAGGTTATCGTTATAAGCTGCAGAAATATTATTTCCAAATTGTTAGTTGTTTTTTAGGTCATGCCTTTAATAGCAGCCCAAGGTGATTTACATTTGGATACAGAAAGTGTTTTCTTGTCTCCAAGGGGCTTAGGGGAAGATGCACTAAAACAATCGTTAATGCTCATTGCTTACTGATTCCTTAGCGAATCGGTAAGCAACGGGAATGCATCGAGGAAAGGGAATGCAAATGAGCTGCTAGTTGTAGCTCATTTGCATTCTTTATTCCCTCAGAAGCCAGTCGGATAGTCCGCCGGTCGAGCATGCGCAGAGCAGCAAAGCGTTATGCTGGCTTCTCTGCGTATGCCAAATACGTCCAAAAAGCGCCTAACACCCATCTAAAAAAAAAAAAAAAAAAGCTGTGTCTCCCAAGTGCTCATGAGGAACTTAAAAAAAATTTTTTTTTTTTTTTTTTAAAAGGTATGGCACCTTCGCTATTCCTGTGGGCGTCCCTGTGCCGCCCGGGAAAAGGAAGACGCCGCACCGCGCACCTGTTCCACGGCCTGCTGCATGAAGGCTCCGATGTTCCTCCCTTCCGTGATCCCGGCTCAGCCGCCACCCCTGAGAGCCCACCCCAGGCAAGAAAAGTGCAGGAGAGCGCAGTTGAGGACGTCCATTGTCCACGTATTCAACTCCCGTCCATCTTCCGCCCCTAGGTCTCTTAGCCAATCACAGCGCGTTTAGCTCTCACTGGTGGCCATGGGGGGGGGGGGGGGCTCACAATTGTTCATTAGCCCTCTCTTCAGCTGCCGATGAGGAAGGGAAAAATGTCTCAAAGGAAGATTTAAAACAGAAGAGCGAGAGTAAAAATAGAAGTACGACGTCCTTTTTTTTGTTTTGTTTTGTGTAGTTGTTTTGCGTGAAGGACGTCCATAAAGGACGTCCCGGACGAGCACTTGGACGGTTGGGGTTTTATTATTAAGTGAAGGATGCTTTAAGGGCGTCCAAAAAGGACATCCCTGACAACATTTTTTTTCTTCCGATTCTTTCCTTTGCCCCAACGAGAGGTGTAGACCTCCGGTTTTCCACGCTAAGGGAATCGGAAAATGATAGTGCATCTCATTATAATAGCTTTTGGATCATCTGCATTCCGTTTTCATTAGCTGCTATCGTGATCGGAATATGGCTCGGAGAAGCCTTTAGTGCATGCCACGGTTTACTACTTGCTCGTTTAATGGCTCATTCCTTAGCGTCCCTCCGGACCGGCCCAGAATGTGACTGATGGGTTGTGCACGCCTTCCAGCAGGTGGAGACTGAGAAAAAAACTGTGACTCTAGGGAGCCAATAAGAGCCCTTGCCCGTCAGAGAAAGATCCTGTAATCTCAGTCTCCAGCAGGTGGAAGGTGGTGAGTCCTTCAGTCTCATTCTTTTCTTTTCTCTAGTGTCATTTTTTTCTGGTAAAAGGTTCAGTTTCTCCTGTGCATTTGTTTAAAAAAAAAAAAAAAAAAAAAACCTGCTTATTTGGGGCTGAGGTCCGTGGGGGTCTCTTTTGCCCCGGGGGTGTCACACTCGGATGGTCGAGTCCCTCCCCCCCTATTCCTCCCTATTATCTAAGCATAATATTGATATTGAGATGCTTTCAGTAGCAGTCTGTTGTCTGGAACAGGCTGACTCCTGTGAATTTCCTCCAGCTCCTCAGTAGAGAGAACTGTAGAGGCAGGGAGAGGCAGCTGCTCTTTAAAAAAAAAAAAAAAAAAAAAAAAAAAAAAAAAAAGCGAATCCGGGCTTTGGGCTCCGTGATTGTCAGCACTACTGTGGTTGAGTCTATTTGAGCAAGCAGGGCAGCTCCGTTGTTGTTTTCTGCCGGGTAGCGCTTTTACTTTCGTTTTCGGGGGCTGTTGTTTGTTTTGGCGATCAGCTGTTCGCGATGTCTGAGCGCTTGCGGCGCTGCTCCGTCTGTCAGCGTCGGGGCCTCGGTTCAAGCGGAGTATGTAAGTTTTGTACGGCAGATGAGATTTTTGAGGAGCAGGGTGTAGGACCAGCTAAATCGCCGGCTTCAGTGCTACAGGCGTCGGGGGGGGGCCGATTCGGGTTCCCGTGTTGCGGTCGCGTCTCCCGCTCCCTCGTTGCCGATTTTGGCGGGAACGCCCGCCATTTTGGATCTTGCTGGGCCTGATGCCCCTAGGGCCTCTCTGCCTTCTGTTCAACAGTCTTCAGCCTCATTGTTGCCTCAGGGAGCTGCTGGATTTCCTCCGCAGTTTGTCCTTCAAATGTATCAGGCATTTTTATTACATCAATCAGCTCCTGCTGTACCTCCAGCACAGGATTCCCTGGAAGGCTCTGCTGTGCCTTTAAAGAGAGTCAGGCAGTCCCTGCAGGCAGAGCAGGAGGACTCCTTTGATCCTGATCCAGAGCTCCCGGTTTTAGCAGAGGAGTCAGGCTTTCCTGAGGAGATTTTTTCAGAGGATTTTTCTCAGACGGTAGATGAGGGTGATCCCCTTTCCTTAGGGGAGGATCCTTCAGTGGTCAGAATATTTCATAAGGATGACCTTCAGGAGCTTATTTCTCAAGTTTCCTCTACGCTTCGTTTTGATGACCAGGATAGTACTGTGGTTGAGACTAGGAAGGTAGATATGCTGATAAAAGGAATTCGCAGGGCCGGCAAGTCTTTTCCCATGCATCAAGACATAAGGGATATTGTCCAGGCTCAGTGGGAGCGTCCGGATTCTGGTTTTCGGTTGGCTAGAGCCATGGGCAGGCTTTACCCTGTTCCTGAGGCGGATAAAGAGCTTTTAGGTTCTCCGGTAGTGGATGCTGTGGTTTCTGCGGTGACTAAGCGGAACACAGTGCCGGTAGATGGTGGCACGGCACTGCGGGACCCCCAGGATCGCAGGATTGAATCCCTGTTAAAGAATGTTTTTGATGTTTCAGCTCTGGCAGTGCAGGCCGCCATCTGTGGTTCCTTGGTTGCACGAGCAAGTTTCCGGTGGTCCGAGCGGGTTTTGGACCGTCCTTCGGATGATTTTTCGGCCATTGACCACGATGTGGCTAAGCTGGAGATGGCTTCTGCGTTTTTGGCAGATGCTATGTATGATTTGCTTCGGGCCTCTTCAAAGTCTATGGCTTTTTCAGTTGTGGCTCGCCGTACTCTCTGGCTTCGTGGTTGGTCTGCGGATGCGGCTTCTAAGTCCAAACTAAGCAAATTTCCTTTTAAGGGCTCCTTTTTGTTTGGAGAGGAGCTAGACAAGCTGGTGAATAGCTTAGGTGAGGCTAAAGTTCCGAGGTTACCGGAGGATCGGCCTAGAGGTTCTGGTCGTGGTTCTTTTTCCGCTCGTGGCAGAGGGCGTGATTTTCGTCGGTTCCGTTCAACCAGAGGTTTTCAAGGCCCTCGGTCTAGATTTGCCCAAAGAACTCAGTCCTTTCGGGGAGGTCGTCGAGGAGGTCGGGGGACAGGGGGTTCCTTTTCCACCTCTTCCAATTCGCAGCAATGAAGGTGTGCGGGCCCAGCCTCTGGTCCCAGTGGGCGCTCGGTTGGCGCAATTTCAAGAGAGGTGGGCCCAAATTACCTCAGATCAGTGGGTTCTAGAAGTTATTCGAGACGGGTACGCATTAGAGTTTGCTCGTCCCTTGTCAGATGCTTTCCTGCAATCGCCTTGTCGGTCTCGCATCAAGGCCGGAGCTGTTCGTCTTACTCTGCGCAAGCTTCTGGATCTTCGAGCGATTTGTCCGGTGCCGTCGGCGGAGAGAGGTCAGGGCCGTTACTCCATCTATTTTCTGGTGCCCAAGAAGGACGAGACTTTCCGTCCCATTTTAGATCTCAAGGGGGTCAATCGGGCTCTCAAGGTGCCCTCTTTCCGGATGGAAACTCTTCGGTCTGTCATTGTTGCGGTGCGGGCAGGAGAGTTCCTGACTTCGCTAGATCTTACAGAAGCCTATTTTCACATTCCAATTCGTCCGGCACATCAGAGGTTTCTTCGTTTCGCGATTCTAGGCCACCATTTTCAGTTTCGGGCTCTTCTTTTCGGCCTAGCTACGGCTCCCCGCACGTTTACCAAGATCATGGTGGTGGTAGCGGCAGCTCTCAGAACAGAAGGTGTGTTAGTCCACCCTTATTTGGACGATTGGTTGATTCGGGCAAAGTCTTTCCAAGAGAGTGTTCAGGTGACGGCTCGGGTAGTCGAGTTCTTACGCTCCCTCGGTTGGGTAGTCAATCTACAAAAGAGTCATCTTCAGCCCTCTCAGTCCTTAGAATATCTGGGTGTCCTCTTCGATACGAGGCTCGGCCGTGTGTTTCTCCCTCCGGCTCGCGTGCTCAAGTTGCAAGCTCAGATTCGAATCTTCTTACAGATGTCCAGTCCGTCGGCAAGAGATTATCTTCAGATTCTGGGCTTGATGGCGGCAGCAATAGAGACGGTGCCCTGGGCCAGGGCTCACATGCGGCCTTTGCAGAGGTCCCTTCTTTCCAGGTGGTCATCCCAGACCGGATCGCTTTATCACCATCTGCCACTTTCGTTGCAAGTCAGGGCCAGTCTGAGATGGTGGCTACGGAGAGCCAATTTAACCAAGGGTTCACCTCTGGAGCAACCCAGCTGGGTTGTAGTAACGACGGATGCCAGTCTTCAAGGCTGGGGTGCTCACTGTCAGGGGCAGATTGCTCAAGGTCTCTGGTCTCTTCCAGAGACCAGCAATTCAATCAATCTATTGGAAACCAGGGCCATCCGTCTAGCGCTCCTGAGGTTTCGTCATCTGTTGAGAGGGCAGGCAGTGCGAATAATGTCAGACAATGCCACGGCGGTGTCATACATCAATCGGCAAGGAGGGACGAGGAGTCTACCGTTGGAGCGAGAAGCGGCGCGGCTTCTGCAATGGGCGGAGGTCAACCTGGTGGCTCTGTCAGCGGCTCATGTAGCAGGAACGCTCAATGTTCAAGCAGATTTTCTCAGTCGTCACCTCCTCGATCCCGGAGAGTGGTCGTTAAGCGAAGTGGCGTTTCGTCTGTTGGTGGATCGTTGGGGGGCTCCCAGGATGGATCTGTTTGCGTCCGCAGTCAATGCAAAGCTTCCTCTGTTCTACAGTCGTCGCAGAGATCCCAAAGCGCACGGGGTGGACGCTCTTCTTCAATCCTGGCCGGAAGGGCTAGTATATGCGTTTCCTCCTTGGCCTCTGATAGGTCGTCTGCTGCAGAAGGTAGAGGCTCACAAGGGTCGTCTCATTCTGGTGGCGCCAGATTGGCCTCGAAGGCCGTGGTATGCCGACCTTCGACGTCTTCTGGTGGATCTTCCCTTCAGGATTCCGGTCACTCCAGATCTGTTGTCGCAGGGTCCGGTCGCTCATCCGGATCCGGGTCGATTCTGTCTTACGGCTTGGCTCTTGAGAGGGCTAGGTTAGCAAAGAAAGGTTATTCTGCTCAGGTTATTGCTACTATGCTGCGTTCCCGACGGCGTTCTACTTCTTTGAATTATGTACGTACTTGGATTTTTGAAGATTGGTGTTCGGAGTATTCTATTTCTCCTCTGGCGGCTTCGGTGTCGCAGATTTTGGATTTTTTGCAGCGGGGGTTTGACAAAGGTTTGGCGTTGTCTTCCCTTAAAGTGCAGATTGCGGCTTTGTCATGTTTTCGCGGTCCTATCCAAGGGAAGTCGTTAGCTACTCATCCGGATGTGGTACGTTTCCTTAAAGGGGTTAATCTTCTTCGTCCCCCATTGTCTTGTGCGTTCCCTTCGTGGGATCTGAATTTGGTGCTATCGGTTCTTACTAAACCTCCTTTTGAGCCCTTGTCGTCCTGTTCTTTGAAGGATTTAACTCTGAAGGCGGTGTTTTTGGTGGCCATTGCGTCGGCCAGGCGAGTTTCGGAGTTGCAGGCTTTGTCGTGTAGGTCTCCCTTTTTGGAATTCTGTCCAGATCGCGTAGTTTTGCGGCCGGTTCCTTCCTTTCTTCCCAAGGTGGTATCTCGGTTTCATGTTTCTCAGCCAGTTGTTTTGCCTGTCTTAGGTTCATTTTCTGGCTCGCAGGAGCAGCGGAGTTTGAAGTGTTTGGACGTCAAGCGGGTGTTGAAGCACTATACTAAATCTACGGAGGTCTTTCGGAGATCTGATCGGTTATTTCTTTTGATTGGAGGTGCGCGTAAGGGGCTCATGGCCTCTAAACCCACGATTTCTCGTTGGCTCAAGGAGATGATTGCTTCGGCCTATCTTATTTCTGGGAAAACGGTTCCGGACCATGTCAAAGCTCATTCTACAAGAGGTCAGGCAACTTCGTGGGCAGAGCGTTGTATGGTTCCTCCGGAGGACATTTGCAGGGCGGCGACCTGGTCGTCCTTGCATTCCTTTTCTAAGCACTACCGTTTGGACATTCTCAGTCGTCGCTCGGTTGATTTTGGGGCGCGCGTGTTGTCGGTGGGGCTGTTAGGGTCCCTCCCATGATTTCACTGCTTTGTTACGTCCCATCAGTCACATTCTGGGCCGGTCCGGAGGGACGCTAAGGAAGGGTAAATTAGGCCTTACCTGCTAATTTGCTTTCCTTTAGTCCCTCCGGACCGGCCCAGATCCCTCCCTTCAGGTATCTGAGTTTTCAGAGGTTCCGTATCGTTTTTCTTTTGGAGCTGTGTTGCTAGTTTGTTTCACTATTGAAAAACAGAACAAAAAAAAAAAAAAAAAAAAACAAAGATATGTTTTCAGGCACTCACCCTTGGTTGGCAATGTGCCGGTGGCTGCTCAGGTTTTTTGGATGCACAGATTAGGTACTTCTTTTCTTCTGCTTTGATACTCTATTACTGGATCTTTCTCTGACGGGCAAGGGCTCTTATTGGCTCCCTAGAGTCACAGTTTTTTTCTCAGTCTCCACCTGCTAGAAGGCGTGCACAACCCATCAGTCACATTCTGGGCCGGTCCGGAGGGACTAAAGGAAAGCAAATTAGCAGGTAAGGCCTAATTTACCCTTTAGTGCATCTGTCCCTTAGTCTGTTGGTACCTGAAGCAATGGAGAGTTAAGTGACTTGCACAAGGTTACAAGTCATTTCAGTTGGATTTGAACCAGTCTTCCCTGGTTCTCAGCCCAGCACTTGTGAAGTCAGTGTTATTTTAATGTATTTTATTTAGCATGCTGTAAATGTTGAACCAAAAATGATGCCAAAAGTCACTTTCTCCATGGACAAGCAGAGGATATGCCATCCCATACTGGACAACCTCATCCTTGGTGGCTCCCCTTTGTGGATCCTCCTGAGCATATATGGGTCTTCCCACTCTTTAGCAGTCGCACCGATGGATCAATTTTCATTTATGAGTTGGCTTCTCTGGAAGCATCTTCAGACCAAGAAAAAAGGACAGTTTTCCAGTAATTTAGAGTACTGCCACAGGAGTTAATGCCTCAGTGGGCCAGCTACCGATACCAGCAGGGCTTGGTCAAGGATCCAAAAGTAGTGCTATACTACCAAGAGGTAGTTCTATTATTTTAATATCTCAGGCCCTCTAGGCTGTAAAGCACGACAGTTCTCATTCTCTTCTTACAACAGAGGGTTGAATGTTGCAGGTAAAGGCTGTTGAAGGCAAGAATTGCTGCTGCTCTTCATATCCTCAGTTTCCTGTAGTTATTTTTAAGTCTGCTCACAAGACTGTTTACAGTGAAGTCGAGGACCCTGGCCAGTCTGCCTCCAAGGTAAAGTTCTACAGAAGCTGTTTAAAAATCTAACAAGTGGGGAAAGTGTGGAGAGCATGGCTCATGGAGTTCTCTCCAGCTTCTCTGCATGTCCATCTGTTTGTATCTGCATTTGCTGTTTGCCTGTCTGCTTTGTATGGTTATGTTTTCTGTGTCTGTGCATATATGTTGGTTTGTATATCTGTGTTGGCTTGCTGTATGTCTGTGATGTGGAGAAGAAATGATGGGAAGTCAGTTTGAATTGTATAATCCCTTAGCACCTGCAGCAGATGAATCCAGATACTTGTTGTGACCATCTACCAGCAGGTGGAAAGAGAGCACTGAGCTTTGTCTTATAGAACGGTATGCTCCTTGTTAGTCAGTATACCTCTGTCTTCTGTAGGAGGTGGACGGTCTGTCGCAAGCTCCTGATTTCATCTGTGTTGTGGCTCCTGTTCTGAGTTTCCTGGTTCAGTAGAGCCTGGGGGCACTTAGGTTAAGCAGTGCTGGCTTTAGGGGGTACCTCTACCCTACCCCTACGCAGCCACTTTTTCTTTCCTCAGAGTTTATAAAATAAGGAGAAAAAAGGGATTACAGCAGCTTTGCCTGCTTATGTTGCTATTTGGGTGATGGATGGGGTTGCTTCTGCTGCTACCGGTATACCCTGGGCCTGACTGGTGAGTCAGAACTTGTTCCTGGAGATTTAGTGACTGTTTACATTTTTCTCCCTCTTCGGGCTTACTTGTGGTTTCACTTTTTTCCTTGAAATGGCTGCAGAGCCTTGTCAGCACTGCTCTCACTATGCTATGCAGAGAGCAGTGTTGGGGGAAATGACTGAGGTGTTCCGAGCAGCCTTTTTTGGAAGGCGAACCATTGTCTTCCTGCGCTGTGCAGTTGTGGCCTCTCTCTCCTTAGCTGATGTTCTCCGATGCGGTTTTTCAAGCTCCCACAGCCATTTTAAATCGGCATGATTGGCTTCAAGCTGAGCATATTTCTGGACCATATACATGTGCTGGTAAGGCAACTCTTGGGCCTCTGATGCGTTTGTTTTTTCGGTGCATCAAGCCTATATTCTG